>NC_073640.1:20636111-20941666 GCF_029407905.1 Bubalus kerabau
GACAACATTAGACACAGGGTGGTATAGCAGGAGGGGAATGGATGTTCAGGTTCTTTCAGGTGCAAATCACATCAACCCAACTCAGATTAATGTAAATGTGATCCCTCTTGATGAATAGATAGATAGATATAGACATAGACATAGATACATACACACACTGGTGCTATGGTTTAAATGTCTGTGTTCCTCTCCTCCTCCAAATTCTTACACTGAGCATCTAATGCCCCACATGATGGTATTAGCTTCTGGGGCTTCAGTCATGAAAGGGATCAGTGCTTTATATAAGAGGCTTCAGAGAGAGCCGTAGCCCCTTCCCCCATGTGAGGACGCAGTGAGGAGGCACAAGCTATGAATCAGGAAGTGGGCTAGACAGTGAATTTGTTGGCACTTTGATCTTGGACTTCCAGCCTCCAGAACTGTGAGCTATAAATATCTGTTGTCTATAAGCCACCCAGTCTCTGGTATTTTGCTATCGCAGCATGAGCAGGTAACTGGTTGAAATCTCTGCTGGATCCCGGGAGCTCAAATGGTTCCTCCTCCTTTTCTTCCTTTAGAAGGGGAGGTTGTCTGTTTTCAGTCATTTCAATCAAAGTCCCATAACTGAATCTTACTGCCTCCAGTCAGATCATGTGGTCTTCCTGGAGCCAATCACCGTAGTTAGGGTGTGTGGTACTTCCATTGGCCAGGCCTGGGTCACAAGCTCCCCTCTGGGACTGGAGTAAAGTCAGATACATTTTGAAGCAGATGGACTGACAATGGGAGAGGTGTGCTTCTATAAAGGAGGGTTAGGAGCAGTGTTGCTGGAAGGAAAAGAAGAAACTGGCCAGGCAGAAAAAAATAGATGCTCATTACACCTGGGGTTTGTCCATTATGTCTGGAGTCTGGTATTCAGTCCTACCTTTAGTCACTTCTAGGGACTCAAGCAAGTTTGTTTTTTTTTTTCTTTTGCTGTTTATTGAAGGCTGAACTTTAGCTCTTAAATTATAAGCTTCTGTACTTTTAGTTACTTCCTAGGCTTGTATTACCCATTGCAAAGTTCAGAAGTAACTGAACTTTGCATTGGGGTGCAATTGTTTTGTTCTTACTGTAGGGTGGAAAATAGAGGAATCAAGTTTTTAAACTACCTCACATCAGGTAGTATCATGTAACTTTTTCTATTTCTCTTTCATCTTAGGAAATAACTCCTCTTTAAATATCAGAGCTGGTGTTGGTTTTATATTTGCTTTGGGTAACTGTCCCCATGGGGGCCTCAGTTGGGTTTCTGTTTTAGAACTAGCAGGACTGTCTTAGAAAGCATGATCTTTATGACAAAAAATATTCTGTATGCTTCTAAAATTCAGGCAAGCTCTTTAGATAAGAGAAAGATTATTAAAAGGTATGGATGTTTATTGTTAATATTTTTTACTATATAATAAAAATGATAGTAAGAATAATCACTTATCATTTCTTAAGCATTTCCTAGGTGCCAAATATTATACTGAACATTTTACATGCATGATCTCATTTTATTCTTTCAAGTCTGGGTTGTCCAGGCTCTTGTCTCTTCCTCCCTTCCCCTCTCCCCATCAAAACCATTCAATTCTTTTCTACCAGCAACTCTATCTTTTCCAATATATAACCCACTCTCTTCTTTGTCTTCTCTGTCTGTTTTTCTTCCAGATTTATCCATTGCTTCCAGTAAGATCACAAGAAACCCCAATTGATACCTGGATAACACATACTTCTTTTGAAAACAGGAGGTCAGGGGAATAAACCAAATCCATTGCTCCTTGGGCCACTGGTGACTCTCCTCAGACACCAAAAAGCTGTGTTTATTTGCAGGGACAGGGCAGAAAAATCCAGCACATGGGCATGTCAGTACCCTTGAATAAAGACAGCAAGGCTGTGCCAACCTCTGGGAGTAACCCTTCCCATGCTGTGTGTCCATGGAGCTGGGCAGGGCCAGGAGTCAAATGAGATCCCTGCCCGTGGGAGAGCAGACTCTCCAAGGAATGCCAGAGGGATCTCCTGGGCTTAAAACTAACAAACAAGACAAGTTTGAGGCAAATAATTTAGCTAGATGTCCTCAGTGCCCGACATTAATATGTTTGTATTTGTATGCCAGCAGGCCCTTAATAAACACATTCTCTTTTGTCCCTGGAAATATTCTGTAAATAAATAACAAGATACCCCACTTTTGCTGACTAATCATTTTCCCCTTCTTTCTCGGTGCCAGTTGCACTTTATAAATGACTTTCATTTATAGTGCATTATGTTTCTTCGTATTGCTTGCCTCTAAATCCCCATGCAATATTTTGTGTCCTTTCCCATGATACTTTAAGGGTCTTTAACCTTTTCAGAGGAGTGTGTGCATGTGCAAATGTGTGTTTGTATGGTGAGTATATGTGTGGGTTTCATAACATCACCTACTTATCCTATTCTATCATTTCTAAATGGATCGACTGAAGTATGTAATTTTTGCTAAGTGTCTTATAACTATTATGTTTCCATTAATATCAGTTATATTTGCTTTGTGTAAATTGACCTCTGGATGACTGAAGCTAGAGCAAATTGATCCCTTTGGTGTGAATGTGGAAGCAGAGACTGAGGTGGGGCTGGGAAAAATCCATGGCTGAAGCCAAAGCAGACGTTGTTGATCAGATTTATCATTCATGTCAGTGTAATTCTCTTTGAAAACTCACTTGAAGTTTTCCCCAGAAAACACCAAAGTGCACTATTCGACATAAGGCAAAACAATAACTGCTGTTTGTTGAGCACATACTGTATGCAAAGTCTTCTACTAGCACAGTATCATTAATCTCCACAAAGACACTCTAGCAAGCAGACATTATTGTTATTCCCATTTGATAGATGGGGAAGCTGAAGTCTAGAGAAGTGGAATCTTTTCCCAAGATAACACAGATAGTTTTAAAAGCCTTTCAATCTGATGTCAAAACTTGCTTCTGAAGCAAGTCTGGCCAGTATAGCCACAATCTGATTTCTTGACTGTGGGAGAGTAAGAATTTTGCAAACAGTTCCAGCAACATAGGCTCTTTACTTCTGGCTTGGTGCTAGGCTGCCCACAAATTCACCAGTGGTGTACTGCTGCTTCTTCTGTGGTGGGTCTGAGCAGGGCGATGAGGCCATGGAGCTAAATGCAACTGGCCCTGGCTTCCAAGAGTTTCATAGTGAACTTCTAGATAAGCCAACAAATACCCCCTCCACATGGCAAGATGGGGGTCCATTCATTCATTCATGCAGCAAATATATATTAAACTCTCTGCAGGCACTATTGTAAACACCGGGACTACAAGGCAGACAATAGCTCTGAGTGGATGCTAAAGAAACGTTGTGACCCCATGGACTCTAGCCCACCAGGCTCCTCTGTCCATGGGATTTCCCAGGCAAGAATACTGGAGTGAGTTGCCATTTCCTTCTCCAGGGGATCTTGCCGATCCAGGGATCAAACCTATGTCTCCTGCATCTCCTGCATTGGCAGCTGGATTCTTTACTGCTGAGCCACCAGGGAAGCCCTATTCAATAATAAAGGAACTTTGCTTTACTTTTCTATCATGGATGTAACCCATTCCCACAAATGTAAGGGCTTAAAACAACATTCATTTTTTATCCCACAGAACTGTAGCTCAGAAGTCCAAGCAAAAATCAAGATATCACAGAGTCAAAATCAGGGTGTCAGCTAGCTAGGTTCTTATCCAGAGGCTCTGATGAGAACCTTCTTGCAAACTCACTCAGGTTGTTGACATAATCCCATTCCTTATGGTTGTAGGACTGCAGTGTCTGTGTCCTTGCTGACTGCTAGCTGGGGACCACACTGTTAGCTTCTCAGGTCTGCCTACATTTCTTCTCTCAGGCTTTCTCTCAGATTCTTGAGCTTTGAATCTGTCTGACCGCCTCTTCTGCCCTTACTCTCTGCTATCACAGGCTCATGTGATTATATTGTGTCCATGTGGAAAATCCAAAATAATCTCTCTATTTTAAGGCCTAGTGGCTCAGACCATAAAGAATCTGCCTACAATGCAGGAGACCGGGGCTTGATCCCTTCGTTGGGAAGATCCCCTGGAGAAAGGATTGCTATCCACTCCAGTGTTCTTGCCTGGAGAATTTCAGGGCCCAAAGAGCCCAGAAGACTATAGTCCATGGGGTGACAAAGAGTCGGACACAACTGAGTGACTAACAGTTGTATTATAAGCACGATGTTCATAACCATGATACCAGGGGACAGAAGTCATGTGAGCCAAAATCCTGCCTGATACAGACTCTTATAGAAAAGATAATATCACAGGCATTCATCCAGCAAATGCTGTGTACTCATTATATTCCAGGCACTGACCTCAGTGCTGATTATATAACAGGGAACAAATAGTAACCACTAAGCTCCAATCTCTTGAAGCTTACATTTGAATAGGAAAAGATGCCAATAAACAGGATAAATAATAAAATATGTACTATGTGAGGAATTGCCATGTGCCAGACTTCCCTGGTGGCTCAGACGGTAAAGCGTCTGTCTACAATGTGGGGAACCCGGGTTCGATCCCTGGGTTGGGAAGATCCCTTGGAGAAGAAAATGGCAATCCACTCCAGTACTATTGCCTGGAAAATCCCATGGACAGAGGACCCTGGTAGGCTACAGTCCATGGGGTCACAAAGAGTCGGACACGACTGAGCGACTTCACATTCATTCATTCATCAGTTCAGTTCAGTCGTTCAGTTGTGCCCAACGCTTTGCAACCCCAATGGGCTGCAGCACGCTAGGCTTTCCTGTCTACCACCAACTCCTAGATCTTGTTCAAATTCATGTCCATCAAGTTGATGATGCCATCCAACCATTTCATCCACTGTCACCCGCTTCTCCTCCTGCCCTCAATCTTTCCCAGCATCAGAGTCTTTTCCAGTCAGTCAATTCTTCGCATCAGGTGGTCAAAGAACTGAAATTTCACCTTCAGCATTAGTCCTTCCAATAAATATTCAGGACTGATTTCCTTTAGGATTGAGTGGTTGGATCTCCTTGCAGTCCAAGAGACTCTCAAGAGTCTTCTCCAACACCACAGTTCAAAAGCATCAATTCTTTGACACTCAGCTTTCTTTATAGTCCAACTCTCTCATCCATACATGACTACTGGAAAAACCATAGCTTTGACTAGATGGACCTTTGTTGACAAAGTAATGTCTCTGCTTTTTACTTTGCTGTCTAGGTTGGTCATTGCTTTTCTTCCAAGAAGTAAGTGTCTTTTCATTTCATGACTGCAGTCATCATCTGCAGTGATTTTGGAGCCCAGGAAAATAAAGTCTGTCACTGTTTCCACTGCTTCCCCATCTATTTGCCATGAAGTGATGGAACTGGATGCCATCCATGATCTTAGTTTTTTGAATGTTGAATTTTAAGCTAACTTTTTCGCCCTCCTCTTTCACTTTCATCAAGAGGCTCTTTCGTTCTTCTTCACTTTCTGCCATAAAGGTGGTATCATCTGCATATCTGAGGTTATTGATATTTCCCCCGGCAATCTTGATTCTAGCTTGTGCTTCCTCTAGCCCAGCATTTCACATGATGTACTCTGCATACAAGTTAAATAAGCAGGGTGAAAATATACAGCCTTGACGTACTCCTTTCCCCATTTGGAACCAGTCTGTTGTTCCATGTCCGGTTCTAACTGCTGCTTCTTGACCTAATACAGATTTCTTAGTATGCAGGTAAGGTGGTGTGGTATTCCCATTTCTTGAAGAATTTTCCAGTTTGTTGTGATCCACACAGTCAAAGGCTTTGGCATAGTCAATAAAGCAGAAATAGATGTTTTTCTGGAACTCTCTTGCTTTTTTGATGATCTAAAAAATGTTGGCAATTTGATCTCTGGTCCCTCTGCCTTTTCTAAATCCAGCTTGAACATCTGGAAGTTCACAGTTCATGTACGGTTAAAGCCTGGCTTGGAGAATTTTGAACATTACTTTGCTAGTGTGTGAGATGAGTGTGATTGTGCGGTAGTTTGAGCATTCTTTGGCATTGCCTCTCTTTGGGATTGGAATGAAAACTGACCTTTTCCAGTCCTGTGGCCACTGCTGAGTTTTCCAAATGTGCTGGCATATTGAGTGCAACACTTTCACAGTATCATCTTTTAGGATTTGAAATAGCTCAACTGGAATTCCATCACCTCTACTAGCTTTGTTTGCAGTGATGCTTCCTACAGCCCACTTGACTTCACATTCCAGAATGTCTGGCTCTAGGTGAGTGATCACACCATCATGGTTATCTGGGTCAAAATAATCTTTTTTGTATAGTTCTTCTGTATATTCTTGCCACCTCTTTTTAATATCTTCTGCTTCTGTTAGGTCCATACCATTTCTGTCCTTTCATGGAGACACCATGAACAGTATGAAAAGGCTGTATCCTATGAACAAATCAGAGATGAAGCTAGGATGGCATTGGTAAGATGTGGTTGCAGTTTGAATAAGATGGGTCAGGGAAGGGATCATGCATAAACTGACTTGTGAGCAGAGACCTGAAAAAAGGAAGAGAGCAAACCAAGCACGTAACTGAGAAAGAAGTTTCTAGAAATAAATATCAGTAAATACAATCATGCTGAAATGGGGGTGTGTGTTCACGGAATAGCAAGGAAGGCTGTGTAGCTGAAACAGTGAGGGGAAGAATGGGCTAAGAAGGGATCACAGAGATAACAAGAGCCAGGATAATGAGTCCTCCTGGTCCTTAGGATATAGCTGAAAGTAATGGGAAGTGCAGTATGGAGAGGGAGGTGGGGATTTAATATCTGTGATCAAGGACAGTGCATTTATCCTCTATTTCTGCTTAACAAAGTAGCAGGTTAAAACCACAAATGTTTGTTTTCTCAGTTTCTATAGGTCAGGAATCTGGAAGTGGTTTATCTGGGGTGAGTCTGACCCAAGATCTCTCATGGGCTGGAATCAAGCTGTCAACTGGGACTGTAGTCATCTGAGGCTGGACTGGGGGAAGCTGGGGGATTTGCTCCCAAGCCCACTCACACAGCAACTGGCTGAAAACTTCAACTCCTGCTAGGTAGGTCTCTCCATAAGGTAGTGGGAATAGCCTCTCGGCATGGCATCTGGATTCCCCCACAGCAAGTGATCTGAGAGAGAGAGAGGGCTGCCACAGTGC
Organism: Bubalus kerabau; assembly: GCF_029407905.1. NCBI lineage: Eukaryota > Metazoa > Chordata > Mammalia > Artiodactyla > Bovidae > Bubalus > Bubalus kerabau. The sequence goes on from NC_073640.1 coordinate 20,643,235, forward strand.
CTTCTGTGATCTAGGCTTGGACACACACAAGTACACCACACACACACACACACACACACACACATACCTTCTCATCTTATTTTATTCTTCAAATGCAAGGCACCAAGTCCAGATCCCACTCACTCAATGGAAAGGGACTACATTGTAAATACCAAGAGGAGGATATCACTGCGGCAAATCTTGGAGGCTGGGTACCACAGATGGCTTCTCAAAAATAATAATAATAATAATGATATTTGATCTGAGAGCTCAGTGATGGGAGCAGATGAGGGAGAAAGGGCCTCAAGCAGACTTTGGTTCTGTTGATTCTAACAAATCCCAGACTGGCGATGCATCTTCTGCCTCTTCTGACATTTCCCTTCTTATTCCACCACTTTGTTTCCAATCAGGCCACTGATGTTCAGACTTGGAGTCACACGCCCCAGGGTGTTTCTGACCCCGTTCTTTACTTAGTCTGTTCTTCCACCCAGTGGACCACTGCCCTCTTCCCCACTTCCCAAAGCACTGACCACACTTCAAGGCCTACTTGAGTCATTGCCTTCTCTCAGAAGCTTCCTCTGATGCTCTAGTCCATTCTGTCCCCTTTCTCTGATCATATAAAAGCCTTGCGAACGTCGTATAGAAGATATAGCTGAATAGAAATGTCTGTTCCCTTTCTGTTTGCTGCTTACATTTCCAATTCCATTGTAAACTCTCAGAGGGCAGGGGAACTTTTTCTTTTTTTGCCTGCTATTTCTAAAGCCTCTTGACCCAGCAGAGTTCTGGTAGTAAAGATCGGAGTCGGTAACTTGAGAAGTATTAATAACAGGACTAGTTTACACGGTTTAGAGAAAGTATCATGAAGTGGTAGAGTATCAAAAGCTAGGCTCAGCAGGGAATTGCCCACTTGGCCTGGATCTGAAGGAGGAAGGGGAGAAATGGTGTCCCAAATTAGAGAGAGGAGCATAGGGAAAGAACCACTCAGCAGGAACTCTGATCTGAAGAGCCTAGCCCACAGTGACCTGATAGGAAGAGAAGTGGGGGAGAGGGGAAGATAATACACCAACTTCTTCCTCCTTCTACCCCAGCATCTCCACTGGCAGCCCTTATCAGCCAAACAATATGAAGATAAGAAATGCAGTTCTTACAGGTCACATGAGACATGGAACAGAGCAGGGAAGGGAGGGAGGAATCTCAAGAAACTAATTGGACTTCACTCTGCTTCTACTGCAGAGGCATGGGTTCAATCCCTGGTTGGATATTTCTGCAAGCTTTGAAGTGTGGCTGAAAAAAAAAAAAGAAATTTCCCTGGTTGCCTAGTGGTTAAGATTCTGGGCTTTATCTGCTGTGGTCCAGCTTGGAGCCCAGAGAGATCCTCAGAGAAGTGAGATCCTGCAAGCCTCACAGTAAGGCCAACAAAGATAACAACATAGAGAAGAGAGTGGGAGCCTCCTGGCACAAAGCCTCAGAGCCAGGTCCAGATCTGGGCTGGCAAATACTGTCTAACCTTCTGGGGCTTTGCCTGATGACCTCCTGGAAACTGCTTGTTTCCCCACTGCCTCCTCCCAGCCACATCCCCCTTCAGAGGACATCTGCCTCATCTGTAACCCCCTTCCTCCATGCTGGCTCCCTTTCTGCCAAGAGATGCACATCTGAACCACTGACTTTCTGATGGAAATATCCTAGGAAAGCAAACTGTATTAGTGCTGAAGTAGACTTTTCCCATGTTCACGGGGTGGTAACAGTGGAAGTACCATCCTCAACTCCCCATTCCAGAAGAGAGTAGGTGACTCCTTGACTGAGGAATCCTTTGAAAGGGGAGGAGCACTGGTCTTCATGATAATAGATCTGCTTTTCCATCTGGTCTACTTACAGTGCTGGGAATTTATAAAGCCACTGTTGAAGTTTAAGCAAAACTACAATAAAATGTCACCTCACACCAGACAGAATGGCCATCATCAAAAAGTCTTGGACATAATCACACTGCTATGTTTAAAATGGATAGCCAACAAAGACCTACTGTATAGCACATGGAACTTTGCTCAGTGTTATGTGGCAGTCTGGATAGGAGGGGAGTTTGGAGGAGAATGGATACATGTATCTATGTGGCTGAGTCCCTTCACTGTACACCTGAAACTAACATACCATTGTTAATTGGCTATATTCCAACACAAAATTAAAAAATTTTTAAAGTCTACAAATAATAAATGCTGGAGAGTGGAGAAAAGGAACCCTCCTACACTATTAGTGGGGATGTAAATTGGTAGAGCCACTATGGAGAATAGTATGGAGGTTCCTTAAGATTCTAAAAACAGAGCTACCGTGTGATACAACAATCCCACTTCTGGGCATATATCCAGAGAAAACCATGCTTCAGAAGGATACATGCACCTTAGTGTTCATTGCAGCACTGTTTACAATAACCTAACCAGGGAAGCAACCTAAATATCCATTGACAGATGAATGGATAAAGAGGTTGTGGTACATGCATACAGTGGAATACTACTCAGTCGTTAAAAAGAAGGAAATAATGCCATTTGCAGTAATACGGATGGACCTGGAAGTTATCATCCTAAGAGAAGTAAGTCAGACAAAGAAAGACAAATATCAAATGATATTGCTTATACGTGGAATCTGAAAAAAAAATGATACAAATGAACTTATTTACAAAACTGGAACAGACTTACAGACTTAGAAAACAAACTTATGGTTACCAAAGGAGAAAAGTTGGGGAAGGATAAATTGGGAGTTTGGGATTGACATATACACACTACTATATATAGATAACCAGAAGGACCTAATGTATAAGACAGGAAATTCTGCTCAGTATTCTGTAACAACCTAAATGGGAAAAGAATTTGGAAAAGAATAGATAGACATATATGTATAACTAAAGGCTCTTGCTTTTAATTAGGTAGCCTTGTTTCCATTCCTAGAGTGACTGGGTTGAATCTATCAGTGGGGACTGATGTGGCGAGTAAAAGAGCCTCCAGACACAGTGGAAATGCAGCCCCCATGTGGGAGGACTTGGAAACAGCTGCTTTGGCAGGACATGGCCATTTCAATGATTGCAGACCAAACAGAGGCCTCTAGATGCAACCCTGAGATTGGAATGCTGCCAGGATGGGTCCGCTTCCAAGAAGAATAACTGCAGACCCCAGACTGTCTCCTGGCCACTGCAAGCAGAGAACAACTGACAGGAGTCTAGAGACCATCTTCCCAAAGCTGGGCTTGGGTCCAAAGAGAGGGCTGCTCCATGGTGTAGTTTTTACCATAGCCCACAGGGAAACGAGAAAAATGACAAGTTAGTTGTTTTTTTTTTTTAATGACTAAAATAATTCAAAGAGTTGTTTTAAATTTCATATTCCTGTTGATATTATTCCTTCTCTCTTTACCTGATATGGAAATGTCTTTTCTTTAACATGAGTTGGTAATAGTAGACAGTTGTTGTTTAGTCACTAAATCATGTTCAACTCTTTGCCACCCCATGGACTATAGCCCACCAGTCTCCTTTGTCTACGGGATTTCCCTGGCAAGTATACTGGAGTGGGTTGCCATTTCTTTCTCTGAATAGTAGACAGTAGGGTTTTATAAAAACATATTACTAATGTTCTAACTTGAACCCCCACCCTGAACATGAAAAAATATTATAGATCTTTGGAATTCCCAAAGATCTATAGCTTTTTTTTCAAAGCTATGTTTTTTCCAGTAGTCGCATATGGATGTAAGAGTTGGACTATAAAGAAAGTTTAGCACTGAAGAATTGATGCTTTTGAACTATTGTGTTGGAGAAGACTCTTGAGAGTCCCTTGGACAGCAAGGAGATCAAACCAGTCAGTCTTAAAGGAAATCAGTCCTGAATATTTATTGGAAGGACTGATGCGCTGAAGCTGAATCTTCAATACTTTGGCCACCTGATGAACAGAACCAACTCATTGGAAAAGACCCTGATGCTGGGAAAGATTGAAGGCAGGAGGAAAAGGGGACAACAGAGGATGAGATGGTTGGATGGCATCACCGACTCAATGGACATGAGTTTGAGCAAGCTCCAGGAGTTGGTGATGGACAGGGAAGCCTGGCATGTGATAGTCCATGGGGTCACAAAGAGTCGGACATGACTGAGCGACCGAACTGAACTGAACTGAACTTGGAATCCCCAAGACTGGGAACTCTTGATCAAGTGATGAGTCCAAGTGCCCACGTTCAGTTGGAGAAGATGAGATTTTTAGACTTAAAACAGGTCCTGGAAAGCTGGTTGAAAACTCTGCCTTTAAACAGCCTTGCTGCTTTTATTTATCCTCACCATGTGGTAACTTGGCCATGGTAAGGTCAGTGGTGGCCTCCTCCGGGTCAGCCCCTCCAGGCAATCTGGGCAGCATAACATAAGCATTTTCACACGTATAAGTCTCAGCCATTTCCCCTCCAACTCTCATTTTCCTTTGACTTTGCAGGGGTTCAGATGATACCCACAACTTTTCCTCCCATTTTTAAGATCCATGTTTTACTCCCTAAGAAGAGAAGACAAATACAAGATTTGAAGTTGAGTGGGCATGGCCATTTAACCACTAGTAACTTGTCACTGGCAAGTGATCTAAACTCTCTGATTCTCCAGTTTCCCAATAGTTTACTTTCTCTCCACCAGACTAAATCCCCATGTGGGCAGGGACCATGTTGGTCATGTTTGCGATTGTATCTGCAGCATCTAACCATGTCTGGCATATACTTATCACATAGAAAATATGTAATCACTGAATCTCATTCTATAAGGGTTTCAAGGCTGCATTTCTTTATCTGTGGGATGTGGATGATAATGATGCCTCCCACATAAGATTCTAGCAATGCTTTTCAAAGTCTTGGCAAAAAGACAAAATTGCAGATACAAGGGATCGTGACAGGGACAATTCCAACCCGACCAGGGAATAAGATTTTCTGAGACCCAGTCTTGGGAGGTGTCAGCTGAGAAGTAGAATTCATGGAAATCCAGAAAGGCCCAGGGATGGCCCTACAGAGGTTCCCAGAGTGGCTCTCCTAGAAAATAAATTAAAGGGCATGGACTGAGCACAACCTGGCTCTCTCAGACCCAAGCTGCCTTACACAGGTGTCTTTCCTATCAGGAGACACTTTCACAAAGTTGGTATTTGTGTCACACAGGGAGATTTCAAAATGCTGTTATTTGAAAACATGAATGTGTAATGTCTCCCTGGAAATCTACACCTTCTCAGTGAAAGATACAAGTGCAGTCCGAGACAGACATGTTTAATTAGTGTGCAAACTTGACATTTCCAGTGTTTGGACTAGACAGAGGAAAAGCCAAGAGCAAACGGAGATCTTTTTTCTTCATCCCCTCCCCCCTAGCTTGCTGACAGAGAATAATTTATTTGGTTGGAATAAAAATGAATGTCTTTACAATAACAAGAAAGAAAAAAATCAGAAGATCTAAGGGTGGATTTTAAATAATTGTCACTACTAAATATGAATCTCCTGCATCTTCATTCCTGCAGTCCTTGGGTCTCTGCTTAATTCAGTGGCATATCTCCTCCCCCAGTCACTTAGGTGCTGGGCCCCAGAGGCAACTTCACACTGTTCTTTCCATCATCCCCCACATCTGAGACCTGCAACTCCATTTTTAAAATATCTAACAGACCTGAGTCCTTCTTGTCTTTCTCATGTCCATAATTGATTGCAATAGCTTTCTAAAGGGTCTTTTCTTCTCCCTTCCCCTTTCTCCCCACCCTAAGCCACCCCACATTTCTGCCAGAGCAAGCTTTGTAGAGCATGCCTCCATTCTCTCCCCTTTATCAAAATTGTCAGTAGTTGCTCATTTACTCAACCTTTCACATACCAGGCACTGGGCATTGATGGTGACTGAGGTTTCCTTAAGATGAAGCCCAAACCTCTAAGCTGGTATTTAGTCAGACCCTGATATGCCCTTCTTGGTTTACCCCTTCCAGTACCCTCCTACTTTACATTCTAGACTTGTCCACTATCTAGAATTTCCCTCACACTCTGTACATCCCACGTTCAGGTGTATCTTGATTGAGAAACTTCTGTGCACAGTGTTGGACACTTATCCACTTTGTCTTTTATTACCAACACACTATTTACAATAAGGCCAGGGTTCTCATTATTTACAATAAGGCCATGGATAATGCCTTTGCTTATACAAATTCCCCAACCGTAATGCTCTTATCCCCCCAGGCTCCCTTATTCTTTTTTTAAAATAAATTTCTAAATTTTCTAAAATACATATTTATATATGTATACAAAAGCTTTTCTACCATGTTTGATAAAGGCTTGAGAAAGAACAACAACAACAACAACAGACAGAGAAATTGAAAAACATAAACCAAATGAAATGGAAGCACTAAATATGAAATAGAAAAAAGTGAAACAAACTAGATAAAAGTAAAAGATCATCATATATATATATATATATATAGAGAGAGAGAGAGAGAGAGAGAGACAGAGTCCAGCTGTTTTTAAACAAAGCTGCTCATTAGAAACACATCTGGATCTTTGGAGAAGAATAGCAATACCTGGGAGAAGGAAATAGCAACCCACTCCAGTATTCTCTCCCGGAGAATCCCATGGACAGAAGAGCCTGGCAGGCCATGGTCTGTAGGGTCACAGAGAGTTGGACATGACTGAAATGACTAAACACACATTCACGCAGCAACACCCGGGCATTTGTGTTATTCAAAAAATTCCAGAATAACTCTGTTAAGCTTTTAAAAAGGGATTACAAGTTTTTCTATTAAATTGTAATTTTAGTGATATAGAATTCTATTATTTTCTGTTGACCAATCGTGATACAATGGTATTAAGCAAATAATAGCTGCATAATCACAGTAGTAAAAGAAGTTTATCATGTTTTCATTATCGATAGCCAGACAAAAAATAAAAGATAATTACAATTGCAAGCCACAGTGCAAACATGATTAACCTAACAACGTAAAATAATACATACAATTTGGAAAGTTAAGTAGAGTGTTGTGGTAAGAGGAAACACATACATGTGAGTGTTCTCATCCGCACAGCCTATCTATGGCTTTGGTTGGTGTATTTAATCCATTTACATTTAAGGTAATTATAGATATATATGATCCTATTATTATTATATTATATATATATATATATATATATATGATCCTATTATTATTAAACAAAAGTTCATTGTTTGGGGATTATTTTGTGTAGGTCTTTTCCTTCACTTGTGTTTCCTGCCTAGAGAAGTTTCTTTAATATTTGTCATGAAGCTGGTTTGGTGGTGCTGAATTCTCTTAACTTTTGCTTGTCTGGAAAGATTTTGATTTCTCCATCAGATCTGAACAAGAGTTTTTCTGGGTAGAGTATTCTTGGTTGTAGTTTTTACCCTTTCATCACTTTAAATATATCATGCCATTCCCTTCTGGCTTGCAGAGTTTCTGTTGGAAATCAGCTGATAACCTTATGGGAGTTCCCTTGTATGATATTTGTCCTTTTTCTCTTGTTGCTTTTAATTTTTTATCTTTGTATTTATGTTTTGGTGTATTCCTCCTTGGGTTTATCCTGCCTGGGACTGTGTGCATTTCCTGGACTTGGTTGACTATTTCTTTTACCATGTTGTGAAAGTTTTCAGCAATTATTTCTTCAGATATTTTCTTGGGTCCTTTCTGTCTTCTTCTCCTGGGACCCTTATAATGTGAATTTTGGTGCATTTAATGTTGTCCCAGAAGCCTCTTAGGTTGCCTTCATTTTTTTTTTTTCATTCTTTCTTTTTTTTTTCCCCTATATTATGTTCTGTGACAATGATGTCCACCATTCTGTCTTCCAGGTCACTTATCCATTAATCTGATATTTATTCCTTCCAGTGTATTGCTCATCTGTTTGTTCTTTAGTTCTTTTTTTTTAAATTTTATTTTATTTTTAAACTTTACATAACTGTATTAGTTTTGCCAAATATCAAAATGAATCCACCACAGGTATACATGTGTTCCCCATCCTGAACCCTCCTCCCTCCTCCCTCCCCATTCCATCCCTCTGGGTCGTCCCAGTGCACCAGCCCCAAGCATCCAGTATCGTGCATCGAACCTGGACTGGCAACTCGTTTCATATATGTTCTTTAGTTCTTCTTGGTCTTTAGTAAACATTTCTTGCATCTTCTCAATCTTTGCCTCCATTCTTTTCTGAGATCCTGGATCATCTTCACTATCATTATTCTGAATTCTTTTTCTGGAAGATTGCCTATCTTCATTTGGTTGTTATTCTGGAGTTTTGGTTTGTTTTTTTTTTTAAATATCCAGAGAGATGGTATTCTGGAGTTTCAACTTGCCTCTTTATCTGGGACAAAGCCCTCTGCTTTTTTTCATCCTGGTTAAATTTCTGTGATGCGGTTTTGGTTCCAGCCACTGCAGGATTGTGGCTCTACTTGCTTTCTCTGTCTTCCAACTTCCCTTATTCTTTAATGGCCAAGTTAAATGTCACACCTGATAACTCGTGACTGATATTAATATCACCCATCTTTAAGTTATTGCAGCACTCCCTTAAAATTCCTTTATACTACCTGTTACACTTTGCCATGTATGGCAGATATTTCTGATGGCAGAAATTGATTATTGAGGGAACATATCAACCACAATCCAATAAGGGGAAAAACACTCCAATATGTCAAAAAGAGGGAACCTTAGTGATCACAAACGATGTAAGAATAGGGAAATCAGACAAAGGGTGGTAAGCTAGCCAAAGATTAATGATAACAAGAAGCTGCTACTACCACAAGACTGGGAGGACAGTGGAGGAGGTGGGGTTACTGGACCCTCGGTGACTCTGCAGAAGCTGGAAATGTAGCAGGTCATTCACTGAGAGCGTGAGTTTCAGAGGAAATATAGTCATTAACAGGGATGTTGCTAAAGGCAGTAGAAGGGACATAGCCTGGCTCTTCTCTTCCTCTGATCATTTGACTCCATCAGTGTCATCTGACTCAACAAGTGCTGCCTTTGCGGAGCCCCGGGGGAAGTCAGCTGGCTTGAGAACCTGGGTTGCCCTGCCCTGAAGAGCAGGGCAAGGGTGGAATAGTATAGTTCCAATCCAATACCTATTACTTCTAAAAGTAGCACACTTTATTAAAATAACAGCATGATCCATTAGCTCACTTCCAATATGAAAAACCTTACATAACACTTTTAAGAAAAGGCACCCCACTCCAGTACTCTTGCCTGGAAAATCCCATGGACAGAGGAGCCTGGTGGGCTGCAGTCCATAGGGTCGCTAAGAGTCCAACACGACTGAGTGACTTCACTTTCACTTTTCACTTTCATGCATTGGAGAAGGAAATGGCAACCCACTCCAGTGTTCTTGCCTGGAAAACCCCAGGGATGGGGAGCCTGGTGGGCTGCCATCTATGGGGTCGCACAGAGTCGGACACGACTGAAGCGACTTAGCAGCAGCAGCAGCAGCAGCAGGTATAGCTTATTTCTCTCATTGGCCCTCTGTTACTAGCAGTTCTTCACCTAAATCCAGTCTCTTTGAGTCTGCATGGAGAGAAACCACTTTGACATTTCCAAGGCATTCCTCGCCAAGCTTGGCTCTTAGTTTCTGAGAGTGGCTTCCTTTGGCCTAGTGAGATGCAAGTTCATCATTTTCCACCACTGCTCCTGGACCTTAGAGGCTTATATTTGCCTCCTGGTCCCTCCTCTGGCTCTAAGCTCTCAGATGTCTCATGGTGGGGTGCTGGGGGCTGGGAGGAAGCACTCCTCTAGTGGCAGCAGAGTGTAAAACTGAGGCTATAGGATCTCAGGTTTGTGTTCAAATCCACCTTCCTATCCTTTCTGGTTATTAACATTGAACTCTGACTTGATCTCTTGAAAGTCACATCTTCCTCATCTGAAGCATGTTGACAACAGTAGCTCTTGCCTCATGGGGTTATCATGAGGATTAACTAAAATGATTTACTGAGAAAACTTGGTACAGTGCCAAGACTATGATATATTTAGTACCTATGAACTATTACTTTTTTTCTCTCAACAGCATCACATCATGGAAGACAATGGATTGTGTAGGTGTGGCAGTCAGCTCTGGGTCCTCAACAACTTGATTGTTTAATCAAGTAAACAATCTTCTGGTAATCATGTTTTATGTCACTTAGTCTAGTTAAGTTCCCATTCTTTGGGATCATAGTCTTGGAATATCACATTTGGTAGAGACCTAAAGATTGCCTAGTTCTCTCTCACTACATGGAGAGAAACTAAATCCCAGAGTGAGTAAATTATACTTTGTGAAGTGCCTGTGTATGGGTATACGTGTCCCTAAAGAAGAAGCAAGGAGAAAATATACAAATATCTATAAACCTACCACTCAGAGATAACTCAGTTATCATTTTTACATATGACTAGTCTTCTCTTTGTAAATGTATTACTTAAAAAGAAAAATAGAATTACAGTGTACTCACTGTTTTTAAAGATTTATTTATCTATTTATTTTTGGTTATGCTGTGTCTTAATTGCTGTGCCTGGACTTTCTCTAGTTGTGGTGAGTCGGGGCTACTCTTTGTTGCTATGCATAGGCTTCTCATTGTGGTAGCAATGTTGTGGAGCACTGGCTTAGTTTTCCTGTTGCATGTGAGATCTTCCCAGACCAGGAATCAAACCCATGTCCCCTGCACCAGTAGGTGGATTCCTAACCACTACCAGGGGAGCCTAATGACTATTAAAGTAATTAAAGTTATCCTTTTTCCCCCCAAGTCACACCATCTTCAACATCTCTCCATGTCAGTATATACCCTTTTTAGTGGCTGCATTGGTGTACTGTATACGCTGTATACATTTATAGGCTTCAGTTTACTTTAGCAAATTTCACTTTTAAAGATTTCCTTCTGTGGACATTTGGGATGTTTCCAACTTTTCACCATTATAAACAATGTCTCCTAAATGCTTCTGAAGAAAAACAAACACCTCCTTTTCCCTGAGCATGTTAAACACATGGGCTAAAACGGATTTTTCATTTTAGGATTGAATTTTCAAGCAAACTTTGTGGTTTCTTTATGAGCTGCCTGCACACAGCAAAGAGTTTTCCTAGCTGCTGTTATTTTATTCCATTCTTGCAGCAAGGCCAGGAGGTCAGAGTCTGCAGGTCAACTTGCAGAGTTTCTGTGAGCAAATCTGAAGAGTAGGTTTAGGACCTGCTGACTCTTTTGGCCTTTGACCAGATGGAATCTATCCAGGTGTTCCCTTCAAGTTGTGGGTCAATGTTAGAGGTGCAGAAGCCTTCTCCATAGCACCACAAATGCCTTATTAAAAATGATGCATGATGTCCCAAGCTGGTTCTAGGATGTATGATGGCATCTTCTGCTTTACTAAGACCTCTTTGTGTTATAGGAGACTTCTGAAATGTGATCCCTTGAACTGAGAGCACTTCTGCTTCATTGACAATGCTAAAGATTTTGGCTGTGTGGATCACAAAAAAACTGTGGAAAATTCTACAAGAGATGGGAATACCAGTCCACCTTACTTGTCTCCTAAGAAGCCTGTATGCAGGACAAGAAGCAGCAGTTAGAACCAGACATGGAACAGACTGGTTCAAAATTAGGAAAGGAGCACATCAAGGCTGTATATTGTCACCCTGTTTATTTAACTTATATCCAGAATACATCATGAGAAATACCGGGCTTGATGACTCACAAGCTGGAATCAAGATTGCTGGGAGAAATATCAACAACCACAGATATACAGATGATACCACTTTAATGGCAGAAAGTCAAGAGGAACTGAAGAGCCTCTTGATGAGGGTGAAAGAGGACAGTGAAAAAGCTGGCTTAAAACTCAACCTTCAAAAAACTAAGATCATGGCATCCAGTCCCATCACATCATGGTAAATAGATGGGGTAAAGTGGAAATGATGACAGATTTTATTTTCTTGAGCTCGAAAATCACTTCAGACAATGACTGCAGCCATGAAATTAAAAGACGCTTGCTCCTTGCAAGAAAATCTAGGACAAACCTAGAGAACATATTAAAAAGCAGATACATCGCTTTGCCAACAAAGATCAGTATAGTCAAAGCTATAGTTTTTCCAGTAGTCATGTACAGATATGAGAGTTGGATCATAAAGAAGGCTAAATGCTGAAGAATTGAAGCTTTCAAACTATGGTGCTGGAGAAGACTTGAGAGTCCCTTGGACAGCAAGGAGATCAAACCAGTCAATCCTAAAGGAAATCAATCCTGAATATTCATTAGAAAGACTGATACTGAAACTGAAACTCCAATACTTTGGCTACCTGATATGAAAAGCCCACTCATTTGAAAAGAATATGGTTCTGGGAAAGATTGAAGGCAGGAGGAGAAGGGAGTGACAGAGGATGAAATGGTTGGATGGCATCTCTGACTCAGTGGACATGAGTTTGAGCAAAATCCGGGAGATGGTGAAGGACAGGAAGCCTAGTGTCCTGCAATTCATGGGGTCTTAAGAGTCAGACATGACTTAGTGACTAAACAACAAGAACTCTCATGCTGATCTCTTGGATTGAGAGCAGCCCCTTGGAGAACAGATCAAACTCTGCAGATTAGAAAGAATTTAGAAGCCAGTGGCTAATAATGCTCTTTGGATGAGTCCAACAAGGTAGTGGCATTAGACATTTGTCAATTCATCTGATAAAATCCACAAATCCCAAGGAATAGTGAGATTGTAGTATGTGAATAGTCAGTAACACTCTGCTAATATTTCTTTTTGCAAAGGATCCTGTATTAGGTTTGTCCTCTATTAGTTTTCTATGGCTGCCATAACAAAGTACCATTGACTTAAACAACAGAAACTTATTTTCTTATGATTTCAGAGGCTGAAAGTCCAAGATCAGGGTGTTGACAGAGTTGGTTTCTTCTGAGGACCATAAGGAAAGGTCTAGGCTCTCTATTTGACTTATAGATGACCATCTTCTGCCTATGTCTTCACATGGTCTTGTCTCTATATGTGTGTGTGTCCAAATTCCCTCTTCTTCTCAGCACACCATTCCTATTGGATTAGGGCCCACACTAATGACATTATTTCAGTTTTGTTATCTCTTTAAAGGCCTTAACTACAAATTCAACCACATTCTGAGATACTAGGGATTAGGAGTTCAATATATGAATTTGGGAAGGATGCAATTCAGCCCCTAACAGAGTCTAACTACATAATTTTACACAGAATGATCTAAAAAAATTGTTGCATAGAAAAGGCAAGTTGCAGAATGATACATTCTATGTGCTATCATTTACAAAAAAAAATTTGAAGCATATATATTAATGTCATACCTTTGTTTACGAATTCATAAATTATAGAGACATGGACAGAAAGGATAAACACAAACTCTATAACAGTTGTTCTCCCTGAGGAAGGAGAGAGAGATGGACTCATGAAGGTTTAAAAAGGTAAATTTGACTGTGTCTATAATGTATTTTAGAGCATTTATGACAAAATATCAATATTTGTTCATTCTAGGGGGTGATTGCACATATGTTAAGCAGAATATTTTGTATTCTTCTGCATTTCTTATATTTTCTATTTTAAAAGTGGAGAAAAGAGGACATTGAAGAAAGTCTTGTTCTACTTTGGTTCTCCAGTGTCTTGGGGGGGTGGGTGATAAGTTTACTCTAGTTTCTTTCTTAAGGTTGGTAGAATATGTGACCCTCAAGTGTGTGAATACTTCATGAAAAAGGCTCTTATCATTAAGGGTCTAGTCCCTCAAAACATGACCGCATAGGCCTCTAAAATAGAACTGTAGAAATCAACAGGATGGAGACTGACCCCTTTGCAGCCTCCATACAGAAAGATGGCTAAGAGCTCTTCACAGCCTTTTTACTTTCCCAATATAACTTCCTCTTCCTTCCATCTCAAGCCCTCCGAACCCCCACCTCCTTCCTCTCCTCCATGTATACCAAGTGCCTGTGAAGTGTTTACCAGCCTCGGGTAGGAAGAAGTCTCCCTGCCCCAAAGATTTCAGAAGGGAGCAGTGGAATAGCTTGCATCCAGGAAGCTGCCAGGGAGAATAACTTTCCAGTTCTGTGAAAGGGAAAAAGTCATCATACCTAACATTCTTAGGTAAACATTTGGGAAATACAAAATTTTATAGGTACTGTCTTCTCTCCATGTTCTCTGTTTTTTTATCTCTGGGTCATGCTGAGTTCAAGGGAGATTTTGTGTGGTAGCCTAATGATGAGGAGCTTCTGAATAAAGTGTGGCTTTGGGGGGTGGGGGCTGGGGAGAGGTTCTGGGTTGCTTGATTTGGAGATGGCCATATTTTGACATTTGTAGCCATAGTGTTAAAATGTATAATGTCCCAAAGAACCAATCCTTCCTTGGTCCCAGCTGCCACAGCGTCACCCAAGCTCTGAGGGGTCCTGCAATGCAGCCCAGCCACCAGCCTCATCCCCTTAGAAAGCCAGTGAAATCTTTGTGCTTCTTCCAGGACTAGAGTCAAGAAGGCTTGAGAAATGTTAATGGAAAACCTCTCATTGCTTATACAATCCCCTCTACTCGTCCAGGCTACAAACTGTGAGGAACTATGTTGTTTCATCTCCAGACTGAACATGAAGCTTTTTCTTAGGGGGCCTGCAGTATTTCCAGACTGAATCCATAGAAATAAAAAACAAGTTCTCCAGTTCAAGAATTTTCTCTAACATGGTGAGGAATGAAGATTAGAGTCTGAGTTAGCTAGGCCTATCTATTGGTTGATAAATAAGGCAACGCTTGAAATTTAGAATATGTGTTTCCTCTTGACAACTATGGTCTTTAAAATGTTATCTTTCAGACTCAAAGCTAACCAGGAAAACAAGAAGTACAGGAAATGAGTATGCATCAGAAACTACTATTGCTATAATGCATCCAAGAACATCTTGGAGAGTAGGGACTCAGCACAATCTAAGTGAAGAGCCAGTGGTCACATCAATGCTTGTTAAAGTGAAAGGAAAAAAAAGATAAAGGATATTCCACTCCACCTCACTCACCTCCTGCCCTCTGCCATACCAGTTTCACCAGAAGTATCCCAGATGGCTGAAGTATCAGTCCTAAACTCTACCTTATTGTCTACTCAAGTCTAAATAAATTATCTTGGGTTGTTTCCTCTATGCTCCTCCCTCATTCACCTAATAGAAATTTGGCCAAGTGCTTTAAAATGTCACACCTGAAGTTAGCTCAGCTTGAAAAGTTTAAAAATAGTCAACTCAAGGAACAAAGGTGTTTACCAGAAGCACACACTGTTAACAGTTCCTCCTAGACACATTTCAAGTTCCCACAGGGTGACAGAGTTTATATATGAACATGGACCTTCCCACTTCCTTCTCTTGCTCTCTGCCAGTCTTCAACATCAAAAATCCTTTCTTCTTGGGCAAGTCAGTTATGCTTCAGTCCTAGGAAGATGAGCACAAGAAAAGTTTCTCTTCTTGCATCTGAATCCTTGACTCTTTGTCAAAATCTGATTGCTTCCATCTCTTTCATTATTGATGATATAAAAAACTACAAGTTTTGTCCTAACACCTATCATGCTGTATTACAATCTTCGATTGTTTTGCTTATAGACAGGCAATGTAGTAATTAAAAGCAAAGGCTTTGGAACAGGAATGCTTGAGTTCAGACTTCTGGCCCTGATACTTGCTGCTGCTGCTGCTGCTGCTGCTAAGTCTCTTCAGTTGTGTCTGACTCTATGCAACCCCATAGACGGCAGCCCAGCAGGCTCCCCCGTCCCTGGGATTCTCCAGGCAAGAACACTGGCGTGGGTTGCCATTTCCTTCTCCAATGCATGAAAGTGAAAAGTGGAAGTGAAGTCGCTCAGTTGTGTCCGGCTCTTCACGACCCCATGGACTGCAGCCTACCAGGCTCCTCCATCCATGGGATTTTCCAGGCAAGAGTACTGGAGTGGGGTGCCATCGCCTTCTCCACTGATACTTGCTAGGTGTGTGAATTGAGGCAAGAAATTAACCTCTCTTTTTCCTGGTTGCCTCATCTATAGAATAGGAATAATAATAGTTCTTTCCCATAGGGTTGTGATAAGAAGTAAATTAATTAATATATGTAAACCCTTGGAATAGTGCTTGATAGGCAGCACACTTTATGTAAGTGTTTACTAAGACTAATATTTATCTGGATCCTTTTCCTAATTGCAAGTACTCTAATGGGTTGATGACTTCAGAACCATGGACAGGGCCTGACACAGAATAAAAAGCTTAGTTATAATTTTTGAAGACCCCCCCCTTTTTTAAATACTTAATTCATTTATCTGACTGTGTCAGGTTTTAGTTGCACCACATGGGGATCCTCGTTGCATCATGTGAGATCTTTCATTGCAGCACATCCAGCACATCAACACTAGTTGTTGCACGCAGGCTCAGAGCATGCAGTCTCAGTTGCTCTGCAGCTTATGGGATTTTAGTTCTCTGGCTAGGATCGAACCCACATCCTCTGCATTTCAAGGTGTATTCTTAACTACTGGACCACCAGGGAAGTCCCAAACCCTTTACAATGACATGTTTAGCATAAATAGGTTTTGGGTAAACAATTGAAAGAGCACAGTTTCACCTTTTCAGGGTCATCTCTGCACCCAGCACTCCTACCATCTGTCCTCAAGTCCACTTACTTTCTGCTCACCCTTTCTCTGACTATTCCCAGTACCAGTCATATGAACCAAATCCTGGTCATCATTTTGGATTTATCTGGAATGGTGGTATGCGACGGGGCATGGACGGGCATTTTCACAGCCTGGAGATGCTGATGTTTATGTATGCTCGGAAGTCTCCACCTCATGAGATCTTCCTAGGCAATTCAATCTAAATGACAACATTTCTTACTCCTCTTCCATGCTTTAATCTTTCTCCTTAGCATTTATTGCTATTTAACTTGTTGTTTTTAATTTTACTTGCTTATCTTTCTTATGATCTGCCTTTGCCACTGGAATGTAAACTCCATGAGGGGAGGCATATTTATCTTTTATTTACCTCTGTATCCTTAGATTCTAGAACAGTGCCTGATACATAATAGGGTTTGATAAATATTTTTGAATGATTATGTACACACATGTTTTTAGTAACATAATTTATACAAGGCAAATTGAAAGTGGTCAAACAGGAGATGGCAAGAGTGAACATCGACATTTTAGGAATCTGAGAATTAAAATTAACTGGAATGGGTGAATTTAACTCAGATGACCATTATATCATGGTACATCATGAGTACATCATGAGAAACGCTGGGCTGGATGAAACACAAGCTGGAATCAAGATTGCCTGGGAAAATATCAATAACCTCAGATATGCAGATGACACCACCCTTATGGCAGAAAGTGAAGAAGAACTGAAGAACCTTTTCATGAAAGTGAAAGAGGAGAGTGAAAAAGTTCACTTAAAACTCAACATTCAGAAAACTAAGATCATGGCATCTGGTCCCATCAATTTATGCAAATAGATGGGGAAACAGTGAAAACAGTGACCGACTTTATTTTGGGGGGCTCCAAAATCACTGCAGATGGTGACTGCAGTAATGAAATGAAAAGATGCTTGCTCTTTGGAAGAAAAGCTTTTACCAACCTAGACAGCATATTAAAAAGCAGAGACATTACTTTGCCAGCAAAGGTCCATCTCTAGTCAAAGCTACGGTTTTCCCAGTAGTCATGTATGCATGTGAGAGTTGGGCTATAAAGAAAGCTGAGCATCGAAGAATTGATGCTTTCTTTTTTTTTTTTTAATTTTATTTTAGTTTTAAACTTTACAATATTGTATTGGTTTTGCCAAATATCGAAATGAATCCGCCACAGGTATACATGTGTTCCCCATCCTGAACCCTCCTCCCTCCTCCCTCCCCATACCATCCCTCTGGGTCGTCCCAGTGCACCAGCCCCAAGCATCCAGTATCATGCGTCGAACCTGGACTGGCAACTTGTTCCATATATGATATTATACGTATTTCAATGCCATTCTCCCGAATCATCCCACCCTCTCCCTCTCCCACAGAGTCAATAGTGCTGGAGAAGACTCTTGAGAGCCTCTTGGGCTACAAGGGGATCAACCAATCCATCCTAAAGGAAATCAGTCCTGAATATTCACTGGAAGGACTGATGCTAAAGCTGAAATTCGAATACTTTGGCCACCTGATGCGAAGAACTGACTCCTTGGAAAAAACTCTGATGCTGGGAAAGATTGAAAGCAGGATGAGAAGCGGACAACAGAGGATGAGATGGTAGGATGGCCTCATCAACTCAATGGATATGAGTTTGAGTAAGCTCTGGGAGTTGATGATGGGCAGGGAAGCCTGATGTGCTGCAGTCCATGGGGTCGCAAAATCAGACACAGCTGAGCGACTGAAATGAACTGAACTGAATTCATACAAACCTCCTGAGCTAGAGATATAATTTTGTCTTAATGCATACACCTAGTTACCTGCCCTCCTCCAAGTCATAGCGTGCAACCTTAAAGTAGATCAAGACTGCCAACCTTTTGTCATTGGGATAACAGAGAGATGATCTCAGTAAGGTCTAAAAGCAGGAGGAAAACATTCACTTGACATTTAATAGTGCATTGAAATAGCAACCTGATGCAGAGAATCAGTGCATTTCCAGCAGCTGCCTGCTTCCTTGCCAGTAAATGTTTTCCTTGGTTCTGTGTTCAGGCGTGACCCTACAATAGAACATGGCAGACTCTGAGGGAAACATTAGCTTTCAAGTCTAGGGCCACCCACACCTCTATCAAGACATGTAAGGAGAGACACTGTGAGACTCTAACTGGCTGGCATACAGGAACTCTTGTTTGTTAAGTCCCTACTATGTTTCAGGTGCTCTACCAGGGATCTTATAAAAATGATACCACTTAATCCTCAAATACTCCATGGAGTAATAAGCATCCTGAGTACCAATTCATAAGTAAGAAAACAGTAAAAAAATTTAAAAAAAGAAAGAAAGAAAACAATGACTCAGACACATTAAGTTACTTGTCAAGGCCCCAGAGCAGGTCAGTTACAAAGCCAGGGTTTTAATTCAAGCCCAAGGCTTTTCTACTACATCGCATTTTCCTCCTCTGAGTGTGAGGTACTGTAGCTGCCTGTTCTAATGGGGCCAAGGATCAGGTTAATCACTTCTACTCATAACACACTGGTCACAAGTAGTCAACACACTACACCCAGTCAAAAGGGACTCACGAAGTCAAATAATACCATGTTCCAGAAACAGGGAAAAATAAAAATATTTTGCAAAAAGCATTGATGACTGCATCAGTTTCTAAAGCACTAGCAGCTCAGCAAAATCTGGGGTGTGGACTGTGCCCTTCATGGCTGAGAATGGATTTCCCACTGATTTGTTCAAAGCAAATAAAGGGTAAACATAGTTCCTGCACTCAGGCATCTGTGGACTTTCCACCTACTAAATGTGTTTGAATTGAAACAAATATATTTTAATTTTATAACAGGGATTTAGGCTCAGTCAACACTTCCATGGATGGATTATTACAATCAAGCACAGCCTGAGCTACAAGCTAACAAAAAGCCGTGCTTCATATCAGAAGGGTGAGCCTTGACCTATCCATTGGTCTTCCCAGACATCTTCATTTACTAGTAATACCACTCTCCAAAAATGGACAGACAAGGAGCTTGGAGTGGTTATGAATTTTCCTGTGTTTGATTAAAACCCCATTTTCAGTGCTGAGGTCAAGAGAGTCCCTGCTGCAGCCTTTGAAGCAATAACCGGCTGCCTACAATGAATGACAGCAATCTGGCTTGAGGCCGAGGGATGGCGGCCATGTGGGGATGAGATCACAATGATCCAGCCTCTTATGTAACAATTCAGCAGTCACTGAAAACCTGCTTTGTGTATTAATCTTAGACCACACCTCAATAAGAGGTGTAGAGAAGCTGTGGAAATAGAGAACAGAGACCCAGTGGAACAGAGCTGGGGTGCAGTGGCTCTGTGGAGGAGCCACTGACTGCCCTGGAGCAGGAAGTTGAAATGAACCTGAGATGAGCCTGGTAGACAGCTCATGGCCAGGAGGGCCCAGAGACCACTTGCTTCTCTCATCCAAAGGGCCAGTGGAGTGGGGGTGCGGTGGAGCTGTTCCTTCATTCTCTGTGACATTTGGAGGGTGAGCTCTGTTCCACAGGATTAGCCTGTGGCAAGCATGCGGCGACATGAGACTCTGCTCCATCCCCCAGCCCATAAAGCCTGCCCCTGCCGCACAGTGAAAATTACAGCTTATATTACAGGGCGCGTGTTGGGGAAGTAGCCGGAGGTTGCTGATACCATCAGAGTTCAGGTATCTTTATTGCGAATTGTGAAATGAAACTGTGTTACCCATGTGCCCAAATTTGAACGAGAAAGCTTTCCTCCCCAAACAAAGAAAAAAAAAAAAAAAACAATAACTGGAGCTCTGATTTTTCTTTTCTGTAAAATTATTGTGCAAGCTGTAGCCAGGAATCTAGTCCTTTTTTTTTTTTTCCACTTAAGAGAGAGCAAGTT
This sequence comes from Bubalus kerabau, assembly GCF_029407905.1. NCBI lineage: Eukaryota > Metazoa > Chordata > Mammalia > Artiodactyla > Bovidae > Bubalus > Bubalus kerabau. Next base: position 20,663,651 of record NC_073640.1, read on the forward strand.
TTCCCCAGAATAAAGTGGCAGGCACTCTAAGGCCCAAAGGAAAAAAGGCCATTATTGCCACGGCAGGCCTCTAGGGCAGCAGCTTCAGGAAGGGTTTCTGGAAGTACCAGGGTACCAGAGTGATACCAGGAAGGATGCTTGTTAGTCTCTCAGTCATGTCCAACTCTTTGTGATCCTGTGGACTGTAGCCTGCCAGGCTCCTCTGTCCATGGAATTCTCCAGGCAAGAATACTAAAGTGGGGTGCTTAGGGGAACAATATGGAGACCCAGGGGTCAGGGCTCAGAAGCCCCACTCAGTGCTACCTGCAGCACCTCTACTTTAGTTATTTAAAATACTGGGGGGATAGGGTGGGGAGGGAACCTTCTCTGGTGACACAGTGGCTAAGACCCTGCACACTCCCAATGCAGGGGGCCAGGGTTTGATCCCTAGTAAGAGAACTAGATCCCACTTGCTGCAAATAAAGATCCTGCGTGCCACAACTAAGACCTGGAATAGCCAAATAAATAAAAGAAATAAATATTTTAAAATATGTAAAATATTAAAAATAAAATCGGTCTGACTATGATTTTGTTAGAATTATTTTTGTTTGTTTTTCACAGTTTTAAAAGTTGTTTTCACTAAGGAAAACCCTGGTAAAGAATCTGCCTGCAATGCAGTAGACACAGGAGATGTGGGTTCAGTCCCTGGATCAGAAAGACCTCGTGGAGGAGGAAATGGCAACCCATTCCAGTATTCATGCTGGGAGAATCTCATGCACAGAGAAGCTTCACTGATTACAGTCTGTGGGGTCACAAAGAGCCAGACATGACTGAGCACACACACAAACTGTGGTGGACAACATCAGAAAAATAATGGTCTCTGAAGGGTAGTGGCAGAAATTATCTGCAAAGGGACACAAAATACCCCATATCGTAACAGGGGTTTGGGTTACATGGGTGAAGGTATTTGTCAAAACTCATCCAGTAATACATGTAAGACTTATGCATTTCACTCTGTAAATTCTCAAAAGAAAAAAACCATAAACAAATATTGAATTCTAGTTAATAATATGCATGCTGCGGTGTTTAGGAGAGAATGTACCGATGCTTGCAATTTACATTAATGCCCCCAAAACAAAGCTGGGTTGCTGGATGGAGAGTGGAATGGATAGGCAGATAGACATGTAATATAATAAAACAAGTAAAGTGTCTGGTAGAATCTAGATCATGGGTGTACTGATGTTCACTGAAAATTCTTTGGATTTTTCTGTATGTTTGAAAATATTCATAATAAAATACTGAGGAAAGGGTTACTTTTGTTAAATGAACATTTTGCAAACTTTGCTGATTCGAATCCCCTGGAATATTGCTTTTAAAAGTGAAAATTTCTAGGAAATTTTCTTAGAGATTCAGCTTCAGTAGAGCTGGGGTGGAGCCTCTGCTCTCTGCGTTTTTAAGCAGCCCTCTCAGGTGAGCCTGATAACGGGGCATGTTTGAGGAACATTGCCTTAAGTTAACTTTCCCCTGTGAAATTGATACTGGATGTGGAAAAAAAAAATATGACCAATGGAAGGTTGAGTCACCAGCCCCTGGCTACCTCAATCAGACCAGAAACCTCACATTTATCAGGGTCATTACGAAGTGTGATGAGTTTGGAAAAACACCAATTTTGGAAACCTCTGCTCAAAGAGAAAAGAATATTTCAGTGAAACTCTGGCTGGACCTGTTCCTAAAATTCCCTCTAAACGTATGATTAAGTTGTAAGTTAGGGGGATGAAATGGCCAGTCAGTTGACTACACTTTTCCTGTGGAGCTGAGACTCTCATTGCAGGGGGACATCTCTGGCTTTCTCTTGGGTCCTCCTAAGGCCTTAAGGAATGAAAGCCAGCCTGAAGAAGGGGAGAATTACACCTCATGCCTTCACCACCCGCAGAACACTGATTAACACTAACATCGCATGTCTACTCGCACTCCATAGGGCATTATGCTATGGCCGGGCTGGAGTGGAGGCTGAGGCACAAAGAAGAGTGTGACTCAGCAGCTGCCCTCAGAGAGAGTCTGATCCAGCTGGGGGAGCCAGACTAGCACAGATGAACCAGGGAGTGGGCAGAGCCCCCAGGTTAGTGCTGGATGGGTCCTGACGAGAGGAGAGCTGGTGAGTGCTGGCACAAGCAGGGCAGCCTCCTGGAGAGCGCGAGACTCCATGTGCACTCAGAGAACTGGGCAAAGTTGCTTTACAGGAAGAAGAGTAGCAGAAAACCAGAGGAGTCTGTGCTGCTGGTACCATGACAGTCTGAGCACATAAAAAGCAGAAGTTTCTGTTAGCAGTGTATGTTAATACAGAGTGAAGTGTCAAAAATACGCAAGGAAAAAAACACAAAGCAGCTCTCCTCTTGGAAGAGGAAGAGGAAGAAACAAAAAGAGGGGTGGGGCTAAACTGTACTAGCTTATTTCCCAAGAGATGAAGAAACAAAGAATAAAAAAGAAAGATAGACTCACTTTGATCTTCATTTTATAATCTCCCATTGATGCACTTAACAGGTGATCTTCAAACCCCCAATTCTGATGAAACCTGCCAAGATGTTGCAGGGAACTGCAGCCAACAGCGCTGTAATGCCCACAACCAGCCTGGTGATGTCATTAGCAGCCTCTCAGGGTTCAGCACCCCAACTGCACCACTGTCCCTTTCTTTTTCCCATCAAAAGTGATGTGAAAGATGCTGCTGTATCTGTTTGCATGAGCTCTGAATGATAAAAATTAAGGTCCAAACTTAGCTCCTACTTTCAGGGTTGGTATCTCTCATCAGATGGTGGGTTCTAGAGCACAAGCTGAAAGTCAAGTCAGCCCAAATTGCTCTTTCAGTTCAGTTCAGTCACTCAGACGTGTCCGACTCTTTGCAACCCCATGAATCGCAGCACCCCAGGCCTCCCTGTCCATCACCAACTCCCGGAGTTCACTCAGACTCACGCCCATCGAGTCAGTGATGCCATCCAGCCATCTCATCCTCTGTCGTCCCCTTCTCCTCCTGCCCCCAATCCCTCCCAGCATCAGAGTCTTTTCCAATGAATCAACTCTTCACATGAGGTGGCCAAAATACTGGAGTTTCAGCTTCAGCATCATTCCTTCCAAAGAACACCCAGGGCTGATCTCCTTTAGAATGGACTGGTTGGATCTCCTTGCAGTCCAAGGGACTCTCAAGAGTCTTCTCCAACACCACAGTTCAAAAGCATCAATTCTCCGGTGCTCAGCCTTCTTCACAGTCCAACTCTCACATCCATACATGACCACAGGAAAAACCATAGCCTTGACTAGACGGACCTTTGTTGGCAAAGGAATGTCTCTGCTTTTCAATATGCAATCTAGGTTGGTCATAACTTTTCTTCCAAGGAGTAAGCGTCTTTTAATTTCATGGCTGCAGCCACCATCTGCAGTGATTTTGGAGCCCCAAAAAATGAAGTCTGACACTGTTTCCACTATTTCCCCATCTATTTCCCATGAAGTGAGGGGACCAGATGCCATGATCTTTGTTTTCTGAATGTTGAGCTTTAAGCCAACTTTTTCACTCTCCTCTTTCACTTTCATCAAGAGGCTTTTTAGTTCCTCTTCATTTTCTGCCATAAGGGTGGTGTCATCTGCATATCTGAGGTTATTGATATTTCTCCTGGCAATCTTGATTCCAGCTTGTGCTTCTTCCAGTCCAGCGTTTCTCATGATGTACTCTGCATATAAGTTAAATAAGCAGGGTGACAATGTACAGCCTTGACGTACTCCTTTTCCTATTTGGAACCAGTCTGTTGTTCCATGTCCAGTTCTAACTGTTGCTTCCTGACCTGCATATAGGTTTCTCAAGAGGCAGATCAGGTGGTCTGGTATGCCTATCTCTTTCAGAATTTTCCACTGTTTATTGTGATCCACGCAGTCAAAGGCTTTGGCATAGTCAATAAAGAAGAAATACATGTTTTTCTGGAACTCTCTTGCTTTTTCCATGATCCAGCAGATGTTGGCAATTTGATCTCTGGTTCCTCTGCCTTTTCTAAAACCAGCTTGAACATCTGGAAGTTCACGGTTCATGTATTGCTGAAGCCTGGCTTGGAGAATTCTGAGCATTACCTTACTAGCGTGTGAGATGAGTGCAATTGTGCAGTAGTTTGAGCATTCTTTGGCATTGCCTTTCTTTGGGACTGGAATGAAAACTGACCTTTTCCAGTCCTGTGGCCACTGCTGACTTTTCCAAATTTGCTGGCATATTGAGTGCAGCACTTTCACAGCATCATCTTTCAGGATTTGGAATAGCTCAACTGGAATTCCATCACCTCCACTAACTTTGTTCGTAGTGATGCTTTCCAAGGCCCACTTGACTTCACATTCCAGGATGTCTGGCTTTAGGTCAGTGATCACACCATCATGATTATCTGGGTCATGAAGATCTTTTTTGTACAGTTCTTCTGTGTATTAGCAATGGCTTAAAATCACCAGTTAAGTCCAGTATTCAGTGCCATGTGGGGTCAGCTCTAAGTATAGACTTACACACCTCAGCCTGTATTTATGAACATTTGTCCTTTAAAAATGGAAACCCACTAACAGTGGCAAGTGGTATTTGAATGATTGCAGGCTTCTAATTCCAGTCTTATTCCTAAGCAAAATCACTAGAATTGCTTCAATTGCTTTTTTTAAAAAAATATTTTTTCTAGCAACATCTGGGTAGTCTCCTTAACGTGGAGAAGATTCTCATAGGTTGTGGCTTCACTGCTTCCCTGAGCTAAGTATAAATGAACAGGAAACTTCTGAAAATAATGGCAATGACCCTACTCCTCCCACCCCAACAGGCATGACATACAGTGTTAGTCTTTGTGCTGCATCTAACGTTCAAGAGAGCGGCTGTGTATCCAACACCAGCATAAGGGGCAACTGCTAAACACATAGATATTCCAATCACTGGTCCTACCGGGAGAAGGGGTGTGAGTAGTAACTGCTGAAACCTGAGAGGCAGCGGGGGTGTGGGAGATGGGGAGTCTGCGCTTAAAGCCCCCTGTCTTCATGATCCAGTCAGCTCATAGGCCGGAAAAGGAAATGGATTGGACATCCTCACGCTTGTCCTTCCGGATTCCTGCTCACCGTCACTCAGCATCTCCTTAGACCAAAAATTGCAAGCTGGTGGCCCACAAAAGCATTTTTTGTTTTTTGAAAATTTCACTACATGTACATCATCATTCCCATTCCAGTCTTCTCTTGAAGCATCAGGGGACCTAACAGCTCTGGGCCTGCCTCACCTTGGCAACAAGATGCTGAAACTGTGTAATAGCACCCCCTTCTCTGAAAGAACACTCTTTGATTCAGGAAAAAAATCCACTCATCCAGATAAACTTGTCTTTGTTTTTTTTTGTTTTTTTTTTTTTTTTGCTTCTGAATCAAGACAAATTGGAAGTGGTCAAACAAGAGATGGCAAGAGTGAGTGTCGACATTCTAGGAATCAGTGAACTCAAATGGACTGGAATGGGTGAATTTAACTCAGATGACCATTATATCTACTACTGTGGGCAGGAATCCCTCAGAAGAAATGGAGTGGCCATCATGGTCAACAAAAGAGTCCGAAATGCAGTACTTGGATGCAATCTCAAAAATGACAGAATGATCTCTGTTCGTTTCCAAGGCAAACCATTCAATATCACAGTAATCCAAGTCTATGCCCCAACCAGTAACGCTGAAGAAGCTGAAGTTGAACGGTTCTATGAAGACCTACAAGACCTTTTAGAACTAACACCCAAAAAAGATGCCCTTTTCATTATAGGGGACTGGAATGCAAAAGTAGGAAGTCAAGAAACACCTGGAGTAACAGGCAAATTTGGCCTTGGAATACGGAATGAAGCAGGGCAAAGGCCAATAGAGTTTTGTCAAGAAAATGCACTGGTCATAACAAACACCCTCTTCCAACAACACAAGAGAAGACTCTATACATGGACATCACCAGATGGTCAACACCAAAATCAGATTGATTATATTCTTGGCAGCCAAAGATGGAGAAGCTCTATACAGTCAGCAAAAACAAGACCAGGAGCTGATTGTGGCTCAGACCATGAACTCCTTATTGCCAAATTCAGACTTAAATTGAAGAAAGTAGGGAAAACCAGTAGACCATTCAGGCATGACCTAAATCAAATCCCTTATGATTATACAGTGGAAATGAGAAATAGATTTAAGGGCCTAGATCTGATAGATAGAGTGCCTGATGGACTATGGAATGAGGTTCATGACATTGTACAGGAGACAGGGATCAAGACCATCCCCATGGAAAAGAAATGCAGAAAAGCAAAATGGCTGTCTGGGGAGGCTTTACAAATAGGTGTGAAAAGAAGAGAAGCAAAAAGCAAAGGAGAAAAAGAAAGATATAAGCATCTGAATGCAGAGTTCCAAAGAATAGCAAAGAGATAAGAAAGCCTTCTTCAGCGATCAATGCAAAGAAATAGAGGAAAATAACAGAATGGGAAAGACTAGAGATCTCTTCAAGAAAATCAGAGATACCAAAGGAACATTTCATGCAAAGATGGGCTCAATAAAGGACAGAAATGGTATGGACCTAACAGAAGCAGAAGATATTAAGAAGAGATGGCAAGAATACACAGAAGAACTGTACAAAAAGATCTTCACGACCAGATAATCACGATGGTGTGATCACTGACCTAAAGCCAGACATCCTGGAATGTGAAGTCAAGTGGGCCTTAGAAAGCATCACTATGAACAAAGCTAGTGGAGGTGATGGAATTCCAGTGGAGCTATTCCAAATCCTGAAAGATGATGCTGTGAAAGTGCTGCACTCAATATGCCAGCAAATTTGGAAAAGTCAGCAGTGGCCACAGGACTGGAAAAGGTCAGTTTTCATTCCAGTCCCAAAGAAAGGCAATGCCGAAGAATGCTCAAACTACCACACAATTGCACTCATCTCACACGCTAGTAAAGCAATGCTTAAAATTCTCCAAGCCAGGCTTCAGCAATATGTGAACCGTGAACTTCCTCATGTTCAAGCTGGTTTTAGAAAAGGCAGAGGAACCAGAGATCAAATTGCCAACATCTGCTGGATCATGGAAAAAGCAAGAGAGTTCCAGAAAAACATGTATTTCTGCTTTATTGACTATGCCAAAGCCTTTGACTGTGTGGATCACAATAAACTGTGGAAAATTCTGAAAGAGATGGGCATACCAGACCACCTGACCTGCCTCTTGAGAAATTTGTATGCAGGTCAGGAAGCAACATTTAGAACTGGACATGGAATAACAGACTGGTTCCAAATAGGAAAAGGAATATGTCAAGGCTGTATATTGTCACCCTGCTTATTTAACTTATATGCAGAGTACATCATGAGAAACGCTGGACTGGAAGAAACACAAGCTGCAATCAAGATTGCCAGGAGAAATATCAATAACCTCAGATATGCAGATGACACCACCCTTATGGCAGAAAATGAAGAGGAACTAAAAAGCCTCTTGATGAAAGTGAAAGAGGAGAGTGAAAAAGTTGGCTTAAAGCTCAACATTCAGAAAACGAAGATCATAGCATCCGGTCCCATCACTTCATGGGAAATAGTTGGGGAAACACTGGAAACAGTGTCAGACTTTATTTTTCTGGGCTCCAAAATCACTACAGATGGTGACTGCAGCCATGAAAGTAAAAGACGCTTACTCCTTGGAAGGAAAGTTATGACCAACTTAGATAGAATATTCAAAAGCAGAGACATTCCTTTGCCAACAAAGGTTCGTCTAGTCAAGGCTATGGTTTTTCCTGTGGTCATGTATGGATGTGAGAGTTGGACTGTGAAGAAGGCTGAGAGCCGAAGAATTGATGCTTTTGAACTGTGGTGTTGAAGAAGACTCTTGAGAGTCCCTTGGACTGCAAGGAGATCCAACCAGTCCATTGTGAAGGAGATCAGCCCTGGGATTTCTTTGGAAGGAATGATGCTAAAGCTGAAACTTCAGTACTTTGGCCACCTCATGTGAAGAGCTGACTCACTAGAAAAGACTCTGATGCTGGGAGGGATTGGGGGCAGGAGGAGAAGGGGACGACAGAGGATGAGATGGCTGGATGGCATCACTGACTCGATGGACGTGAGTCTGAGTGAACTCCGGGAATTGGTGATGGACAGGGAGGCCTGGGGTGCTGCGATTCATGGGGTCGCAAAGAGTCGGACACGACTGAGTGACTGATCTGATCTGATAGTTTCTTTTGCTTCCCAGGTGGCGCTAGTGGTAAAGAATCCACCTGCCAATGCAGGAAACATAAGAGATGAGGGTTCGACCCCTGGGTCAGAAAGATCCCCTGGAGGCAGGCACAGAAACCCACTCCAATATTCTTCCCTGGAGGATTCCATGGACAGAGGAGCCTGCTGGGCTACAGTCCTTAAGATCACTGAGAGTTGGACACAACTGAAGCGACCTGGCATGCATGCACATAGTTTCTTTACAGTGTGTTAGTTTCTGCTCTACAACAAAGTGAATCAGATATATATATATACATAGGTCACCTTCCTCTTGGACTTCCCTCCCACCTCCTCCCCTCCATCCAACCCTCTAGGTCACCCCAGAGCACTGAGCTGAGCTCCCTGTGCTGTACAGCAGGTTCCCACTAGCTATCCATTGTATTTGTTTTTATTGTCAACTTGCCACTGATGGCCTGGCCTAGGAGATCCTACTCTGCCTTGGTGGTCAAAGAGTTGGTGGACATGTAGGCAGAGACAAGTGGTTCTTGGATACATTCTCTTGGTAGTTCTGCCCCCAAACAGATAGATACTGAGCCACTTCCCTGGGGTGGGGGCAGGCAGGTGGGGAAGGCTAATCTCAGATCTGACCCATGACATCACACCAGCCATCAGGGAGTGTTGGCTGTGCAGGTTTCTGCTAATGGAAGTTGAGTATAACCCTCAGTCCCAGCGGCTGAGACTGACGCTCTGTTTCACAGAGGAAACTGACAAAGGTAAAGACACAACATGCCTCAACTAGGGAAAGGAGACAGATGCCACACAACACCTCGTGCTTTCCCTGCAAGACTGATCTTCCTGCGAGGAAGGCATGCTTCTGGGCAGGCAAATTTTTCCTAAACTCGAGGCAGATGGAGGTGAGGATCACTGAAACGGAACTGTTGAACAAGAGCATTTGCAAATAGTTTAGCAACTGCCTAGTTCTCCCTTCTCCCACATCTACCTACAATTTTAATTTTCTCATTAGTACTTGAGAATTGTTGTGTAAACAGCACAGCCCCTGATTGACTTCTGCAGCGAGACACAATTCAGTGGACGGAGGTTTACAAAAGCACTTGTTTCACTAGATTTCGACAGGGATAAGAATGATGTGCTTCCCCCTGCTATAGCACTCTACGCTTCCCAGAGCACTTTCATGTCTGTTGGCTTTATTTCTCAGACTGTGGGGAGGGTGGGGAGCTGCATAGGAGCTGTGGAAATTGAGGCACAGGTAAGCTGAGTGACAGGGCAAAGGTCACACTGCTGGTGAGTGTCCCAGCCGAGACCAGGATTCAGGGTCTTCTCTCGGTTGTCTGTTTTCCTTGCAGATTTCAAAACAAGCAGATTAATGAGGCTTGGTTGCCATGGGTACAGAGGATGCTTCCCTCACTCAGTGCTTATACTGTGACAGATTTTACCTGTGGCTGCAAACAGCCCCAGACTGGAATGAATTCCAGCCAGTGGTAACCCTTGGGGCCTGTGGGATGCCTGGAGAGGCCCTGAATGAGCTGTCACTGGCCCCCCTTCCTTGCACACTGACAGAGGCTCCTAACCCCTCCCTACTGTGACATTTCTCAGCATCAGAACTCAAGCAGACAAGCTCCGCTGGGCCAAGACAGTTTGGGCAATCAAAGTCTGTGGCTGCGATGGAGGCCTGGCATTTAAGTCTATTGATCAATGACAGAAGTAAAACACAAGGCGAAAAATGCACCAGGAGATCTTATTGTCAGAGCCAAATAGAGGCTTCTCCTCTCTGTTTTGAAGGCAGCTGAAAAGAGAGAGAGAGGAGGAGGAGGAGGAAAAACAACCACAAAGCCAGGGAAAAGTGGCACTTCGAGATTTTGATTGGTTTTTAAAGGTTTGAGGCAGGGGCTGCTAAGAGCACAGGGCTCACCTGAGGGCATGGTGGGGGGCAGTCATGGGGGAAGTTCTTGATTTTCCGATGGAGCTGTTTGTTTTCAGCAGTTCCAAATGGTGTGGCTGCACACCCTTAGGTGACAACTCTCTGCCCTAAGTGCAAGACAGGCCACATGCCGTCCTGAATGCTATAGAAGTGACCCAGTTGTAGGTTTTCTCAGTCTCTGAAAGTGCCAGCCCCAAAGAAAAGCTCAGGCTCTGTCCACCTTGCAGGAGAGAAGAAAGGGCATCTGTCAAAAAGGGAAAGAAAGGGACAGAGGAAGCAAGGGACCCTCAACACAGGGAGATGGAGAGGCAGGATTCCTGTTTTGTTGTGTGTCCTGGGTATAGTCAGTCCTCCTCTCTGAGCCTCAGCCTACTCTCTCCTAAAAATATAAGGAGACAAAGGTAATGCCCTTGAAGATTCCTTCTGATCCTGTGAAACAACTTCAATAATTTATCAGCCTGCAGAGCCCAGGCTGGAGAAGCAGAGAGCCAGGCTGAGCCTGGCAAGTGCGAGAGTCTGCGGTCTGGGCAGAGGTGAGCCTTGGGAGTGAGGGAGCCCAGGCAGCTCACTAAAGCCCCTCAAACTTTAGTGAGCATCATGCACCACCACCCTGCCCATGAGGCTCTTTAGAGCTCCAATGTAGGACCCAGGAAGATGCATTTTTATGACCTGGCCATTCTAGGTAATTCTGATGTCAGGAAACTGCATCCCACACACTGAGTGACATTGACATGGCTGCTAAGGACATGAGCTCAGGATTCGGAAAGCTGGGCCTGGTCTCATTTCTGTCACTCTCCAGCTATGTCCCTGGGTTTAGTTTCTTAATCTCTCTGAGCCCCAGTGTTTTCATTTGTATGATGGGGATGGAAATACCCACCTACAGCGTGATTGTGGAAATTAAACGAGCTAAGGTGTTCAAAGCCCTTAGTTAAAAATCACATGTTGTCAGCTCTCAGTAGTTGATGCCACTTTTATTATTGTCATAATTGTGATGATTATTGGAAGGGGTTTATGCAAGAAGCAGGTCACCTGGCAGATCTGATATAAGGACTTTACTAAGTGTAAAAATTGTCCAGTAATCCATAGACATTTTTATAAAAACACAAGAAATTCTTAAAGATGTGTGACTCGAGTTTCTTACAGGACAATTTAAGATCTTTTAATTTTACCCACCCAATCCTACTTCTCAGAGAAGGCAATGGCACCCCACTCCAGTACTCTTGCCTGGAGAATCCCATGGACGGAGGAGCCTGGTCCGCTGCAGTCCATGGGAGAGTTGGACACGACTGAGCGACTTCACTTTCACTTTTCACTTTCATGCACTGGAGAAGGAAATGGCAACCCACTCCAGTGTTCTTGCCTGGAGAATCCCAGGGACGGGGGAGCCTGGTGGGCTGCCATCTATGGGGTCATGCAGAGTCAGACACGACTGAAGTGACTTAGCAGCAGCAGCAGCAGCAATCTTACTTCTGGCCTGTTCTTGAAAGTTCTCATTCAGACATTCTGGCTTAAGGGAAGGAATTCTGAAGTCTCACCCACCAGAGGAAATGCTCTTCACCTCTTCCCTCACCACGTGAACCCACTCATCTCCAGATACTCTGGCTCAAAGCTGTCTTTGGTCTTGGGATGCAGTAGATCAAGTCTTTCCTGAGATAGGGCTGAAGGTCAGAAGGAAGAGAACAGAAGTGGGTGGTGAAGTCCTTTAGACATTGAGTGGGTGTCCCAAACTCAAAAGCTTACAGAGCCTGGGCAGTTATTGCTGATGTCTGAAGCAGCCCTGGAGAGGGGGTACTGACAAGCCAGAGAGTGGATACTCCATGTAAAATGAGGAGTGCCTACTCAGTGTAGCCAACTGTGACATGCAGGGGGAGACTCTGGCTTTCCAGAGATGATTTTTTGAAAGAAGATATAAATTCATATTTTTGTATGTGAAATCTCCTTATTTGTAAATGTTGTCAATAAAGTTTGGTTGCTGTTGTTTAGTCACTGAGTCATGTCCAACTCTTTGAGACCGCATGTACTGGAGCACACAAGGCTTCCCTGTCCTTCACCGTCTCCTGGAGTTTGCTCAAACTCATGTCTGTTGAGTCAGTGATGCCATCCAAGCACCTGTCCTCTGTCGACCCCTTCTTCTCCTGCCTTCAATCTTTCCCAGTATCAGGGTCTTTTCCAAGGAGTCAGTTCTTGCATTAGGTAGCCAAAGTATTGGAGCTTCAGCTTCAGCATCAGTCCTTCCAATGAATATTCAGGATTGGTTTCCTTTAGGATTGACTGGTTTGATCCCCTTGCAGTCCAAGGGACGCTCAAGAGTCTTCTCCAACACCACAGTTCAAGAGCATCAATTATTCGATGCTCAGCTTTCTTTATAGTCCAACTCTCACATCCATATATGACTACTATAAAAACCATAGCTTTGACTAGATGGACCTTTGTCAGCAAAGTGATGTCTCTGCTTTCTAATACACCATCTAGGTTCATCATAGCTTTTCTTCCAAGGAGCAAGTGTCTTTTAATTTCATGGCTGCAGTCACCATTTGCAGTGATTTTGAAGCCCAAGAAAATAAATTCTGTCACTGTTTTCAGTGTTTCCCCATCTATTTGCCATCATCAAGAGGCTCTTCAATCAATTAAATGAAAATGAAAGTGAAAGTCGCTCAGTCGTGTCCAGCTCTTTGCGATCCCATGGACTATACAGTCCATGGAATTCTCCAGGCCAGAATACTGGGGTGGGTAGCCTTTCCCTTCTCCAGGGGATCTTCCCAACCCAGGGATTGAACCCAGGTCTCCTGCATTGCAGGTGGATTCTTTACCAACTGAGCCACAAGGGAAGCCCAGTCAATTAAATATTTCTTTCTGAAATACATGTCAAAGATCTGGAAATCTCTACCTCCTTCAGAAAAACTTCTTCTCTTCACTTAGATAACCATGATTTTCCCTCCTTCCAGCCTTCTGGCACCTCCCCTCCCCCTAGCCCTCTGTGTTTGACCCACCCTAGTTCCTCATCGTCTCTTTTTTGAGTTATTTCATGTGTTTTCTAAGAAGCTTGGGCTTTGCTACCAGAGATCCCTATGTTTGAATCCCAGCTTTATTAATCACTAGTCTCATGGACTTGTCCATGTCTCAGTTTCCTCACCAGTAAAATGGGAATCATTGTAGAGTATATGCCATCGTGCTGACCTAAGGGTTCCAGCACAGGGCTTGTTCATCACAAATGCTCCCCAAGAGGCTGCTCTTTGAGTACAGGGACTGTACCTCCATCTCCCCAACACTGCACAGGGCTCAGTGCAAGATAGCACTGGTTACTTGATTCCTTGTCAAATATTGGGATATTTTTTTAAAAAGACTTTTTTTTTTTTTTGAGCAAGTTTAGGTTCATAGCAAAATGGAGAGGAATAGAATTCCTATATACTCCTTGCCCCCATTCATGTATAACTTCTTCCTTTATCAACATCCCCCATTAGAGAGGTATGTTTATTACAATTGATGAACCTACACTGATGCATTATTATCGTGCAAACTCCATAGCTTATATTATGCTTCACCCTTTGTGTTGTGCGTTCTGTGGGTTTGGATATATAAATAATAACATGTATAATAATAACCATTGTGTGGCTTCCCTTAGGCTCAGATGGTAAAGAGTGCCTGCAAAGCAGGAGACCCAGGTTCAATCCCTGGGTTGGGAAGATGCCCTGGAGTGGTAACCCACGCCAGTATTCTTGCCTGGAAAATCCCATGGATAGAGGAGCCTGGCACCCTACAGTCCATGGGGTCACAAAGAGTCTGGACACGACTGAGCAACTTTGACACACTCAAATGACCATTGTAGTATCATACAGTGAAGTTCATTGCCCCTCAAATCCTCTGTGACCCACTTATTCATCCACCCCCCCCCCCAACCTTTCCTTTTTTATCCCTGACCATCACTGATCTTCTTACTGTCTCCATAGTTTTACATTTTCCAAAGCACTGTAGAGTTGGGATCATAGAGTATCTTTTCAGATTGGTTTCTTTCACTTAGTAACATGCATTTAAATTTCCTTCATGTCTTTTCATGGCTTAATAACTCATTTCTTTTAAGTGTTAAATAATATTCCATTATCTGAATGTACCACAACTTTTTATCCATTCACCTACTAAAGGACATCCTGGTGGCTTCCCAGTTTTGGCAGTTATGAATAAAGCTGCTATAAACATCTGTGTGCAGGCTTTAACGTGGTCATAAATTTTCAATGACTTTGAGTAATTACAAAGGAATGCGATCACTGAATTTTGTGGTAAAAGTATGTTTCATTTTTTAAGAAACCACCAAATTTTCTTCCAGAGTGTCTGTACCATTTTACATTCCTACCAGCAATGAATAAGAGTTTCTCTTGTCCCACTTTGTTGTCATTATCCGGTGTTGTCTGTGTTCTGGATTTTCACTGTCTTAATAGATATGCAGTCATATTTTGTTGCTGTTTTAATTTGCATTTCTCTCCTGACATATGATGTGGATCATCTCCAATGCTTATTTCCCATCATCTTCTTTGATTAGGTATCTGTTAAGGTCTTTGGCCCATTTTTTAAATCAGGCTGCTTATATTCTTACTATTGAGTTCTAAGAATTCTTTGTATGTTTAGGAAAACAGTCCTGCATCAGACGTCTTTTGCAAATATTTTCCCCCTATCTGTAGCTTGTCTTTTAATGTTCTTGACAGTGCAGAGCAGAAAATTTTAACTTTAATGAAGTCCAGCTTATGAATTCTTTCCTTTATGGATCATGCCTTTGGTGTCATATCTAAAAAGTCATCACCAAATTTGAAGTCATCGAGATTTTTTTCCTGTTATTTTCTAGGAGCTTTGTAGTTTTGCATTTTATACTTGGGTGTGTGCTCCATTTTGATTTAATTTTTGTGAAGGGTATAAAGTCTGTGTCTAGATTCTTTTTTTTTTTTTTTTGCATGTATAATAGATGTCCAATTGTCCAATATGGGGATTTTGGATACTGTACTATGCAACTCATTGCATATAAAGAAATGGAGCACTTCTCTCTAATCAGAAATACTAGAAGTGCAGGGAATGTGGGTTTTTGCAGCACTGACAGCCCATGATATGAGCTCTGGTTGCCTTAGCATCCTTTGGAAAAAATAAGAAGAGTCAGAAGTGACCTCAAGACTGTATCTTTGCACATTGTGTATGTTCATAAGGTAACATAGGAAAGCACTGGAAACTTCAGTTCTAATCAATCAAGGAAGGATTCCCAGGACATTCCCTTCAAAGGCAAATGGGCTTCTACTGATGGTTCACTGCTTCTGTAGCCTTTGACTTAAAGATATTGGAAATTTAGCCTCTTAAAGATGTGCAGGTCAAGCAAGCATGCAGAAAAACTTTATTTGCAAGAGACTGCAAGCAAACATTAAACATTTTACTAAAACACACCAGAGAAGGCACATAAAATCAGAATTGCAGATTTTGCAAGACTCCTTCCCTTAATGATCCAACCAATAACTGGGGAAAAGAGTACCACTGGAAGAACATAACTGACTATTCTTGTCTAAATGAAATGGAGAATTAAACCAAATATCCAGATAATTCATATCTGCTATCACAGAACTGGGTTGGTAGAAGAGAGTGGGAAAGAAACATAACTTTAGCAGAAAGGAGACAAGAGTTGTGAGGTTCAATGCTGCATGATCATGTCTTCTGTCAGATGAGTATTTATGCATTGGATGCTCAAAGTTAGGCTTACTGTTTGGGTAGATTAAAGGGAAAATAGTCCTTATAGATGAAAACATGGCTCTAAACAGAGCCTCTGGACAGCTTTAACCAAAGTCTATGCTGCTATTCAAAACGTGGGTTTCATGACCGTTCTTCAGATTCAATCAATATGTGATCTACTGGTCACACCTGGTTCCCAGGACCCGATTTGCTTCAACACATCGTGCCGTGTGTTTGATTAGCAAAGATTTCCTGTTTGTAGTCCATTTGTCTCAGAGAAAGGGTTGGTTCAGTCCAGTCGTCCTAGCCTTATCTCTGGGAACTGCCTTTCTTCTACAAGGATTATCCTTAGGCAACTATGTTCAGAATATATGACCCTGCCCCTTAGGTTCAGCTGACTGCGCCAAGGGGACACTGGGCCAAAATGTGCCAAATTCTCTCTCCCAAAAAATTCTAATAATGAGATAGGAAGTATGGATAATAAATTGACCCATGTCAATAGCAACTTACTACAGAGATGATCTATATATTGGCCAGAGTTCTTTTGTTACCAGCAAAAAAAACCCTGACTTCACTCATTTATGGCAATGAATATTTATTAGAATATGGATAACTTGGAGAATTATTGGGAAAGCTAAAAATCCGGAAAAGCACAGAACCAAGACAACCCTGAGACTTTAATAAATGGTACCTTCAGGAATAATTTTCTGGGGAAAACAGGCTGCTCCTTGTACTATGACCAGAATAGATGAGTTTCAACAGTTTTGAATCTCTTTAAATTTCTTATCAAGATTCAGATTCCTGGGAGTGAACATCTAATTGGCCTGTCTTGGATTCTGTGGCTTCCCAATTCACTAAGGCAGTATGTGCTAAGTCACTTCGGTTGTTTCTGACTCTTTGCAACCCTATGGACATGTAGCCTGCCAGGTTCCTCTGTTCATGAGATTCTCCAGGCAAGATTACTGGAGTTGGTTGCCATGCCCTTCTCTGAGGGATCTTCCCAACCCAGGGATTGAACCCGGGTCTATGAAGTCTCTGCACTGATAGGTGGGTTCTTTACCACTAGCATCACCTGGGAAGCCCAGGTAGGACCCTAATTTATAATTCCACCAGACTGTACTCAAAAGAGAAATTATGTTTTTTCAAAAGGAAATTGGAGTGATGGTGCAAAGAGAGATGAATGTTGAACAGTCAAAACCAACAACATTCAGTGTCAACAAAGATGTCCTGCTCCACCTTTTTCTAGAGATGAGACTATTCTGTTTTTCTAGGATTCCATGAGAAGCCCTACTATCCTTCCAGCAAATTCCTTTTTCTGTTTAAGCTGGCTTGAGTGGTTTATATTACTTTCAATCAAAAGTCTTAACTGAGACCCTGCTCCTCCATTTCTGCAAGAAATGAACCTCAGCTTTGGGCCTCACTTGAAAGAGACCTATGTATTGATTGGGCAGTCCATAAGATATCAGTGATCAGAAATAGTGTAAACCAAACGAGCTGTGCATGGTGGCCTCGGATCAGTGTCCCCAATCTGTTCATTTCCATTCACTGAGACTTTCCATGCCCAGCCATGCCCTCTTCTCCAGCTCCTGAGTAGATAATAGAACAACTTTTAAATACAACAAGGGGTGTGATGCTAGAAATGCTCTCGCAGAAAGCCAACCAAGCCGTGGAGCCATGGTAACAATGCAGATGCATGCTTTATTACCTTGAATCCTAAAGGAGAGAAGATGCTTATTGAATCCCATGGCTCCCAGGCTAGTCAAAGACAAATATCTCAGGGCAAGGTTATTCTGCAGTTCATTTTCCTTGGAGAAAGAAAAGGAATTTCTCTCTATTAAACTGAGTGAATGGGCAGGGCAGCTCTCTGGACCACAGAAATAGGGGGAGGGTTTTATAAAGATTTCAGAATTCCTTTCTACAGAGATGCTCTTGCTTGAAAGAATAATATTATTATAATAGTAGCAGCAAGAGTAATAGTAATACTCAAAACTTTAAGCAGTTGCTATCTTAGTAGCACTGTACTAAGTGCTTAAGATTAGTGTTTTTCCCCTAATGGAGTTGTTGTCTATGTCTTCAAAAAGGAAAACAGTCATGTGATGTGAGTAGATTCCCTACTCACACAACTCTGATAACCTTGTCTGAATCTCTTCTTGGTCACAGCATTTCCTCTGTGTTTTGTGATTATTAAGGTCAATGAAAAATGTATTCACTGGCCTAGTGTTGAAAAATTACAATGGAGGAAGTGCATAAAGAAGAGAAATAAGGCATGTGCCTGCCCTCAAGGAGCTCACAGTTCAGTTCAGTCGCTCAGTCGTGTCCAACTCTTTGTGACCCCATGAATTGCAGCACGCCAGGCCTCCCTGCCCATCACCAACTCCCAGAATTCACTCAAACTCACCTCCATCGAGTCAGTGATGCCATTCAGCCATGTCATCCTCTATCGTCCCCTTCTCTTCTTGCCACCAATCCCTCCCAGTATCAGAGTCTTTTCCAAAGGAGCTCACAGATCAATGGAAAAGACCAAGAAAAAAAAGGTAATAGGTAAATCACAATATATTACAGGTTCCCATTTATGTCTTTTCCAGTTCTCTGGCTATAGAGAGCAGGTACAAATGAGAAAACACGTCCTTATGGTGTGGGAAGGGCAGGGAAGAAAATAACATTAAACTTGCTTGAGGGTTGAAAAGTAGTCTGGGTGTTGCTGTGCATGTGTGCTAAATTGCTTCAGTCACATCCAACTCTTTGTGACCCCATGTACTGGGGCCCACCAGGCTCCTTTGTCCATGGGATTCTCCAGGCAAGAATATTGGAGTGGTTTGCCATGCCCTCCTCCAGAGGATCTTCCCCATGCAGGGACTGAATCTGCATCTTCTGCATTGCAGGTAGAGTCTCTACTGCTGAGCTACCCGGGAAGCCCCTGCAAGGTGGGTGAAGTGGTTATTACCTCTCCTGGTCTTTCTTGAGGATCCAAGACATTTCATCCAACTTGAAACCCTCTCTCTCATGCTCATCAATGTCATGTCCTGGACAGGACATTGCACCTAGTAGGTGCTCAATAAAGCACCTAGTAGGCACTTGAACTGTTCAAAGAATGTCAGGTCCCCAAGTCAGATTCTTCTCCGTTGTTTTAAAAATAAAATTCAACAAGTTGTGTTTTGCTGTGAAAGGTATAGACTGGCATGTTTAAGATAAAGTGTAAATCATTCTAAGTTTGGACTGTGTGAAAGACTCTGAGATTCCTTC
This sequence comes from Bubalus kerabau, assembly GCF_029407905.1. Lineage (NCBI taxonomy): Eukaryota > Metazoa > Chordata > Mammalia > Artiodactyla > Bovidae > Bubalus > Bubalus kerabau. The sequence goes on from NC_073640.1 coordinate 20,682,697, forward strand.
CTTTTTGGGAAGAGGGAGAGAAAGTGGATATATATAGACTGATGCAATTAATGATGGAATTTTCTTAAGTGAGGCTAAACTTAAAAGATTACAATCTTCTTGCTCATCCTCTGGGAGTATAGGCTTCCAAGATCCTATGTTTGTTAAGCATTCTGACCTCTTGACCTCAACTCCACCACTTTTTTCCTGCTTTCCACATGGCCACATGGGTCTCCCTAAGGCTCCTCACAGAAGGATAAACATTCCTTATCTGGCTTTGCTGCCATTAGTCAGACATGTCTCTAAAAAGCAAAGTAATGTGGAATGGCAATAGGATGCCAGATGTTGCCCTCTCCTAGCAGAGTGTTCTTGGGCAGTAATGCCCTTGGATTGGGGCTCAGTTTCCTCATTAGATAAATAGGAACAGTAGGTCCTGACCACATACTTCACTGAGCTGTTAAGAGGGCTAACTGAGATACTGTGTATGAGAATGTTTTGAGCATTTTCTATATTTTTTCAAATGCTTTCCTTTCCATTTTATTTATTTATTTATTTTAATTTAAATTTATTTATTTTAATTGGAGGCTAAACCAATACATTTTATTTATTTTTAAATTGGAGTACAAATGCTTTACAATGTTGTGTTAGTTTCTGTTTTATGACAGCGTGAGTTGACTGAACTGACCTGAACTGATACATATATCCCCTTCCCCTGAGCCTCCATCCCACCCCGCTAGGCCATCACAGAGCACGGAGTTGAGCTCCCTGTACTATACAGCAGCTTCCCAGTAGCTGTCTATTTACCACACTTTGCTGTTGTCCACTTGCTCAGTCATGTCCGGCTCTTTACAACCCCATGGACTGCAGTATGCCCGGCTTCCCAGACCTTCAGTATCTCTCAGAGTTTGCTCAAACTCATGTCCACTGAGTTGGTGATACCTTCCAACCATTTCATCCTCTGTCACCCCTTCTCCTCCTGCCCTCAATTTTCCCAGCATCAGAGCCTTGTCCAATGAGTCAACTCTTCACATCAGGTGGTCAAAGTACTGGAGTTTCAGCTTCAGCATCAGTCCTTCCAATGAATATTCAGGGTTGATTTCCTTTAGGATTGACTGGTTTGATCTCCTTGATGTCCAAGGGACTCTCAAGAGTCTTCTCCAACACCACAGTTCAACAGCATCAATTCTTTGGCACTTGGCTGTCTTTATGAACCAACTCTTACACCCGTACATGAGTACTGGAAAAAATCATAGCTTTGACTGTACAGACCTTTGTCAGCAAAATGATGTCTCAGCTTTTTAATATGCTGTCTAGATTCATCATGGCTTTTCTTCCAAGGAGCAAGCATCTTTTAATTTCATGGCTGAAGTCACCATCCACAGTGATTTTGGAGCCCAAGAAAATAATTTGTCACTGCTTCCACTTTTCCCCCATCTATTTGCCATGAAGTGATCAGACTGGATACCACGATCTGAGGTTTTGGGGCTTTTTTTTTTTGTCTCTTTTTAAAATAATTTTATTATTATTATTTTACTTTACAATATTGTATTGGTTTTGTCATACATCACTGGGATGACCCAGAGGGATGGTATGGACAGGGAGGTGGGAGGGCTGTTCAGGATTGGGAACACGTGTACACCGTGGCAGATTCATGTTGAGGTATGGCAAAACGCTGAGTTTTAAACCAGTTCTTTTCACTCTCCTCTTTCACTGTCATCAAGAGGCTCTTTAGTTCCTCTTTGCTTTCTGCCATTAGGGGTGATGTCATCTCCATATTTAAGGTTATTGATTTTACACATGATAGTGTATATATGTCAACACTATTCTCTCAATTCATCCCACCCTCTCTTTCCCCGACTGTGTCCAAAAGTCTATTCTCTACTTATGCATCTCTGTTCCTGTCCTGCAAGTAGGTTCGTCAGTACCATTTTTCTAGATTTCATATATATCTTTTAATATATGATACTTGTTTTTCATTTTGTACATTTTAAATTAATTATTGTTCTAATACTGTCTTGTCTGGATTAATTTATAAGGTTAGAGACCTTCAGAAGCTCAGGTGGAGGACTGAGAATATTAACAGTACAGGATGAGAGAGTGATTTGAAAAGAGTAGGAGAGAGGCTAGGTCTCTACCTATAGCTCATAACCAGAGAATAGGGGTTCACAGTTGGACCCTAGAATCTTAAAATAGTATAAAGAGTATATGTAAATGTGAAGATATGCATTTTTTCTGAGTTGTGGAGCCTCAGATTCTCAAGGATGTCTATTATTTACAATGTTGAAGAGTTGTTGGTTTGTGATAGTGGGAGGCACATTCTGAAAAAGCACAGCTCATTGAATGGTATTAGTAAAGCAAAAGCAACTTTAAAAATACATTTAAATTTTTTAAAATTAAAAAGATTTGAGATATAATTGAAACATAGCAGTGCATAATTTTAAGGTGTACAGCATAATTATTTGACTTACCTACACATGAAATGATGATCACAGTAAGTTTGGTGAACACTCATCATATTACATAGATACAACATTTTCAAAATAGAAAAAATATTTTTCTTTGTAATGAGACCTCTTAGGATTTATTCTCTTAACAACTCTCCTATAAAACATACAGCAGTATTATTTATCTTCATCATGTTGTATACTACATACCTCATACTTATCTTACAGATGGAAGTTTTACCTTTTAACTGGCTTCATTCAGTTACCCCATCCTCCTCATCCCCTGCCTCTGGTAACCAAAAATGTGATCTCTTTTCCTATGAGTTTGAATTTCTTTTGAAGTATAATTGATCTGCAACATTGTGTTAGTTCTTGTTATACCACACACTAATTTGATATTTCTATACATTTTAAAATGATCACCATGATGAGTCTAGTTTTGATCTGTTACTATACAATGGTATTACATAATTATTGACTATACTTCTCACACTGTGTACTTTATGTCCATGCCTCATGTATTAGCAAAAGTAAATTTGAGCTCGAATGAGGGGAAGAAGGATGCTCTCACCAAACTGGCTCCATCATTATTTTGCTTGAACCATCATTATTTCGACTGAATCCCAACAATCAATGTAATATTTTATTCCTGGATCAATTAGCTTCTGCTGCATAACAAATCACCTCAAATCTTAATTGCTTAAAACAATAAGCATTTACTTAACATATGATTCTATTGGTCAGAAGTTTGGACCAGATTAAGCTAGGTGATTCCTCTGATCTCAGCTGGTCTCACCCTGGAAAGAGCAGTTAGCTGTCAAGCTGTCTGGGAACTGACTGATCTAGGGTGGCCATCGGTGTGTGGCTCGTGGCTTGTTCACATGGCAGCTGAGCAGGAATCTAAGAAAGCATGTGGAAGCCTCTTGGGGCCCTGGCTCAGAACCAGCTATCATGACTTCTGTTGCATTGTATGAGTCAAAGCAAGTCATTCAGCAATCGCATATTCAAAGGAAGGATTCCTGATCTTGATGGAATGGGATATAAATCCATTTTGAAACATTGATTGGGCTTGCCTGGTAGCTCAGATGGTAAAGAATCTGCCTGCAATGCAGGGGACCCAGGTTCAGTTCCAGGGTTGGGAAGATCCCCTGGAGAAGGGAATGACTACCCACTCCAGTATTCTTGCCTGGAGAATTCCATGGACAGAGGAGCCTGGCAGGCTACAGTCCATGGGATCATATAGAGTCAGACAGGACTGAGCAGCTAACACTGCAGCATGGATAGATGGAAGTATGAGGGATTGTGGCTCTTTGGGGGGCAATCAACCGCCACTCCTAACCCCAGTAGCCTATTTTGGTCCCTTTTATTAATAGAAATGCTGATACTCTTAATGTTATACCAGTTATTTTGACAAAAAGAAAAAGCCTCAGGTAGAAATTGCATATGGCACGAAGGGCCCAGAGACAGAGTAATTTACCCAAGGTCATAGAGCAAGTGAGCAGAGCAGCCAGGCCAAGTACTTCCTACGTCATTTCTGTTCTGTTCTTAGCTACTTTGCACCACACCTCATTCAGTTACACGTTGTTTCCTAACCCTTCAGGACTTCTACAAGCAAGAATCTACATCTGTGCTTCTCAAAATGTTTGCGATGAAGGGCCAATTTCTACTGCTGTTGCTTTTTGCTGATTTTATTTCTAATCCATCATGGACTTTCACTAGTATGAAGCTCCTGCCAGGAACAACTCATCAAGTCAACCTGACAGCATTCAAACTGCTTTATACTCTATTGAGTGAAGTGAGGCCCCTGATCACACACTTGGCTGTCACTGCCATGTCAAAACTTCACTTTCACTTTTCACTTTCACACACTGGAGAAGGAAATGGCAACCCACTCCAGTATTCTTGCCTGGGGAATCCCAGGGAAGGGAGCCTGGTGGGCCGCCATCTATGGGGTTGCACGGAGTCAGACACGACTGACATGACTTAGCAGCAGCAGCAGCAGCCATGTCAAATTGCTGCCACATTTTTTGTTTGTTTGCTTTTAATTAATGTGTTTATTTTAATTGGAGGATATTGCCTTCAGTTCAGTTCAGATCAGTTGCTCAGTCGTGTCCGACTCTTTGCGACCCCATGAACTTCAGCACTCCAGGCCTCCCTGTCCATCACCAACTCCCAGAGTTCACTGAAACTCATGTCCACTGAGTTGGTGATGCCATCCAGCCATCTCATCCTCTGTCGTCCCCTTCTCCTTCTGCCTCCAATCCCTCCCAGCATCAGAGTCTTTTCCAATGAGTCAACTCTTCGCATGAGGTGGCCAAAGTACTGGAGTTTCAGTTTTAGCATCATTCCTTCCAAAGAACACCCAGGACTGTTCTCCTTTAGAATAGACTGGTTGGATCTCCTTGCAGTTCAAGGGACTCTCAAGAGTCTTCTCCAACACCACAGTTCAAAAGCATCAATTCTTCAGCGCTCAGCTTTCTTCACAGTCCAACTCTCACATCCATACTGACTACTGAAAAAACCATAGCCTTGACTAGATGGAACTTTGTTGGCAAAGCAATGTCTCTGCTTTTCAATATGCTATCTAGGTTGGTCATAACTTTTCTTCCAAGGAGTAAGTGTCTTTTAATTTCATGGCTGCAATCACCATCTGCAGTGATTTTGGAGCCCCCAAAATAAAGTCTGACACTGTTTCCCCATCTATTTCCCATGAAGTGATGGGACCACATGCCATAATCTTAGTTTTTTGAATGTTGAGCTTTAAGCCAACTTTTTCACTCTCCTCTTTCACTTTCATCAAGAGGCTTTTGAGTTCCTCTTCACTTTCTGCCATAAGGGTGGTGTCATCTGCATATCTGAGGTTATTGATATTTCTCCCGGCAATCTTAATTCCAGCTTGTGCTTCTTCCAGCCCAGTGTTTCTCATGATGTACTCTGCATACAAGTTAAATAAGCAGGGTGACAATATACAGCCTTGACGTACTCCTTTTCCTATTTGGAACCAGTCTGTTGTTCCCTGTCTAGTTCTGACTGTTGCTTCCTGACCTGCATAATTGCCTTACAATGGAATATTTGTTTCTGCCATAGACCAGCATGAATCAGTCATAACTGTGCTATATTCTCTCCCTCTTGAGCCTTCCTCTCACCTACCCCATCTCATTCTTCTAGGTCATCACAGAGTGCCAGTCTGGGCTGCCTGTGTTGTACAGCAGGTTCCCGCTATATAACTCTTACACATGGTAGTGTATATATGTCAGTGCTAATCTCAATTTGTTCCACCCTTTCCTTTCCCCTGCTGTGTCCACAAGTCTATTAAATGCTTGCTCTTGCTTTCTGAAATTCTCTTACTGCAGGTGGGTAACAAGTATTTGGCAGAGTGATGTCACACCTTGAACAGCATTGCTATGCATCCATTGTCTGACCTTATCTTCATCATGTCCCGAGGAGGTAGGAAAACTGGGATTTTGTGGTCCATTTGAATCCGATATGAAAAACTGTCCTAGAAAAGCAAACTGTTTATCAAAGGTCTCCCAGGGCGCTGGACACCCTGTCCAGTACTCTTCTCATCTTGCGCCATATTCCTCTGCCTCCCTAAATTACATTTTAAAGCAAGCAAACATGCTTAAAGAAATCAGCTTTCTCTTCACATCCCAAGTCCTAAGCTTACCCTGAGTTACTGAGGCTGATAAACGTTTACCTTTTACATTGGGGATTTATGCATTATTTACATAATCAGATGCCCCCCCCCCCATGCTCAGAGAAATTAACTCAAAATGCAGTTAGATGATAATTCACGTTTAAACACTTAATGGGCTCTTCATCACTCCCCTAAGTGTGTGTGGGTCCTAGGGTGGTGATGAGGAGTTTTCTCCCTGGTGCTTTGCAAAGGAAAGTTGCCAAGGCAGCAGAACCACAGGCCCTGCTTACATGCAGAGTAGATAATTCTCCTTGGGCTGACACGGGCAAAGTCAGAGAATGGGAAGTGCAGGAAGGCAGCAGGCCTGCCACTTGAAGATGTCTCAGTCCCATTCCTGCCATTCTGGAGTGTTGCATAGATGGGGCATAGAGCATTCACTAGCCCCATGGGCCCTCCAGGTGGCTCAGGAAACACACCTGCTCCTGCTTCTCCTTTCCTATTTCATATTTTAGCCAAGGAGAAGAAGCCTTTGGGGCAGAGATCCTGTCTGTCTGCCTTGGGTCCTAGAAACTATATGACTCTGGTCTTAGAGAGGGCAGAGTCCTTAGAGGGGCCCCTGAGTCCTCTTTGGGGCTTAGGCTTTGTGGTCCTGAGCGTAACCTTTCACTTTGACTTAGCAGACCTTACGATCTTCAGACTCTTGTGCAAGTTTCAAAGAGGATTGAGGGGTACATACAAATAGGGCCCCAGGATTTTACATATCACTAGAAAATCCCATGGATGGAGGAGCCTGGTAGGCTGTAGTCCATGGGGTCGCTAAGAGTCGGACACGACTGAGTGACTTCACTTTCACTTTTCACTTTCATGCATCATAGAAGGAAATGGCAACCCTCTCCAGTGTTCTTGCCTTGGAGAATCCCAAGGACGGTGGAGCCTGATGGGCTGCTGTCTATGGGGTCGCACAGAGTCGGACACAACTGAAGCGACTTAGGAGCAGCAGCAGCAGTTAAGTCTCAGGAGTGTCAGACTGACAGCAAGACACAAGCAGATTTCTTGGATGTGAGAGTTCAGCAAGGGAGCCTGGACCCTTAGGATCCTGGAAGTCCAAGTCTAGTGGGGGAGGATTCCTCATGCATCATTTAATCCAGAGTTTGCTAACTGTACTCTGTATCCTCAGTGTTTTATACATTTTCTTTGAACAAAAGGTTCAATATCTTTAAGAGGTGGGAAGCCAAAAGAAATCACTGAGTTAGTCCCACCCCTTCACTTCTAAATACAGAAACCGAGGCTCAACATGGAGTGTACCATGTGACGGAAGTGCTGATGGTTTTTCCCTCTGGCCAGGACTTTGTCTACCACCCTCTTCTGACACTCTAGTTGCTCTGTTTCCAAAGCTTTTCCCACACTCAGTTGGAAGATGGACCTGTTTAAATTGGCAGAGGCCCCCTAACACTTTGGAGAGCCCTCTTTGCTGCCTCGAGGTCTTACACATTCCCTCTGTCCTGAATGCTCCTGCAGATGCTCACTCAGCTGGTGCCCTGGTGGCACTATCTTCTTGATCTAACGTGACCTCAGAGAGTAGTTTTTTACTCCCTTCTCCTTACAAAGTGCATTCTTTCCCATCCCACAAACATGTGCTAGGTACCTCCTTCCACATATCCATGCTTTATTTTCTTAAAGGTTTAATAGCAACTAAACTTGTATATTTATTCATGAGATTAGTCAGTACTTATCTCTCTTAACAGAATGTAAAGTCACAAGATCAGGCACTTTCTCTCAACTATCATTTTATCCTCAAGTCCTAGTTTACTGCCTGTCACATAGTAATTAATCTTTGAATGAATGAAAGTCTATCTTCATTTTGTATACCAAGGTACAAGACCTTCAGAGTAATATCAATTTACTCCAGTGTTCAGTGGTATTTGTCACCACAAATTGCCCCTGATCACACTCGTCACATGCATTTATGAAGGCATCTGCATGAATCCCTCGTCTCTAAGATGCTCACAGCTGAGCTCTCTGGAAATATCTCATCTGATATGATGGCCATAGAAAAAGCATCCAAACCCACTTGGCCTTGGTTTCCTGGGTAACCAAGGTTGTGTGCATAGATACACATGACCAAGCAGGACTCTCCCAGGGATATAAGCATTGAAGACTCAGATACTAGCTGCATGTTTTTCGCTCTCTCAAGGAGCCATTGCCTGAGGCCAACAACCAGTTCAATGGCTCCATCTCTGGGGCCAGATTCAAACTCTAAGGGGACAAAGTTACCAACACAAGTACAAATTTTACATCCAAGTTCAAAGAATGCTCAAGCTCCAATCTGTGCAAGATGGAGCAGTATGTTAATTCATGTTTTCTTGCATACGTGCTGTGCTATTGAAATCAGACAAAAATTAAATAGCACGTTCTTCTACACATGGACAGAAAGTCATGTCTAGTATTTTAAACTAAATACATCCCCTTTCACTTTGCCTTTCTTTTTGCTCAAGAGGATAGACAAGGCCATGACCACAATTCCCTTTACCCCATTAACCTAATAACTGATGCCACCAAAGTCTCAAGTTCTAGCAATACAGAACTTTGTGAAGTATAAAAGTTGCACACTGGGGGATCATGGGAACAAGAATGAATAATAGGCTTATTGTGATTGGTCAGGTGCTTCCCTGGTAGCTCGGATGGTAAAGAATCTGCCTGCAATATAGGAGACCTGGGTTCAGTCCCGTGGGGGTGGGGGGATGGTCCCCTGAAGAAGAGAATGGCTACCCACTGTAGTATTCTTGTCTGGAGAGTTCCACAGACAGAGGAGCCAGTGTGGGCTACATACAGTCCATGGGGTCTCAAAGAGTCAGACACGATTGAGTAACTACATTTTCACTTTTTACTATGATTGGCCAACATAGTACGTCTCTTAATTAATTAGTAGCTGTCATTTAAAAATCAAGAGTTTCTCATAGAAATCCAGATTTCCAGATCCTTTTTTTAAAAATGGAAGATTTGAGGAGAACAAGATGGTGGAGCAGTAGGTGGACGTCAAGTACATTTCTCTCCACGGATACATCAGGAATACACCTTCAGACACAGAAGTGCATGCTGAACACCAGCTGAGAGTGGACAGGAGTCCCTGACCAGTGGAAAAGAATATATAGAACCACACAAAACTTGTTAAGACAAAGGAACTGGGGGGGGAAAGGAGTGTTAGTAGGACTGGACCTGCCCTTGGTGGGTGGCGGAACTGAAGCAGGGGTCCGATCCCCACATCAGGGCAATTGTCTGAGTCAGAGGAGAAACATTTAAGGCTGAGAGTGAAACAGCTGATCTGTGGTAGCCTAAATGGAATGAGAATCAGACAGGTCTTTATGCAGCCATACATACCCTGGACAGGGACACAGGTCCCCTGGAAGGTGCAGTGGCTGAGAACTGGAGTTTAGGGATTGTGGAGCAACCCCAGGGCAAGGGCTGCTGTTGACTGTGGAAAGACAGATCAAGGGGATGTGAGGCAGGAGGTGTGGGACCTGTGGTGGGAAATGCCTGTGGAGGAAAGCTGGGCAGCCATGGAAGCAATGCAATACTGCTGAGTCATGGGTAGCAGGTGGAGCCATCGCCATAGCCTCTCTCCCCACATGCCAGCATCAGCAGCTGAACAATAGAGAGGCTGGCCCATCATACAACTGACACACTGAACTACAGAGTAGGACCCCACCCACGGTGCCCCTTTAAGTGCCTGACGTGCCGATCTACCGAGTAGGACCCCTGCTGGGGGGGCCCCTCTATGCGCCTAAATGGGCAAAGCTTTGGAGAAAGACTGGCCAAAGACACCTTCTGATCACCAGCTACAAGAGGCTCAAAAAAAGACTCTAATAGGGCCATAACTCCTGGGGCAGAAGCAATCCATGTCCCTGCACACTTGGATAGCACCATCAGGGTCCCACTAGTCAAGCAGTTGCACCACCTTCATGCTCAACTCTGAGCCTTTGGAATGGGGGCACTGACTCCAAGATCCTAGGCTACCAGAGAACTAATTCCAATACTTTGGCCACCAGATGTGAAGAACTGACTCACTAGAAAAGACCCGATGCTAGGAAAGATTGAAGGTAAGAAGAGAAGGGGATGACAGAAGATGAGATGGATGGCATTGTCGATTCGATGGACACGAGTTTGAGCAAGCTCCAGGAACTGGTGATGGACAGGGAAGCCTGATGTGCTGTAGCCCATGGGGTTACAAAGAGTCAGACATGACTGAGCGACTGAACTGAACTGAACTGACCTTTGCTACTGCTGCTGCTGCTAAGTCGCTTCAGTCATGTCCGACTCTGTGCAACCCCATAGACGGCAGCCCACCAGGCTCCCCCATCCCTGGGATTCTCCAGGCAAGAACACTGGAGTGGGTTGCCATTTCCTTCTCCAATGAATGAAAGTGAAAAGTGAAAGTGAAGTCACTCAGTCGTGTCTGACTCTTAGCGACCCTATGGACTGCAGCCTACCAGGCTCCTCCGTCCATGGGATTTTCCAGGCAAGAGTACTGGAGTGGGGTACCATTGCCTTCTCCAGAACTGTACCCTAGGGAGTATCAAATAGTGAGAACTCACACAAAGGAAACCACTTGAATACAAGACCCAGCATCACCCAACCACCAGTAGCACCCTGTGTAGGACTCTTCATCTAAACAACAAACACAAAAATACAAACCAAATTATCAGCAGACAGGATTACCACCCACTCTGCCTTGCCCATCAGAGGAAAAACAAACAACTAAAACTCAGCACAAATTTCACCCTGTCCAAAGCTTACACAAACCACTGGACCAACCTTAGGAGGGCAGAAACCAAAAGGAAGAAAGAAATCAACCTTGAGGCCTGGGAAAAGGAGACCGCTAATACAGTAAGTTAAAAAAAAAATGAAAAGGCAGAGAAATACTACACAAATGAAGGAACAAATTAGAAATACAGAAGTCCAAATAAATTAAGAGGAAATAGGCAAACTACCTTAAAAAGAATTCAGAATAATGATAATAAAGATGATTTAAAAAAAAAAAAAAAAGACCCTGAAAACAAAATGGAGAAAATCCAAGAATCAATTAACAAAGACCTAGGAGAAGACAATGGCACCCCACTCCAGTACTCTTGCCTGGAGGATCCCATGGATGGAGGAGCCTGGTAGGCTGCAGTCCATGGGGTTGCGGAGAGTTGGACACTACTGAGCGACTTCACTTTCACTTTTCACTTCCATGCATTGAAGAAGGAAATGGCAACCCACTCCAGTGTTCTTGCCTGGAGAATCCCAGGGACGGGGGAGCCTGGTGGGCTGCCGTCTATGGGGTCGCACAGAGTCGGACACAACTGAAGTGACTTAGCAGCTGCAGAAGAATTAAAGAATAAACATTCAGAGACAAACAACACAATTACTGAAATTAAAAATACTCTAGAAGGAATCAATAGCAGAATATCTGAAGCAGAAGAATGAATCAGTGAGCTGGAAGATAAAATGGTGGAAATTACTTCTGAAAAGCAGAATAAAATAAAAAGAATGAAAAGAACTGAGGATAGTCTCAGAGACCTCTGGGAAAATATCAAATGCACCAACATTCAAATTACAGGGGTCCCAGAAGAAGAAGGGAGAAATAAAGGGTATGAGAAAATTTTTGAAGAGATTATAGTTGAAAATTTCCCCAATATGGAAAAGGAAATAGTCAGTCAAGTACAAGGGCCATAAAGAGTCCCATACAGGATAAACCCAAGGAGAAACACACCAAGACACATACCAGTAAAACTAACAAAGACGAAACACAAAGAAATAATATTAAAAGCAGCAAGGGAAAAGCAACAAGTAACATACAAGGGAAACCCCATATGTTTAACAGCTGATCTTTCAGCTGAAACTCTGCAGGTCAGAAGGAAATGGCAGTATATATTTAAAGTACTGAAAGGGAAAAATCTGCAACCAAGATTATTCTACCTGACAAGGATCTACTTCAAAATTCATGGAGAAATCAAAAGCTTTTCAGATAAGCAAAAGAGGAATTCAGTATCAAAAAAGAGAATTCAGTATCATCAAATCAGCTTTACAACAAATGTTAAAGGACTTATATAGTCAAGAAATACAAGAGAAGAAAAAAGATCTACAAAATCAACCTTAAACAATTAAGAAAATGGCAATAGGAAAAATTAAATAAAATGTAAATGGATTAAATAATCCAACCAAAAGACACAGACTGGCTGAATGGATACAAAAACAAGACCCATGTATATGCCATCTACAAGAAACCAACTTCAGACCTAAAGACACATACAGACTGAAAGTGAGAGGATGGAAATATATATTCCATGCAAATAGGAAGCAAAAGAAAGCTGGAGGAGCAATCCTCATATCAGACAAAATAGAGCTTAAAATAAAGATTACAAGAGATAAGGAAGAACACTACATAATGATAAAGGGATCAATCCAAGAGGAAGACATAATAATTGTAAATATCTATGTACCCAACATAGGAGCACCTCAATACATAAGACAAACACTAACAGACATAAAAGGAGAAATTGACAGTAACACAATAATAGTCGGAAACTTTAACACCCTACTCTCACCAGTGGACAGATCATCAAAACAGAAAATTCATAAGGAAACACAAGTCTTAAATGACACATTAGATGAGATGGATCTCATTGATATCTTCAGGACATTCCATCCAAATGCAGAAGAATACACTTTCTTCTCAAATGCACATGGACATTCTCCAGGATACACCATCTTGGGTCACAAATCAAGCCTCAGTGAATTTAAGAAAATTGAAATCATATCAGGCATCTTCTCCAATCACAATGCTATGAGACTAAATATCAATTATAAGGAAAAAATGGTAAGAAACACAAACATATGGAGATTAAACAACACATTTCTAAATAGCCAACAGGTTACTGAGGAAATAAAAAGGGAAATCAAAAAAATTCTAGAATCAAATGACAATGAAAACACAACAACTCAAAACCTATGGGATGCAGCAAAAGCAGTTCTAAGAGGGAAGTTTATAGCAACACAATCCTACCTCAAGAAACAAGAAAACTATCGAATAGACAACCTAACTTCACACCTAAAGCAACTGGGGAAAGAAGAACAAAAACCCCCAAAATTAGTAGAAGGAAAGAAATCATAAAGATCAGAGCAGAAATAGATAAAAAAGAAATGAAAGAAAGAATAGTAAAGATTAATAAAACTAAAAGCTGGTTCTTTGAGAAGATAAACAAAATTGACAAATCTTTAGGCACACTCATCAAGAAAAAAAGAAAAGAATCAAATCAACATAATTAGAAATGTAAAAGGAGAGGATACAAGAGACAATGCAGAAATACAAAGGATTATAAGAGACTATTATGAACCACTATAGGGCAATAAACGAGAAGGCAATGGCACCCCACTCCAGTACTCTTGCCTGGAAAATCCCATGGATGGAGGAGCCTGGTAGGCTGCAATCCGTGGGGTCGCTGAGGGTCAGACACGACAGAGCGACTTCACTTTCACTTTTCACTTTCATGCATTGGAGAAGGAAATGGCAACCCACTCCAGTGTTCTTGCCTGGAGAATCCCAGGGACGGGGGAGCCTGCTGGGCTGCCATCTATAGGGTTGCACAGAGTCGGACACAACTGAAGCAACTTAGCAGCAGCAGCATAGGGCAATAAAATGGATAACCTTAGAAAAGTTCGATCTTCTAAGACTGAACCAGGAAGAAATAGAAATTATGAACAACCCAATTGCAAGCACTGAAATTGAAGCTGTGTTCAAAAATCTCCCAAAAAACAAGCCCAGGACCAGATGGCTTCACAGGTACCAACCATTTAGAGAAGAGCTACTGCCTATCCTTAGAAATCTCTTTCAAAAAATTGCGGAGGAAGGAACATTTCCAACTCATTCTACGAGGCAACCATCACCTTGATACCAAAACCAGACAAAGACAGCACAAAAAGAGAAAACTACAGGCCAATATCACTGATGACATAGATGCAAAAATCCTCAACAAAATTTAGCAAACAGAATTCAGCAACACATCAAAAGGCTCATACACCATAATCAAATTGGGTTTATTCCAGGGATGCAAGGATTCTTCAATATACACAAATCAGATCAGATCCGATCAGTCACTCAGTCGTGTCAGACTCTTTGCGACCCCATGAATCGCAGCACGCCAGGCCTCCCTGTCCATCACCAACTCCCGGAGTTCACTCAGACTCATGTCCATCGAGTCAGTGATGCCATCCAGCCATCTCATCCTCTGTCGTCCCCTTCTCCTCCTGCCCCCAATCCCTCCCAGCATCAGAGTCTTTTCCAATGAGTCAACTCTTCGCATGAGGTGGCCAAAGTACTGGAGTTTCAGCTTTAGCATCATTCCTTCCAAAGAACACCCAGGGCTGATCTCCTTCAGAATGGACTGGTTGGATCTCCTTGCAGTCCAAGGGACTCTCAAGAGTCTCCTCCAACACCACAGCTCAAAAGCATCAATTCTCCGGTGCTCAGCCTTCTTCACAGTCAAACTCTCACATCCATACATGACCACAGGAAAAACCATAGCCTTGACTAGAGGAACCTTTGTTGGCAAAGCAATGTCTCTGCTTTTGAACATGCCATCTAGGTTGGTCATAACTTTCCTTCCAAGGAGTAAGTGTCTTTTAATTTCATGGCTGCAGTCACCATCTGCAGTGATTTTGGAGCCCAGAAAAATAAAGTCTGACACTGTTTCCAGTGTTTCCCCAACTATTTCCCATGAAGTGATGGGACCGGATGCCATGATCTTCGTTTTCTGAATGTTGAGCTTTAAGCCAACTTTTTCACTCTCCACTTTCACCTTCATCAAGAGGCTTTTGAGTTCCTCTTCACTTTCTGCCATAAGGGTGGTATCATCTGCATATCTGAGGTTATTGATATTTCTCCCAGCAATCTTGATTCCAGCTTGTGTTTCTTCCAGCCCAGTGTTTCTCATGATGTACTCTGCATATAAATTAAACAAGCAGGGTGACAATATACAGCCTTGACGAACTCCTTTTCCTATTTGGGACCAGTCTGTTGTTCCATGTCCAGTTCTAACTGTTGCTTCCTGACCTGCATACAAATTTCTCAAGAGGCAGATCAGGTGGTCTGGTATTCCCATCTTTTTCAGAATTTTCCACAGTTTATTGTGATCCACACAGTCAAAGGCTTTGGCATAGTCAATAAAGCAGAAATAGATGTTTTTCTGGAACTCTCTTGCTTTTTCTATGATCCAGCGGATGTTGGCAATTTGATCTCTGGTTCCTCTGCCTTTTCTAAAACCAGCTTGAACATCTGGAAGTTCACGGTTCACATATTGCTGAAGCCTGGCTTGGAGAATTTTGAGCATTACTTTACTAGCGTGTGAGGTGAGTGCAATTGTGCGGTAGTTTGAGTATTCTTTGGCATTGCCTTTCTTTGAGATTAGAATGAAAACTGACCTTTTCCAGTCCTGTGGCCACTGCTGAGTTCTCCAAACTCGCTGGCATATTGAGTGCAGCACCTTCACAGCATCATCTTTCAGGATTTGAAATAGCTCAACTGGAATTCCATCACCTCCACTAGCCTTGTTCATAGTGATGCTTTCTAAGGCCCACTTGACTTCACATTCCAGGATGTTTGGCTCTAGGTCAGTGATCACACCATTGTGATTATCTGGGTCGTGAAGATCTTTTTTGTACAGTTCTTCTGTGTATTCTTGCCATCTGTTCTTAATATCTTCTGCTTCTGTTAAGTCTATACCATTTCTGTCTTTTATCGAGCTCATCTTTGCATAAAATATTCCTTTGGTATCTCTGATTTTTTTTTTAATTTTATTTTATTTTTAAACTTTACATAATTGTATTAGTTTTACCAAATATCAAAAGAGATCCCTAGTCTTCCCCATTCTGTTGTTTTCCTCTATTTCTTTGCATTGATCGCTGAAGAAGGCT
Source organism: Bubalus kerabau (assembly GCF_029407905.1). NCBI lineage: Eukaryota > Metazoa > Chordata > Mammalia > Artiodactyla > Bovidae > Bubalus > Bubalus kerabau. The sequence continues at coordinate 20,698,708 of NC_073640.1, forward strand.
TTCTTATCTCTTCTTGCTATTCTTTGGAACTCTGCATTCAGATGTTTATATCTTTCCTTTTCTCCTTGCTTTTCACTTCTCTTCTTTTCACAGCTATTTGTAAGGCCTCCCCAGACAGCGATATTGCTATTTTGCATTTCTTTTCCATGGGAATGGTCTTGATCCCTGTCTCCTGTACAATGTCATGAACCTCATTCCATAGTTCATCAGGCACTCTATCTATCAGATCTAGGCCCTTAAATCTATTTCTCACTTCCACTGTATAATCATAAGGGATTTGATTTAGGTCATACCTGAATGGTCTAGTGGTTTTCCCTACTTTCTTCAATTTAAGTCTGAATTTGGCAATAAGGAGTTCATGGTCTGAGCCACAGTCAGCTCCTGGTCTTGTTTTTGTTGACTGTATAGAGCTTCTCCATCTTTGGCTGCAAAGAATATAATCAATCTGATTTCGGTGTTGACCATCTGATGATGTCCATGTATAGAGTCTTCTCTTGTGTTGTTGGAAGAGGGTGTTTGTTATGACCAGTGCATTTTCTTGGCAAAACTCTATCAGTCTTTGCTCTGCTTCATTCCGTATTCCAAGGAGAAGTTTGCCTGTTACTCCAGGTGTTTCTTGACTTCCTACTTTTGCATTCCAGTCCCCTATAATGAAAAGGACATCTTTTTTGGGTGTTAGTTCTAAAAGGTCTTGTAGGTCTTCATAGAACCGTTCAACTTCAGCTTCTTCAGCGTTACTGGTTGGGGCATAGACTTGGATTACTGTGATATTGAATGGTTTGCCTTGGAAACGAACAGAGATCATTCTGTCGTTTTTGAGACTGCATCCAAGTACTGCATTTCGGACTCTTTTGTTGACCATTATGGCCACTCCATTTCTTCTGAGGGATTCCTGCCTGCAGTAGTAGATATAATGGTCATCTGAGTTAAATTCACCCATTCCAGTCCATTTGAGTTTGCTGATTCCTAGAATGTCGACATTCACTCTTGCCATCTCTTGTTTGACCACTTCCAATTTGCCTTGATTTATGGACCTGACATTTCAGGTTCCTATGCAATATTGCTCTTTACAGCATCGGACCTTGCTTCTATCACCAGTCACATCCACAGCTGGGTATTGTTTTTGCTTTGGCTCCATCCCTTCATTCTTTCTGGAGTTATTTCTCCACTGATCTCCAGTAGCATATTGGACTCCTACTGACCTGGGGAGTTTCTCTTTCAGTATCCTATCATTTTGCCTTTTCATACTCTTCATGGGGTTCTCAAGGCAAGAATACTGAAGTGGTTTGCCATTCCCTTCTCCAGTGGACCACATTCTGTCAAATCTCTCCACCATGACCCGCCCATCTTGGGTTGCCCCACGGGCATGGCTTAGTTTCATTGAGTTAGACAAGGCCGTGGTCCTAGTGTGATTAGATTGACTAGTTTTCTGTAATTATGGTTTCAGTGTGTCTGCCCTCTGATGCCCTCTTGCAACACCTACCGTCTTACTTGGGTTTCTCTTACCTTGGGTGTGGGGTATCTCTTCACAGCTGCTCCAGCAAAGTGCAGCCATTGCTCCTTACCTTGGACGAGGGGTATCTCCTCACCTCCGCCCTTCCTGACCTTCAATGTGGGATAGCTCCTCTAGGCCCTCCTGCGCCCGCGCAGCCATGGCTCCTTGGACGTGGGGTTGGTCCTCCCGGCCACTGCCCCTAAATCAATCAATGTCATACACCATATTAACAAATTGAAAGATAAAAACCATGTGATAATCTCAATAGATGCAGAAAAAGCCCTTTGACAAAATTTAGCAACCATTTATGATTAAAACTCTTTAAAAATGTGCATTAAGGGACATACCTCAACATAGTAAAGGCCATATATTATAAGCCTATAGCAAACATTATTCTCAATGGTGAAAAACTGAAAACATTTCCCCTAAGATCAGGAAAAAGACAACGGCATCCACTTTCACCACTATTATTCAACATAGTTCTGGAAGTCCTAGATACAGCAATCAGAGAAGAAAAAGAAATGAAAGGAATCCAGTTCAGAAAAGAAGAAGTAAAGCTCTCACTGTTTGCAGATGACATGATACCGTACATCAGACCAGATCAGATCAGATCAGTCGCTCAGTCGTGTCCGACTCTTTGCGACCCCATGAATCGCAGCATGCCAGGCCTCCCTGTCCATCACCAACTCCATAGAAAACCCTAAAGATAGTATCAGAAAATTACTAGAGCTAATCAGCGAATTTGGCAAAGTTGCAGGATACAAAATCAATACACAAAAATCACTTGCATTTCTATACACTAACAATGAAAAATCAGAAAGAACAATTAAGGAATCAACCCCATTCACCATTGCAACAAAATAATTAAATATCTAGGAATAAACTTACCTGAGGAGACAAAAGAACTGTACACAGAAAATTATAAGACACTGATGAAAGAAATCAAAGATGACATAAACAGATGGAGAGATATTCCATGTTCCTGGGTAGGAAGAATCAATATTGTGAAAATGAATATACTACCAAATGCAATCTATAGGTTCAATGAGATCCCTATCAAATTACCATTGACATTTTTCATAGAACTAGAACAAAAAATTTCACAATTCATATGGAAACACAAAAGACTCCTAACAGACAAAGCAATCTTGAGAAAGAAGAATGGAGCTGGAGGAATAAACTTTCCTGACTTCAGATTATACCACAAAGCTACAGTCATCAAGACAATATGGAACTAGCACAAAAACAGAAACACAGACCAATGGAACAAGACAGAAAGCCCAGAAATAAACCCATGCACCTATGGATACCTTATATTTGACAAAGGAGGCAAGAATATACAATGGGGCAAAGACAGCCTCTTCAATAAATGGTGCTGGGAAAACTGGACAGCTACATGTAAAAGAGTGAAATTAGAACACTTCCTAACACCACACACAAAGATAAAATCAAAATGGATTAAAGACCTAAATGTAAGACCAGAAACTATAAAACTCTTAGAGGAAAGCATAGGCAGAACACTCGACGACCTAAATCAAAGCAAGATCCTCTATGACCCACCTCCTAGAGTAACAGAAATAAAAACAAAAGTAAACAAGTGGGACCTGATTAAACTTAAAAGCTTTTGCACAGCAAAGGAAACTATAAGCAAGGTGAAAAGACAACCCTCTGAACGGGAGAAAAACAAATAGCAAATGAAATGACTGACAAAGGATTAGTTCCTAAAATATACAAGCAGCTCATACAACTCAATACCAGAAAAACAAACAACCCAATTAAAAAGTGGGGAAAAGACCTAAACAGACATTTCTCCAAAGAGGACATATAGATAGCTAACAGACACATGCAAAGATGCTCAGCATCACTCATTACTAGAGAAATGCAAATCAAAACCACAATGAGCTCTCACCTCACACCAGTCAGAATGGCCATCATCAAAAAGTCTACAAACAATAAATGCTGGAGAGGGTGTGGAGAAAAGGGAATGCTCTTGCACTGTTGGTGGGAATGTAAATTGATACATTCACTATGGAATACAGTATGGAGATTCCTTAAAAAACTAGGAATAAAACCACCATATGACCCAGCAATCCCACTCCTAGGCATATACCCTGAGGAAACCAAAACTGAAAAAGACACATGTATCCCATTGTTCATTGCAGCACTATTCACAATATTTAGAACATGGAAGCAACCTAGATGTCCATCGACAGATGAATGGATAAAGAAGTTGTGGTATATATACACAATGGAATATTACTCAGCCATAAAAAGGAATGCATTTGAGTCAGTCCTAATGAGGTGGATGAACCTAGAACCTATTACACAGAGTGAAGTAAGTCAGAAAAAGAAAGATAAGTATCATATTCTAATGCATATATATATATATATACATATATAAAATTTAGAAAAATGGTACTGAAGAATTTAAAGAGCAGCAATGGAAAAACAGACATAGAGAATAGACTTATGGACATGGGGAGAGGGGAGGAGAGGGTGAGATGTATAGAAAGAGTAACATGGAAACTTACATTACCATATGTAAAATAGATAGCCAACGGGAAACTGCTGTATGGATCAGGAAACTCAAACGGGGGCTGTTTATCTACCTAGAAGAGTGGGATGGGGAGGGAGATGGGAGGGAGGTTCAAGACGGAGGGGATATATGTATACCTATGGCTGATTCATATTGAGGTTTGACAGAAAAATGACAAAATTCTGTAAAGCAATTATCTTTCAATAAAAAAATTTATTAATTAAAAAAATTGGAAGCTCTGAGACTTCCATGGTGGTCCAGTGGTTACGAATTTGCCTGCCAATGCAGGGGACACTGGTTCAGTCCTGGGCCCGGGAAGATTCCACATGCTGCAGGGTAACTAAGCCTGTGCATCTCAACTACTGAACCTGCCCACTTAGAGTCAGTCTATGCTCCGCAATAAGAAAAGCCACTGCAATGAGAAGCCCATGGGCACCACAATGAAGAGTAGTCCTTGCTCACTGCAGCTAAAGGAAGCCAACATGCAGCAGCAAAGACCCAATGTAGCCAAATAAAATTGCATTTAACTTTTAAAAAATGGAAGATCTGGCAACATCAAGTTGATGTCATAGCTTGATTGGCCTAGAAAGTAGGCACTGAGACAAAGATTTGGGTATAGGTAGTTTTTGTGGAAATCAATTCCAGAAATCAATAGTAAGGGAGCAGGAAGATAAAATGGACAAGGATTAAAAGCTGACAAAAGAGTAACTATTGCTGGAAGAAACAGAGGCTTGATTGCACTGGAATTTCTAGGATATAGGCAGAAAACTTTCCAAAATTAATGACCTGAAAGACCAGAAGCTGTGATATTTATGCCCCAGTGCCCTCTTCCTGAGAGATATTAACTTCCTAACACTTCTGCATACATTGCAAGCCAAGCCAGGTTTGTTCATAGGCTGATTTGACTGCCATAACTGGAAAAGATTGTAGCTATAAAAAGAAAGACATGGAGCACAAGTTTGAGGTGAGATGCTGTCCTTGGTGAGTCAGAAATATCCACCACAGCTGCAGTTTAAACCAGAAGCAGAACAAGGGGATGTAACAAAGTACCAAAAAAGCACATGCTACCATCCACTCCTTGGACCTATTAGGTGCACTAGCTAATAACGATAGTTCCTCCGAGTATGCAATATTTCTTTTGATATATATCTTGGTTAGAAGATGCAGTGTTTTATTTCCATTTGTCTTTTTCTGTTTTGATGGTTCTTATTCTATAGGTCAGGGGCTGATGTGAGAGTTATACCAACAGTTAAGTATATCCACCCCACTTTTATATTCCAGGACTAGGTAGATCCATGAACCCCCTGGATCTGCTGTTAGATGGACTTGGGTCAGGATTTTGTTTATTATCAGTACTTCTAAACTTGTATTCTAACCAAGGGATCATGACTATATTTTGATCATAGCATCACTGTGATCTCTGACTTCATATGCAATAGCCCTAATACATTCTGGGTATTCCTCTTTTCTCTGTTAATACTCACTCTCATAAATTGCTTCAAATTCTTTAGGGAAGGATTAAGACAATATTTTAAATAAACAAAATATAAATATTATTGTAGTGGCATTTCAGTGTCTTTCTTCATGAGGAACCAGTCTCCCTTCTGCCAATAGGCCCTGAATCTGAAGACTGATCATGTCTAAAAATTGAATGAGGAATTGTAGTTTTCCATTGCTATGACTGATGTCAGCCTTTGCTTATCAATTCTCGATTATTTCCCATTATACAAATCAAGCAATACCCTAGTAAGCTGCTCAGATAACTCACCCCTAAGGATGTCATCATCTGTTAACAATTCTGACAGATCCTTGTGAGTCAAAGAACTCTGGTTACCATCTTAGCTTTGGTACCAACTGTGACCACCTTTCCCCTGATACAAAGTACTGCCAGCTGGCTTCTGAAATTCTGGAGCCCTATTCCCCCGTGTCTCTCGCAGTCAATACTGTCTTTCAGCAGTCAACTGCCACTGAACTTTTCAGTCATGCTGCTACCCACTCAGTGGTATATTCCTAATTGTCCAGTGGAAGGCAGGACTTCTGAGCCTTCCCAGGGAAACAGTTAGGTAGTGGGCATTTGGTGGTACCCCATTTCCACATTTTTACTGCCCTAAACTTTACTACTCATTTTTCAATGCTTTGCCATACCCAACTCATTTACTGTAGTCCATCATCATTCAGAAGCTTTAAATAATTATTCCAGAAGCTTGCCAGACTGGCTCCAGGTGTCCTCACCAGAATGCTAAGTCTTAAGTCACAGGAGAGTGCTCCCCTATCAATAAATTCATCCACATATAGCTTTGCATTCTGTTCCGCCTGGTCCAACTCCATCAAGATCTTCTCTACTGAATATTTCCCAGCTTCGTACTGGTGCATATTAACCATACTCCTAAACTCTTTTTAGTGAGTTTTTTTAATTCTCTGGAAAGTGGTTTTATTTCACTTTACCTATGTTGAGACCTATTTTTGGTCTAGTTACTCGTATGGAAGCAATGGTAGGAGGTAGGAGTAGATCAGTTGAAAAGTGGCATTATTTTGAGGAACATCCACCTAGGAAATGTCTCCTAGAGAGAGAAAGCTATTCTCTAGGAAGAGAAAAGAGGCTGTGTCTATTGCCCAAAAGTGTTCAGGGAAATCAAGGAGTTCAAGTTTAGACCCATCTACCCCAGGGTCCCAAGTCCATGTTTCAGGGTCCCACTCCCTCTCTAACATAGTCCTGTTAGTATAGGAGATTTGTTAAATTTATGCATTCTATCTCCAGTCATAGGAGATAAGAGTCATTTTAAAACTGCCATGGAGACTTTTGCAATATAAATGAATTATATTAAAAAAATCTTTTCTAAGCACAAGAAGGGTTCAATTCCACTCTAATCTCTGGAAAGCATAACGAAAAATCTCCTAGAATTATTCACCAGAAAAAATGAGAGGATAGAGCATTTATCTACAAGCTCCCATCTCCCATTCATTGAGAATTGGCTCCCTGGGATGTAACTTGCCCACATTTTTAATTTAACTTGTATACAAACCAGTATGTCCCACAGCATTAGGAAAGATCTTGAGGCAGAAATACAGGGTGGTGTTGTCCTATAATGACTTAGAGCTCACATGAATCTATACCCCCTACAGCTGAAATACTACAGGAATTGGGCTATGAGGATGTAACATGGTATCTTCATCTACCTTTAAAACATCATTCTCCAACCTTTTTTTTGACACCAAAGGCTGGTTTTGTGGAAGACAATTTTTCCACAGACCAGGGAGGCCAGGGGGATGACTTCAGGATGATTCTTATAAGGAGCATGCAACCCAGATTCCTTGCACTCACAGTAGGGCTTATGCTCCTGTGAGAATCTAATGCCATCACTGATCTGACAGGAAACAGAGGTCAGATGGTAATGTGAGCAATGGGGAGCAGCTGTAAATACAGATGAGGCTTGGCTCACCTGCCTGCTGCTCACCTCCTGCTGTGTGACCCAGTTGCTAATAGGCCACAGATTGGTATTGGCCCATGGCCCAGGGATTGGACATCCCTGCTTTAAAGGCATCTTCTAATGTCTAAGTTTTCATGTGGCAACAGTTATCTGGAGAGAAGAAGTGAACTCAATATGTTTTCTATATGTACTCTGTATGTACCCTACACATACTTATATAATCTCCAAATTATCTTGGTTTCCGGGCCAGCTTTACTAGTTCAGAAAATCTTACCTTACCTCTACAGACATTAGATTTTTAAACCCTGAATTAGAATAGCCAAAGAACATAAACCTTTAAAGAAACAAAGAGATGACCTGAATCAATACCTTTATTGTATGAGTGAGAAAACCAGTCCATCAAAACGTAATTGTTATGGGGGCAACAGAATTTAGATAGTCTAGTATTGCTCTCCTTCCTTATTTGCCTCTCTACACCTCAAGCCCTACTTTCTTCTCATGAGAGGGTATAAATGACTCCATGAAGCCCATAACTGTTTTTGGAAACAAATTTACATTCCCCAGCCCAGACTTCTGGTTTTCTTCCAGAACAATTGCCCCCTAAGTGACCTTCACTTTGATTTTGCACAGTTACTTCAAACTCAAAGATATCCCAAAATGAATAATCTTTTCCAAAAAATCTACATCTCCTACTGAACTTCTGTTAATTCTATATTCTTCTTTTTCTCATACCCTGTTGCTCATATCTATTTTGAGTTTGATATTGGCTTTTATCATCTTCTACTTTCACTGCTTCAATCATCGTATAACTGGTATTTTTGAATTTAGTCTCTTTTCCTTCTAATCCATCCTCCATAACAGGGCCAGAGTGATACTTATAAACTGCAAAATGGACAAAAAAAATTACTGCTCGTCTTAAAATTCAGTGGCTCACTATCACACATATCACACAAATATTGAGACCCTATGTTTTCTCTTGTTAGGTGTTTTGTTTACAGCGGCTAACAACAAAAACATGTCTCCATAGTCATGGAGCTTTAAATGTCATGGAGCTTTGAAAAGCTGTATCTTCCTGAATGTGGTGTACAGATCCATCCGTGTTCTACTTTCTGCTCATTTCCCGAAATTATTGCTTGAAACACTTCCACCTCTGCAAACAATTCTAGGCATATTGACTTGCAGTTCCCTAAAGGAACAAAACCCCATGAGGAAAGGGACTGTTTTATTAGTCTTGCCAGCATGTAGCACAGTGACAGGCACTTACTAGGAAGTCAATGAAGGTTCATTGAATAAATGAACTGTAGACAATCACAGAGGTAAAAGTAGAACAAGGTAAGCAAGTCACCTAGACACTCCTTCATGGAGTGTACCCTAGATGTCTTGTTTGTCTCATCCTAATCTGGACCCTCGACAACCATTAGCAGCCATGGGTTGCAGGAAGGGGTGTGGGGATCGGGGGGATGAGTTGTGTGAACTCTCCAGGGTGCTGGACAGACGATAAAGTCTTCTGTGGGCTGTTCAAGGTTCTGTTTAGAAACTGCGTATCTCTGGCTTCCTTTGCCTATTGCAGACCCAATTTTCCATAGATCTTTGTTTGAGCATCAAAGTGGCTAAGGTATGTGGCACACCACAGGGTCCAGGCTGCACTCCAAAAGGCACCAAGGAGACCAGACTGAATATGCCTCTGACATTTGGCTTCTGAAAAACAGATGCTGTGCATGCTCAGGTGCTGGGAGAAGCTTGAAAAATACTCGCCCCCAACTCCTAAAAAAAGTGTTCTCCAAATTGTCTGTATCAAAAATATATAGGAATTTTCAAATAGTTTAGGGATATCTTTCTTTCAATCCTGAGAGCTAGCAGCTATTTAAAGAGCTAGTCTGAATCTATCCAACACACCTAATGACTAAGTCAAAATCTCAGTAAACACCTGAATGGTCTTTACATATGATGCCAAAAATTTGGAAAGACTAAAATTTCCCCACTAAATTTTACCCTACACAGCACAACTTCTTCTCCAAATATAGACCTGAGTTAAAGGAAGAAGTATGGGTTCCTCTGTGACAGCCTGCATTTAGACAAATGTTTGACTTTCCTTAAAAACTATTTTGTGTGGTTTTTGATTATTTAAATGAACAAACTAAATATGTGAAGTGGTGCATTGGTTTTGGGTGACCTTTAAAATTGTCTCTTGAAATGTACACAAAGACTCAGTTTGGTGGGAAATTTCACACACTAGGTACACAGAATCCTAAAATGACAGACCTTGAAGATGCAGCTTACCTAGTCTCATTTCAGTTCAGTTCAGTCACTCAGTCATGTCCAACTCTTTGTGACCCCATGGACTGCAGCACACCAGGCTTCCCTGTCCATCAGCAGCTCCCAGAGCTTACTCAAAGTCCTGTCCATCAAGTCAGTGATGCCATCCAACCATCTCATCCTCTGTTGTCCCCTTCACCTCCCACCTTCAATCTTTCCCAGCATCAGGGTCTTTTCCAAGGAGTCAGCTCTTCGCATCAGGTGGCCAAAGTACCGGAGCTTCAGCTTCAGCATCAGTCCTTCCAATGAATATTCAGGACTGATTTCCTTTAGGATTGACCGGTTTGATCTCCTTGCAGTCTAAGGGACTCTAAAGAGTTTTCTCCAACACCACAATTCAAAAGCATCAATTCTTCAATACTCAGCTTTCTTTATAGTCCAAATCTCAAACTTTCATACATGACTACTGGAAAAACTATAGCTTTGACTAGACAGATCTTTGTTGGCAAAGTAATGTCTCTACTTTTTAATATGCTGTTTAGGTTGGTCATAGCTTTTCTTCCAAGGAGCAAGTGTCTTTTAATTTCATGGCTGCAGTAACTATCTGCAGGGATTTTAGAGCCCCCCAAATAAAGTCTATCACTGTTTCCATTGTTTCCCCATCTATCTGTCATGAAGTGATGGGACCAGATGCCATGATCTTAGTTTTCTGAATATTGAGTTTTAAGCCAACTTTTTCACTCTCTGCTTTCACTTTCACAAAGAGGTTCTTCTTCTTTTTGTGCCAGAAGAGTGGTGTCATCTGCATATCTGAGGTTATTGATATTTCTCCTGGCAATCTTTATTCCAGCTTGTGCTTCATCTAGTCCAGCATTTTTTTTAATTTTTATTTTATTTTTTAAACTCTACAATATTGTATTAGTTTTGCCAAATATCTAAATGAATCTGCCACAGGTATACCTGTGTTCCCCATCCTGAACCCTCCTCCCCTCTCCCTCCTCCCTCCCCATACCATCCCTCTGGGTTGTCCCAGTGCACCAGCCCCAAGCATCCAGTATTGTGCATCGAACCTGGACTGGCGACTCGTTTCATACATGATATTATACATGTTTCAATGCCATTCTCCCAAATCTCCCCACCCTCTCCCTCTCCCACAGAGTTCATAAGACTGATCTATACATCAGTGTCTCTTTTGCTGTCTCGTACACAGGGTTATTGTTACCATCTTTCTAAATTCCATATATATGCGTTAGTATACTGTATTGGTGTTTTTCTTTCTGGCTTACTTCACTCTGTATAATAGGCTCCAGTTTCATCCACCTCATTAGAACTGATTCAAATGTATTCTTTTTAATGGCTGAGTAATACTCCATTGTGTATATGTACCACAGCTTTCTTATCCATTCGTCTGCTGATGGACATCTAGGTTGCTTCCATGTCCTGGCTATTATAAACAGTGCTGCGATGAACACTGGGGTACCAGCATTTTTTATGCTGTACCCTGCATATAAGTTAAATAAGCAGGGTAAAATATACAGCCTTGAGTACTCCTTTCCTGATTTGGAACCAGACTTGTGTTCCTTGTCCAGTTTTAACTGTTGCTTCTTGACCTGCATACAGATTTCTCAGGAGACAGGTAAGGTGGTCTGGTATTCCCATCTCCTGAAGAATTTTCCACAGTTTGTTGTGATCCACACAAAGGCTTTGGTGTAGTCAATAAAGCAGAAATAGATGTTTTTCTGGAACGCTCTTGCTTTTTCTATGATCCAACGGATGTCTAACGTTTAAATTTAACAGAGAAACAAATAAATTAAGCAAGGTCATGCAATGAGCTAGTGGCAGAGCTAGGATCAGGATTCAGATTTTCCAACAACAAAATAAATATTCTGTCCTCCATCACTACACATGGAAATTCATCATTCCCACAAGTCCTGGTCACCTGGTATTGGAATTTTTAAGGAGAACATATAAGGGAAAGAAGATAACAATAAGCAATAATAATACTTACCATATTTCGGACACTGTTCTTTGAACTATATATTATTATTTCTGTCATCATTTTGTTTGGTTTTTATTACTGCCAAAATTATCATCATCATCCCCTTTTTACAATGAAGAAATCAAGCCTTAGGAGATTAGGTAATTAACTCAAGCTTACAGGGATAGTAAGTGACTGAGCAGGGATTTGAATTTAGATTGGGTTCCCTCTTTACCAGCACACTATGCCGCCTTCCTATTTTCTTCTTTAGCTTGCTTTCTTTGAAAATATTTGGTTTTATATTCATCTACATGAAATGCACTAAATCTCTGGTGATGACAGCGTTTAACATTTCTAACCAGATGCAGCTGAGCAGATCAATGCATGAGGTAAATCACAAAATACAGAATGAACTTAATGGGCGAGTTGTTTAGATGTCTTATTATCTGTAATTACATAAGCTCAGTAGAATTCAAATGAATGTTACTCACATAACCACACCTGGCTAAATAATGTCTGCTATTATTATTAAGAAAATAATAAACAAATGTCTGTTATTTGCCAGCTAATTTATAGCCCTAACTTCACATAATCCTCAAAATGACCTTGTGATACAGGTACTGTGCATGTGTGCGCTTAGTCACTCAGTCGTGTCCAACTCTTTGCAACAGCGTGGACTGTAGCCCGCCCGGCTCCTCTGTCCATGGGGATTCTCCAGGTAAGAAAATTGGAGTGGGTTGCCATGCCTGTTCCAGGGGATCTTCCCAACCCAGGGATTGAACCCAGGTATTCCACTTTGCAGGTGGATTCCTCACCATCTGAGACACCAGGGAAGCCCATAAGTACTAGAGTGGGTAACCTATCCATTCTCCAGGAGATCTTCCCAGTCCAGGAATCAAACCAGGATCTCCCCATTACAGGTGGGTTCTTTACCAGCTGAGCTACCAGGGAAGCCCATGATATAGGTATTAGTGACCCCATCTTATGGATGAAGAAACCAGGGTCCAGAGAATTTAGATTGCTTGTCCACCTTTTAACGTCATTTTGGCTGACTTTGATGTTTCCAGGACTTGGCCTCCTCCAAATGACAAACCACTTCCCAGTGGGGCTGCGTCCCACATCCTGCCAGGGCAGCAAGTGCCTGGCTTAGTTTGTTTTATTTTTGTTCCAGTGTGTTTCAATGATACTGTGATCGTTGCTCAGCAGAATTGGATGGCTTACACATTGCCAAGCACATCTCTCATTATCCACTGCTGAGCATGTGCTCATGTCGCTCTCTTGTCCTGGAAAGACCTTCTTTTCATCTCCAAATACTCAAATCTCCACAATTAAGGCTCAAATGGCAACTCCTCCATGTTACCTTCCCTGACTTCAACTCCAGAGAAATAATTTATGCTTCCCCCCAATGCCCATAGAATCTCATCTAAATGATTCATTACTTCATTTACTTGTTAATTTACTCATTGGGCAAAGAAGACTACGCTCAACCAGACATTGTACTTAAAAACTGGGTTGGTAAAACAAACATGTCACGAATTGAAACATCTTATGGCATTTGTTACATTTATACCTTTTGTTCTGCTTATTCATATTCATTTTGATTCCATCCCAAACCGTGCTAAATGATTTAAGGACAAAAAACATATCTCAGTCATCATATTACAAACTCAAATGCCTTGGAGAGTGCTTTATGTGTATGAGATAGGACAATAAACACTTTTAAAGAAAAATACATTATTTGAAAAAATGAAAATGTTGGTAAATTTGATAATTTACATAAATTACCAAATTATTTTTTAAATAGCAGTTGGTCTAATCACATACAAAATAACCTGGCAATGATGTCATCAAAACACACACACACAAACACACAAAATGCTTCACATTTTATTTACTTTTGATTTTCTTCTTTCAAAAATGTTTTATGTTTATCTACATGGCATGCCCCAAATCTCTAACTAAAATGCATATTAAGGAAGTTGGTGCTGGAGGAAAATTACAAAATAGAAGGATAGTCTAATGACAGTTCAGGAAGCCCTCATCACACTGTTGAGCCCATTGGCATGCTGACCCCTCTCTGAGGGTTTGCGCAACAAGGAAGTTGACATCTGAAACTCCTCCCAGCCTGACTTCAGTTATTAGAGCCTGGGACACCTGGCTCTGTGCAGGTCTTTTTTTTTTCTTCCATAACGTGGTTCTCTGGCACAAGGCAGGCTCTTCTCCTCAGTCAGTGACTTCACTCTCTGCCACCTCTGAGCTTACCACCTGCAACTAGAATCTATAAAACTCAGTGGGGATGAAGTTCTGTTTTATAATTATTGCTGGAACATTTTTTTTCTCTTTAAAAAAATTTCTTCTGTAATTTTAAAGAATCCTCAGCCATATGCAAAGTAAACAACCTCCAGACATCAATATTAAAGGTTCCAGGTGGCTCTTGTGCTGCCGACTAGAGGATTTAGGGAAACGTGGGGTAGACTCTCAATGGCCACTGGATGCAGAGCCCATTTCTTACCCTGAAGGTGAAAGTGACACTTACCCAGTCATGTCTGACTCTTTGTGACCCCATGGACTGTCTCCAGGCTGGAACACTGGAGCGGGTAGCCTTTCCCTTCTCCAGGGGACCTTCCCAACCCAGGGATCAAACCCAGGTCTCCCACATTGCAGGTGGGTTCTTTACCAGCTGAACCACAAGGGAAACCTGTTTCTTACCCAAAGAAACCCTGTAATCTACAATCTCAAACTATTAGTGGTCTTTCTGACCATGTCGTCTATCCACAGAATGAAAATTTCAGTTCACTTCCAACCTTCAGGGTGTTATATCTCCAAACCTGCTTCTCAAAATTCTGTACTCTTTCTCCTGCAATTGGCAGCAGTAGTGTGTGTGTGTGTGTGTGTGTGTGTGTGTGTGTGTGTGTTGCAGGGCTGGGGGAGATGGGGGGGCAGGGAGTGGGGCGCGTCTCTTCAGGGTAGGTCCTGAATTGGCTGTGCACATCAGAATATCCTCTGTGTTCACTAAATTAAAACCTCCAAAGGAAAGACATAAAAGGAACAGCTCAAAGGAGAGGGCAGAACATTTCCGAGACACCAAGGAACTCTTTCAAAGTGTTCAATTTCAATGAAGTGTGTTTTATTTTGATGATACAAGCCTTTTCCCCATTCTTTCTCAAATATGTGTTTTAAAATTCACTAGTAAGAGAGTTTGAGAATCAACTGGTAAAAAAGCTTTCCAAAGACTGATCAGTTTGTTGAATTTATCTTTCTATCAACTACCTAGGAAAATACACCTAAGAGAAGTCCTTCTTCCACCTTGACACTGAAAGATCTGCACATAAATAAAACATCTGTAAACCTCTTACCTGATTCTTTGCCCCACTGGAGCTGCAAAGCTGCGTTGTTATGGTAATGCAGCAAGATGGGGATCACAATACATTTTCTGTCTTTATTATAATCTTCTCTGCTATAGAAAGCTCTCTGGTACAAGGCCACAATATTTACTCTCATTTTATAAACTATCGTTACAGTAACATCTTTATTCCACCTGAAGGACTCAAGGCCATGGTGAATGGGTTTCCATCTAGGGGGAGGGTTGGCCTCACTGAATGGAATTTTGTATAAATTCCAGATGTGATCATCTCCTCCATTCTGATGAGAGCAGTCACGTGGCTCCAGGTTTACAGCAATGTTATCTGTGCTCAAGGAAGCAGAAGAGACTGTATTGAGGAGAAACCTCCATGTTTTTTCCTTTGCCCTGACATGGGAAATGTGAAGAACCCAGGAAAACAACCAGACTGAAATTTGACTGCTCCAGCTAAAAACACATAGGAAACAAAATAGTTGGAATGTTGTAATCAATGAAACAAAGAGACAAATATGTCTATAAAGAGATGGATGAACACACTGTGTGAGTTAATAAGCAGTGCTGTGGGATCTAAAACATTAATCCAGTTTTTTCACAGTGGTAAAAATATTTTGTGTGTGTGTTGAGGGACATTTTTCCCTTAGAAAATGTCTGTTTTGAAATATTTGTTGAGTCCTTTTTTATATATCTAGCCACATAAATTTCCCATGGAGTAGTTAATATGGACTTCCCTGGTGGCTCAGTTGGTAAAGAATCTGCCTGCAATGCGGGAGACCTGGGTTCAATCCCTGGATTGGGAAGAACCCCTAGAGGAGGGCATGGCACCTCACTCCAGTATTCTTGCCTGGAGAATCCCATGGGCAGAGGAGCCTGGTGGGCTGCAGTCCATGTGGTCACAAGGAGTCAGACATGACTAAAGCGACTGAGTACAAGCACAGTTAATATGGAGCTTAGCTTTCAATTATGTGGTTTGAATCCTAACTTGCAGTGTTGCTTCTCTGAGCCTGTTTCTTTCTTTATAATAAAGAACTAATAATAATTTCAGTGTTTAAACATTATTGTAAGATTTACATCCTTGACACAAGTCAAAGTATCTATAGACATAAGTTCAAATCCTGGTTCATTTGTTACTAACTGTGTGACCTCAGATAAGGTGTTTAACTCTTTGGACCTTATTTCTTGGTCTGTAAAATGGATAAGGTATAGGAACAAAAAATAGAAGTAGAGAGGTTCTGGTTTGGGTAAGAGGGACAAAGCAGGGTCCACTCTGTATTGTCCATTGAACATAACTGCAAACCTATGTAGAATGAGTGGAGCAGCTATTAATATCTAAATATGATGAAGAGTTAACAGTAGCAGGCAGATTATGATTTTCTTCCTTCTGATTCTGCAGACCTGAGCTCAAACTAAGCCCCAAATCCTGTAACTTCACACTAGATATGAGCAGAAAGAGCTTCAAGAGAAGTCATTTATTTCTCATCCAAAGAATGAGAAGGAGGGCATCTACAGAATAAAAAGAGTAAATCCCCTGGGTTTTGTTGTTGTTGTTGTTGTTGTGTGTGTGTGTGTGTTTCTTTTCCTTTTATTCCAGCTCCCAGGCAATCCCCAGTCCCAAAGCTTAATCTCACAGTGGCTTGCTGGCAGCTGGGCAGGGGCAGGGCATAAATGGCAGTGGCTGTAGTGGCTGCCAGCTGGATACCTGAAATTCCCAGGAAGGGGAAACACTCTCTCTGACCAAAGAAATTATGTGAACTAGGAAATGGAGGGAAATCTCTATCTTCCTCCACTTGATCTCAGAGGCGGATCTACCTGCAGGAACGGTGCAGCAGACTCGGGAGACTAAAACTCACCTTTTTAGCCCTCTGGCTAAAACTAAGCCCCAAATCTTGTAACTTCTCACTAGATAGGAGCAGAAATAGCTCTAAGAGAAGTCATTTATTTCTCATTCAACAAAAGAGAAGGAGAGCATCTACAGAACAGAGGAGGACCAAGAAGAGGAGATTCTGAGATCCAAGGTGTCAGAATGAAGAATAGACACAGTTTGAGAAAGATGTCATAAAGTCATATAGGAACTTCAGGGCTCACCCACAAGCCATGTATGCTTGGACCAGGTCCTGAACAGTATGTCAGACGCTTTCAGGACTAAACAAAGAGTTGATCGTTACCCAGAGTAGCAAACATATGCGACAAATCTGAATAACACTGCAATAGTTTGAAACTGAACTGACACGGGAATCACAGTCCATTAAAAGTTGATGTGGCCTGAACTGAGTTGATTGCTTTGCTAAAGCAAAGCATTTATAGTATTAAAACAAAATCCAAAGTTATATCACATGATATTCAAAATGTATAGGATACAATCCAGAATTATTTGACATATGAAAAAAATCTCAACAATTTGCAAAGGAAAATAAAATCAATAAACAATCACTCAGATAACTAAGATGTTGAAATTATCAAATAGGCTTTAAAGAAGCTGTTTATAATCATATTCCAAAACATAAGGGCAAATACACTTGAAATACAGGAAATACAGAAAGAAACAGAAGCTATAAAAATAATCAAATAAGAATATTAGATATAAAAAACATACCAAAATAAAACTTTTAGTTGATTGACTCAACAGCAAAATGTAGATTTCAGAAGAGTCAGTAAATTCAGCTTAAAGTAGCCAATTTGAACAAAAAAAAAAGAGAAAGAAAGAAAGAAAAAAAAGGGGGGAAACAGAGCCTCAGAAAACTATAGGACAATATTGAAAGGTTTTAACATTTGTGTTGTTAGAGCATCAGATAGAGAGGAGAATGAATGTGGCACAGAAAAAATATTTGAAGCAATAATGTCTAAGAATTTCCCATTTTGGTGAGAGACATAAACTTGTGTATTCAAAAAAGCCTCTGTGAATCCCCAAATAGGAAAAACTCACAGAAACACACGCAGAGATACACCATAATTAAACTGATGAAAACCAGAGACAATGCAAAAAATTTTGAAAGCAGCTAAAGGGAAAAAACACTACACAATTCAAATAATTGATGACTTCTCATCATGAATCATGGAAGCTTTAAAGTAATAGGGTTTTTAAAAAGTGCTAACAGTGCTCTTGCCTGGAAAATCCCACGGACGGAGGAGCCTGGTAGGCTGCAGTCCATGGGGTTGTGAAGAGTCGGACACGACTGAGCAACTTCACTTTCACTTTTCACTTTCACGCATTGGAGAAGGAAATGGCAACCCACTCCAGTGTTCCTGCCTGGAGAATCCCAGGGACGGGGGAGCTTGGTGGGCTGCCATCTATGGGGTCTCACAGAGTCGGACACAACTGAACCAACTTAGCAGCAGCAGCAGCAGCAACAGTAAAAACAAACAAAACAAACAAAAATATCCACCTTGTTGACCCAAAATGTTACAGCAAATAATTTTCAAGAGTGAAGTTGAGGAACTTCCCTGGTGATCCAGTGGCTGTGATCCCAACTCAGGGGGCCTGGGTTCAATCCCTGGTTGGGGAACTAGATCCCACATACAGCAGCAAAGTTCGCATGCTGCAACTAAAGATCAGGCATGCCGCAAAGAAGATTGAAGATACCGCATGCCACAGCCAAGACCAAGGGCAGCCAAATAAACAAATACTTAAAAAAAAAATCAAGTTGAAATGAAACTATTTTCAGTTAAAGGAAAACAATAAGAATTCTGACCAGCAAAATTACATAAAATAAATATACAAGAAATTTCTTAAAACAGAAAAGAAATACATAAGAAAGCTTACAGTGTTGTGAATAACGGAAGGGCAACAGAAATGATAATATTTGGGTATGTTTAATAGATTATTTTTCTCATCCCAAGTTTTAAAAATACAGATGACCCTGAAAAGGTATATTTTTCTTCTTGGATATGTTTTGCCGGTTTTGGATTTAGAGGAATTATATCTAGGATAACAAAGTTATGTGCATAAAGGTCCATTTAACCCCTTCTCATTCTTTTTACAGGTAATTTGTGTCTTCTTTTTATTTTTTTCAGTCTGGTTAGAAGTTTTCAGCAAATAATGATAGAACAATTGAAGATCTCTATACCAAAAAATTAACCTTGATTCATATATCTTACCCTATACAAAATTAATTCATATATTTAAATGTAAAACTATAAAACTTATAGAAAATAGGGTAAATCTATGATCTTGTGTTAGCTAAAATATTCTTAGATATGGAATCAAATGCACGATTCTTAGAAGAAAAAAATTGGTAAGTTGGATGCATCAAAATAAAAAACACTAAATAAAAAGTGAAAATTACTCAGTCATGTCCAACTCACTGTGACCCCATGGACTAAACTATTACCTTGCAAAAGACATTATTAAGAGAATAAACTCAAGCTACAAATTGGGAGAAAATATTTGCAAGTAGTAATATAGTCAACAAAGGACTTACATCTAGACTATATAAAGAACTCTTAAGATTTAACAATAATAAACTAATTTAATAAAGATGGCAAGAGATTTGAAGAATTCCTCTATCCAAGAAAATACTTTGATAGCAAAATAAGCGCATGAAAAGATACTCAACATCATTAAGTAAGCTGACTATATCAAGCATTGATTACAACAGAGAGCAACTGGAACTCTCACACATTGCTGGTGGGAATGCAAGCTAGCCCAGGTATAGTTCATTCTGGAAAAAGGACAGTATCTTATAAAGTTAAACATATGCTTACTCTGACCCAGAAAGTCACTCCTATATATTTATTGGAAAAATATGAAAATATTTTTCTACATTTATACCAATGTTTATAGATTTACTCATAAAAACTAAAAACTAGAAACAACCCAAATGTCCATTGACAGGTGAATCAGTTCAGATCAGTTCAGTTGCTCAGGCATGTCCGATTCTTTGTGACCCCATGGACTGCAGCACGCCAGGCCTCCCTGTCCATCACCAACTCCCAGAGTTTTTTCAGACTCATGTTCGTTGAGTCAGTGACACCATCCAACCATCTCACCTTCTGTCATCCCCTTCTCCTGCCACCTTCAATCTTTTCCAGCATCAGGGTCTTTTCCAAGGAGTCAGTTCTTCACATCAGGTGGCCAAAGTATTGGAGTTTCAGCTTCAGTGTCAGTTCTTCCAATGAATATTCAGGACTGATTTCTTTTAGGATAGACTGGTTGGATCTCCCTGCAGTCCAAGGGGCTCTCAAGGGTCTTCTCCAACACCACAATTCAAAAGCATCAATTCTTCAGTGCTGAGCTTTCTTTATAGTCCAACTCACACATCCATACATGACTACTGGAAAAACCATAGCTTTGACTAGATGGACTTTTGTTGGCAAAGTAATGTCTCTGCTTTTTAATATGCTGTCTAGGTTTGTCATAACTTTCCTTCCAAGAAGCAAGCGTCTTTTAATTTCATGGCTGCAGTCACCATCTGCAGTGATTTTGGAATCCCAAAAAATTAAGTCTCTCACTGTTTCCACTGTTTCCCCATCAATTTGCCATGAAGTGATGGGACCAGATGCCATGATCTGAATGTTGAGTCTTTTTTTTTTTAATTATTTCTTTTTATTTATTTATTTTTTAAATTTAAATTTATTTATTTTAATTGGAGGCTAATTACTTTACAATATTGTATGTTGAGTCTTAAGCTAGCTTTTTCACTCTCCTCTTCACTTTCATCAAGAGGCTTTTTAGTTTCTCTTTTCTTTCTGCCATGAGGGTGGTGTCATCTGCATATCTGAGGTTATTGATATTTCTCCTGGAAATCTTGATTCCAGCTTGTGCTTCATCCAGCCCAGCATTTCTCGTGATGTACTCTGCATATAAGTTAAATAAGCAGGGTGACAATATACAGCCTTGACATACTCCTTTCCCTATGTGGAACCACTCAGTTTTTCCATGTCCAGTTCTAACTGTTGCTTCCTGACCTGCATATGGATTTCTCAGGAGACAGGTAAAGTGGTCTGGTATTCCCATCTCTTGAAGAATTTTCCACAGTTTGTTGTGATTTACACAGTCAAAGGCTTTGGCATAGTTAATAAAGCAGAAATGGATGTTTTCTGAAACTGTCTTGCTTTTTGATGACCCAACAGATGTTGGCAACTTAATCTCTGGCTCTCTGCCTTTTCTAAATCCAGCTTGAACATCTGGAAGTTCTTGGTTCATATTGTTGAAGCCTGGCTTGGAGAATTTTGAGCATTACTTTGTTAGTGTATGAGATGAGTGTAATTGTGTAGTAGTTTGAACATTCTTTGACATCGCCTTTCTTTGGGATTGGAATGAAAGCTGACCTTATCCAATCCTGTGGCCACTGCTGAGTTTTCCAAATTTGCTGGCATATTGAGTGCAGCACTTTCACAGCATCATCTTTTAGGATTTGAAATAGCTCAACTGGAATAGACAGGTGAATAGATAAACACATTGTGTACGTTCATACAATGGATTACTACTCAGCAATCAAAATGAATGAACTATTGATGTACACAACAACATGGATGAATCTCAAAGGCATTATGCTGAGTGAAAAAGCCAGTCCCAAAGGTTGTACGCTGTGTGACTCCATTTATGTGACATTCTGCAAAAGGAAACTCATAGGGACATAGGATGGCCCCGTGGTTTCTAGATATTCGAAGTAGGAGAGGCTGTGACTACAAAGGAAACAGCCTAGGAGTTTTGTAGCTTGTTGATACTGCTCTGTGTCCTGATAATGGAGGTAGTTCCTTGAACCCACACTGATGTTAAAACTCCTGGAACTATTCACCAAAAAATAATAATTTTACTATTTCTAAATTTTAAAGAAATTGAACAATTTTTTAAAGTATAGAGGAAATTTTTCCAGATTGGCACATAGCACTTGGCTTCATGGCAGAGGTGAGATTTGCCTAGATATTGAAGAAGAATGAGCGGGATAGGAATATATAAGAATAAAGACTTTCTGGTTGAGTGATTTTCATGAAAAGCAGTGAGGCCAGACATGATATATTTGCTGGACAAGGAGTAAAAATACCTTGGCTATTATAAAAAATGGTAGCTGGGGGAAAAAAAGTTCTGGACTAGAATTTTGAAGTAATTCAGAAGCCAGATTAAAGAACAGAAACAGAAGACGCTATATTAGACC
Organism: Bubalus kerabau; assembly: GCF_029407905.1. Lineage (NCBI taxonomy): Eukaryota > Metazoa > Chordata > Mammalia > Artiodactyla > Bovidae > Bubalus > Bubalus kerabau. Next base: position 20,720,853 of record NC_073640.1, read on the forward strand.
CCCTGATTCTCAAGATTTTCCCCCTATGACCCAGAAGATGGATAAAAAATGCACAATATTCTCTAGTTTGCATGACCAAAGTTGATACAATACCCCTCCAAATCACTAAAATAATTATAGATTTCAAGAAATATAAAATGAAACTCAGTCATGAACACTCACTGCAGGCCATCACATAGTTTGAAAGGTTCTAGATTATTCAGTTATTCAGAATGTCCTACACAACTTTTTTATTCAATCCATACGTGAAGGCATCTTGGAATTTTAGTGACAAAGATGTTATAGGGATAACCTTGAGTTTAACATGGGTTACAAGAAGATAATCCACAAACTTCAGTACTTTCATTTGACTATTTTTAGTAATGCTACTTGCAATACCATATTAGGTTATTGAAACCTCTGCATTCCGTTCAGCCAGAACTGAGAAAATGTGGCTTTGTCCCCAGTATCCACATGGAGCTGATTCTACTACTCAACTCTGCTGGAATTAAGTGGTGAATAAAGTAGACAAGGAGCTTCCCTGGTGGCTCAGATAGTAAAGAATCTGCCTGCAATACGGGAGACCTGGATTCGATCCCTGGGTTGGGAGGATCCCCTGGATGAGGGCATGGCAACCCACTCCAGTATTCTTGGCTGGAGAATCCCCATGGACAGAGGAGCCTGGCAGACTACAGTCCATGGGTCGCAAAGAGTCGGATATGACTGAGCAACTAAGCACAGTACAAAGTAAATGAAGTGCCAATCCTCATGAAGCTGTAAGTCTAGTGAATTTGAAAAAAAGATATGCTAGTGCTCATGAGCCATGGTTGAAGAAGGACAGCAAGGTTAGTGGATTCAGAGGGAAACAGAGAAAGAAGATTATGTCGCTAGAAGGAAATTTGTAAGTGAATGGGAATATTAGTCAAGGCTCTCTTTGGCTGCAAATTACAGAAACACAACTCAAGTCGGGTTATGCAAAAGAAGGACATCACTGGCTCATGTAACTGAAAGTTCAGGGCTGTAAAATGTTACTCAATATATTTCATCAGCCACCTAGCTCATGTCGCCACCCCACTTTCCTCTGTGTGACTATCTTCAGACTTCATGCTTACCTCCCAACAGTGAGAGAATTTGCCAACCTTTCCAGAAACCACAGGGCTGATCTTCATGCCCACATCTCTGGACAAATTCCAGAAGCATGGAGATCATAGTGGGTTGAATGACCAGACCAGGCCATATGTCCCCTCCTAGGCCCAGAAGTTGCATGCTGTGAGTGCTCAGTCATGACTGACTCTTTGCCACCCCATGGACTGCAGCCTGCCAGGCTCCTCTATCCATGGAATTTTCCAGGCAAGAGCACTGGAGTGGGTTGCCATTTCCTACTCCAGGGGATCTTACCTACCCAGCGATCAAACCTGAGTCCCTTGTATCTCATGCATTGGCAGGTGAATTCTTGACCACTGCACTACCTGAGGAGCCGAGACCCAGAAGCTAGAGTCATATATCAACCAAAATCAAGATTTTGTACTTGACTGAAGAAGAAATGACTGACAGCAAGCAATGCAATGGAGATAGAGTTCTTCTAGAATGGAGTTAATATGAAAGGTAACCTCAGCTCATTTCAGATCCACTAAAAATACTCCAGAAAGACCCTAAACATCTATTTCAAAAACCACCTTGCACAGGTGTTCCTATTATGGAAACTTTTTACTCTCACATTTATCCCAGACTGTAACTCACTTCAGAGTTTCAATCTTTACAGTTGGGTCTCAGAATTTCAGAGTTAAGATCTTTCCTGGGTGATGATTGGAAAGGAGGGTCATGGTCCAGAGACAATGCTCATGAACTTGGAGACAGATGACTTACACATAAATCCTGAGTATCCTCACTTCTCCGACACTCAGCCCCTCACTATGAAAATTCAATTCGTGTGAGAATTGAATGAGATAATAGGTGAAAAAGCACTTTAGTGTTTCAAATAAAATTCTAATGGGAGACATTATTGTTGGTGGCTTCTTATAAGTTGGTCTTGCATTACTAGCTCTATTAAACACTTCTGAAGGAAAGAGAATGATATCTCATCCTGTTTGGTATCCAAAAGGCCAACCACAAGCCTGGAAAAATAGTAGTATCTTCCTAATTTCTTATCAAGTAGCTCAGTGAGTAGGTGAAAGAAGGAATGAATGACTTTGGGCTTAGACTCCAATACAAATTCCTTAGAATGATTTGTTTTATCATGATCAAATTTTTTAACATCAATAGGTAAAGATAAAAGCCTGATTCTCTGATCTCTGAAAATATTGTGTGCAGTTCTGGGCATACCTTTAAAAGACATAAAGAAGCTGGAGGAAGTGAGGAGGACGACATCGAAAATGATCAAGGAGGTGGGGGCAGGAATGCCATCCAAGGATAGATCAAAATGGGCTGCTTTGTTCTGGAAATATAAAGGCTGGGAAAGAAATGATCAAAGTTTTTGAAATCCTGGGAGGTGGGGAGAGGGATGGGTTGGAGATTTACCCAGCCCCCAATGTCTTTAATACCTACATCACACACAGAGTGGTGGGGTCAACCCAATGTGGTATTTCTCATGATTTTAAGATGGTCTGTAGATTAAGGCTCACTTTTGAATGAACCATTTTCAAATTCACATCAGGAATGAAGTCATTTAAGCTACTTGGGCTCCCAGAATTCATGGAAGATGAACCTGAAGAGGTGCTTATTCTAAAAGCAATTCATCTAGGAATGTGGAACTTCTACAGACGAGTTGATGGAGAGGGCCAATCAGGAAATAAAAACTGATGGCATCCTAAAATTGTAGATTGTCAGTGAACAAACACATCTGAACTTTCACAAACAGAATTAGGGAGCTGCCCTTACAGACTTCTCTGGCTGAACTGTAGGCCCCATTTCTTTAGAGAGCCTTCTAATGCCATAAAGTTTACCTACTCCGAGCTGAAGAGCAAGTACAGGGCTCTGATATCAGGATAGAGTTGAACTACTGGTTTCATGACTACATTAAGTAGGTGTCATTTTGTTGCAAGTGATTTATGATCAAATTCAAATTGCCTTCGACACAGAAATAATTTTGGGTTCAAGTTCATTCAATCATAAAGACTAAGCGGGGATCAAACAATATCATTAAATTAAAATACAACTCTTGGGACTTCCCTGGTGGTTCAGTAGATAAGACTTTGAGCTCCCAGTACAGAGGACCTGGCTCTGATCCCTGGTCAGGGAACAAACCCCACATACCACAACTAAGACCCAGCACATCCAAATAAAATAAATAAAGATAAATATTTAAAAATATATTAAAAAATACAACTCTCTCTGCCTTACTCTCTCCCTGCCTCTTTTTAACTCCCATCCTGAGCTAAGCTCTGAGTGATGGTTGCTTTTATGTGTCAACTTGACTGGGCTAAGGGATGCCCAAACAGCTAATAAAACATTATTTCTGGGTATGTCTGTGAGGGTGTTTCCAGAAGATATTAGCATTTGAATTGGTGGACTGAGTAAAGCAGATGATCCTTCCCAATATGAGTAGGCATCATCCAGTCCACCAGGGGACCAAATAGAACAAAAAGGTGAAAGGGCAAATTCAGTCTCTGCTTAAGAGACATTCATCTACTCCCGCCCTCAGAAATCAGCACTCCTGGTCCCCAGGCTTTCAGACTCAGTTCAGGACACACACCACCAGCCTCTGATTTCCAGGCCTTTGGACCACTGATTTTTCTGGCTCTCCATCTTGCAGATGGAAGATCGTGAGTCTTCTTGGCTGTGAGCCACCCCTTGGGAGAGCAAAGCAGTAAATTCCCAAGGAGGTTGCAGCTGTAAGCCAATGCAGATGACATTTAGAGGCTCCATAATGATGCAAGCCAGCTCCTATGACAAATTTCTTCTGATATGTCTATATCTATATACACGTATGCTTGCTCAGTTACTTCATTTGTGTCCGACTCTTTGCGACCCTATGGACTGTAGCCCACAAGGGTCCTCTGTTCATGGGATTCTCGAGGCAAGGATACTGGAGTGGGTTCCCATGCCCTCCTCCAGGAGATTTTTGCAACCCAGGGATTGAACCGATGTCTCCTGCATCTCCTGCATTGCAGATGAAGTCTTTACTGCTGCAACACTGGGGAAGCCCCCTATATCTATATATCTGTGTCTATATCTGTATCTCCTATTGGTTCTGTTTCTCTGGAGAACCATGTCTAATACACTGTCCCTTCTTCTTGGTTTAGTCCACAGAGGCTCATGGATTACTCATATATAGCCTAGCAACTGCAACAAAATTAGAGCATCTACTTTCCAGCAACTCTAATAAAAGTCCTGGGGTTGAATAACCATGAGATCAACTATGTCTATCCCTGTGGTCAAGAGGAAGAAAAAAAGTGACTGGCAGACCAGAGTTACAAGCTTATCCTTGAAACCGAGACAGTGTCGCCCCCCAATTTTAGTCATGTGGGCTTTGAGATCCCAAAAGAAAGTCAAAACTTGTGGGAGGATGAAGAGGAAATGAAAGTAAGCCAGGGAAACAGCAGAGGTGCATTTCAGTTGGTGAGCATGCCCAGCATCTCCTCTGAAAAGTGTTCTGTCAAGTGCCTGCACACATCCTACATGTCTGTGAGCCTTGTTCAAGGGATACCTCCCCCAAGAAGCTGCCCCATCACCACCCTTCAGGGATCCCTCCTTTCTCTGAATCCCAATAGCAACACTTTTGGCAGCCTGTCATTTCTCTGTCAGGAAGGTTCTCTGGGACAGAGATTGTACATCACTCCTCTTATACGTCCAAAGAAATGTCAACTAGAACAAACCAGGTCACACAATGTATATCTGGAAAATCAGACTGTTTTTAAAGAGAGAGGTAGATTTCAACTCAAACTAGGGACAGGCTTTCTAACAATTAGAGCTTCTCAGCAAGTTTAAGAGTGGCTTGCTGCAGTGAGAGGATGAAGCAGCAGGGATGGACCTCTCTGGTTAGATGCAGTGGGGGAGTACTTAGGCATCAGGTGAGTAATAAAGCTTGGTGAATTTTTTTTTTTTGTACTTTTCTACCATGCATTTTTCTTTTAATTTTTAATTGGCAGATAATTGCTTTGCAATATTGTACTAATTTCTGCTATACATCAACATGAGTCAGTCATAGGTACACATATGTCCCCTCCCTCTTGAGCTTCCCTTGCACCTCCCACCCTTCTAGGCTGTCACAGAGCACCAGGTTTGAGCTCCCTGTGTCATAAAGCAAATCCCCACTGGCTGTCTACTTTATATATGGCAATGAACGTGTTTCAATGTTACTCTTTCAATTAGTCCCTCCCTCTCCTTTCTCCTCTGTGCCCACAAGTCTGTTCTCCATGTCAGCATCTCCATTGCTGCCCTGCAAATAGGTTCATCAGTGCCATCTTTCCAGATTCCATTTATATATATATATATTTTCCCTTTCTGACTTATTTCACTCTGTATAATAGGCTCTAGGTTCATCCACCTCATTAGAACTGACTCACATGCATTCCTTTTTATTGCTGAGTAATATCCCATTGTATGTATGTACCACTTCTTTATTCATCCATCTGTCTATGGACACCTAAGTTGCTTCCATGTCCCAGCTATTGTAAATGGTGCTGCAATGAACATTAGGGTGCATGTATCTTTTTCAGTTATGGGTTCTTCAGGGTATACGCCCTGTAGTGGGATTGTTGGGTCATAGGGAAGTTTTATTCCTAGTTTTTTAAGGAATCTCTTAACGTTCTCCACAGTGCCTGTATCAATCTACATTTCCATCAACAGTACAAGAGAGTTCCCCTTCCTCCACATCCTCTCCAAAATTTATTGTTTGTAGAGTTTTTGATAATGGCCATTCTGACCCATGTGAGGTTATACCTCTTTGTTGTTTTGATTTGTATTTCTCTATGGGGAAACAGTGTCAGACTTTATTCTGGGGGGTTCCAAAGTCACTGAAGATAGTGACTGCAGCCATGAAATTACAAGATGCTTACTCCTTGGAAGGAAAGTTATGACCAACCTAGATAGCATATTCAAAAGCAGAGACATTACTTTGCGAACAAAGGTCCGTCTAATCAAGGCTATGGTTTTTCCAGTAGTCATGTATGGATGTGAGAGTTGGACTGTGAAGAAAGCTGAGCGCCGAAGAATTGATGCTTTTGAACTGTGGTGTTGGAGAAGACTCTTGAGAGTCCCTTGGACTGCAAGGAGATCCAACCAGTCCATTGTGAAGGAGATCAGCCCTGGGTGTTCTTTGGAAGGAATGATGCTAAAGCTGAAACTCCAGTACTTTGGTCACCTCATGCAAAGAGTTGACTCATTGGAAAAGACTCTGATGCCGGGAGGGATTGAGGGCAGGAGGAGAAGGGGATGACAGAGGATGAGATGGCTGGATGGCATCACCGACTTGATGGATGTGAGTTTGAGTGAACTCCGAGAGTTGGTGATGGACAGCGAGGCCTGGCGTGCTGCAGTTCATGGGGTCGCAGAGTCAGACACGACTGAGTGACTGAACTGAACTGAACTGAACTGAATGTTCAGCATCTTTTCATGTATCTATTAGCCATCTGTATGTTTTCTTTGGAGGAATGTTTGTTTAGGTCTTCTGCCCACTTTTTGATTGAGTTGTTTGTTTTTCTGGTATTGAGTTATATGAGCTACTTGTATATTTTGAAGATTAATCTTTTGTCAGTTGATTCATTTGCTATTATTTTTCTCCCATTCTGAGGGTTTTCTTTTTACATTAGTTATAGTTTCCTTTACTGTGCAAAAGATTTTAAGTTTAACTAGGTCCAACTTCCTTGTTTCTGTTTTGATTATTCTAGGAGGTGGGTTACAGAGGATCTTGCTGTGATTTATGTCAAGGAGTGTGCTTTCTGTGTTATCGTCTAGGAGCTTTATAGTTTCTGGTCTTACCTTTAAGTCTTTAATCTATTTTAAGGTTATTTTTGTGTATGGTAGGGTTTTGTTTTAAACTTGATCCCATGGGAACAAAGGGCCATTGTGGTCAGAGGTTGATCAGAGAGTGCTCTTGGAAGAATAACATGTAGAAAAGTATGAAAAGTGTATTGAAGAGAGGGAAGTGATGCTTCAGCTGAGGACTCAGCTAATCCTAATTCTGGAGCTAGGATGGTTCTTCAGAGTTATTCCAGTTGAGACAAGATGTTGGCATTTTGCATCAGCCAGTCAGTGGCTGTGGGTTGCCTCCTGGGAGAGCAAAGGTAGTTCCTCATTCCAGAGGACAACTACCAGTAAGAGTTGCACCTATGAGCCAGTGAAGCTGACATTCGCAGAAACTGGTAGATGGATATGTTGACCTGAAGAGGGAATGTGGATGGAGCATCCAGTACCCATTTGTGTCCCATCTAGCCTAAAATGTTGTGAGATGTCCACTTGTTTTTAAGTCTTAGCATGAGTTATTTGGCATTGTCTATCTCCAAACTTTTCCTGCCAAATCTTACTACCAGATGTAAGTACAGTCTAGTTGCATGATCAGTTGCTCAGATCAGAGTGGGAAAAATAAGAAAATAGTGAAAGTGAAAGTGGCTCAGAATTGTCCAACTCTTTGTGACCCCATGGACTACACAGTCCATGGAATTCTCAAGGCCAGAATACTGAAGTGGATAGCCTTTTCCTTCTCCGGGGGATCTTCCCAACCCAGGGATCAAACTGAGGTCTCCCGCATTGCGGGCAGATTGTATACCAGCTGAGCCACAAAGGGAAGCCCAAGTACTCTGGAGTGGGAAGCCTATCTTCTCCAGCGGATCTTCCCAACCCAGGGATCAAACCGGAGTCTCCTGCATTGCAGGCAGATTCTTTACCAACTGAGCTATCAGGGAAGCCTTAAGAAAATAAATAGAAAACAAATAAAAACTAATCACATTCCCTAGAAGAGTCATTTCTACTAAAAATGACTTCTTCCTATCTGACTTAAATTTCTTCTATTGTTTCCCCCTCTCTCTCTACCAACACCATCTAGCATTGAACTGGGCAAAATGTAATTATCAGAACAACTTTTTAAACACTAAGAGTCTTTGCTACAAACAACAACTTGGTGACTGTCAGAACCGTTGCCCAGCCGGAGAACTCATGATATTATACCATCTGACACTCATTTGTGTGGTGTACTGGTAAATGTTCTTCAACAACGGGTTTTTAGAGGTGGAGGGCTTGTTTGTAGTGTTTACCTATTTCTGTCAGTAAATACTCTCACTATGCCCAATCTCAAGCTACCAGTGTGGCCTCACTTAACACAAAATTGAGAAAATTCTACACAGTCATCTCTCACAAGTTGAGACTAGCACAACTACTAGTTGTAATTAGTTCAAGGATCAAATTTACCATCTAACTGGGTTGAAATCAGATCAGATCAGATCAGTCGCTCAGTCGTGTCCGACTCTTTGAGGCCCCATGAATCGCAGCACGCCAGGCCTCCCTGTCCATCACCAACTCCCAGAGTTCACTCAGACTCACGTCCATCGAGTCATTGATGCCATCCAGCCACCTCATCCTCTGTCGTCTCCTTCTCCTCCTGCCCCCAATCCCTCCCAGCATCAGAGTCTTTTCCAATGAGTCAACTCTTCACATGAGGTGGCCAAAGTACTGGAGTTTCAGCTTTAGCATCATTCCTTCCAAAGAAATCCCAGGGCTGATCTCCTTCACAATGGACTGGTTGGATCTCCTTGCAGTCCAAGGGACTCTCAAGAGTCTTCTCCAACACCACAGTTCAAAAGCATCGATTCTTTGATGCTCAGCCTTCCTCACAGTCCAACTCTCACATCCATACATGACTACAGGAAAAACCATAGCCTTGACTAGACGAAACTTGGTTGGCAAAGTAATGTCTCTGCTTTTGTATATGCTATCTAGGTTGGTCATAACTTTCCTTCCAAGGAGTAAGTGTCTTTTAATTTCATGGCTGCAGTCACCATCTGCAGTGATTTTGGAGCCCAGAAAAATAAAGTCTGACACTGTTTCCACTGTTTCCCCATCTATTTCCCATGAAGTGGTGGGACCGGATGCCATGATCTTCATTTTCTGAATGTTGAGCTTTAAGCCAACTTTTTCACTCTCCACTTTCACTTTCATCAAGAGGCTTTTGATTTCCTCTTCACTTTCTGCCATAAGGGTGGTGTCATCTGCATATGGGTTGAAATACTGTGGTCCAATTTTAAAGGCTCTTAAATCCATAACTGAAAGAGGCATTAGAAAAAAAAAGTGCCTAGAAAAAAAGAACTGATTGGCCTTGGGATGAAGACAAAGTCATAGTTTTATTGAAGTAGAGTTAATTTACAATATTATATAAATTTCAGGTGTGCAACATAGTGACTCAGAATTTTGAAAAATTATACTCCAAAGTTATTATAAAGTATTGACTATATTCCCTGAGCAGTACAATGTATCTTTGTACCTTATTTACTTTATACATAGTAGTTTTACCTCCTTATCTTCTACCTCTAAATTGTCCCTCCCCTCTTCCCACTTGTAACCCCTAGTCTGTTCTCTATATCTATCTGTTTCTTTTCTATTGTATTCACTAGTTTTGTTTATTTGCCCTTATCTGATTTATTTTACTAAGCATTAATATCCTCTAGGCTGCTGCAAGTGGCAAAATTTTCATTTTTGTGGCTCAGCAATATTCCATCGTGTATGGGTATGAGAGTTGGACTCAGAAAGCTGAGTGCTGAAGAATTGATGCTTTTGAACTGTGGTATTGGAGAAGACTCTTGAGAGTCCGTTGGACTTCAAGGAGATCCAACCAGTCCATCTTAAAGGAAATCAGTCCTGAATATTCATTAGGAGGACTGATGTTGAAGCTGAAACTCTAATACTTTGGCCACCTGATGCTAAGAACTGACTCCTTTGAAAAGACCCTGATGCTGGGAAAGATTGAAGGTGGGAGAAGGGAACAACAGAAGATGAGATGGTTGGATGGCATCCCCAACGTAACGAACATGAGTTTGAGTAAACTCTGGGAGCTGGTGATGGACAGGGAGGCCTGGCGTGTTGCCATCCATAGGGTCAGACACGGCTGAGTGACTGAACTGAACTGAACTAAATATTCCACTGTATCTATAAATAACTTCTTTTTTATCCACTGATCTGTTTGATGGACACTTAGGTAGCTTCCATATCTTGGCAATTATAAATAATGTTGCTTTGACGTGGATGGACCTAAAGAATGTCATACTGAGTAGAGTGAGTCAGAAAAGGAGAAATACTATATGACATCCCATTATATGCAGAATCTAAAAAGAAATAAAATAAATAAGCTTATTTACAAAACAGAAAGAGATTCATAGACTTAGAAAATGAATTTACGGTTGCCAAGGGGAAGGGATAGTTAGGGAGTTTGGGATGGTCATGTACGCACTGCTATATTTTAAATAGATAACCAAAAAGGGCCTACTGTACAGCACATGGAACTCTGCTCAATGTTATGTGGCAGCCGGGGTGGGAGGGGAGTTTGGCAAAGAATGGATACATTCTATATGTATGGCTGAACCCCCTCACTGTTCACCTGAAACTCTCACAACATTGTTAATCAGCTATCAGATCAGATCAGATCAGTTGCTCAGTCGTGTCCGACTCTTTGCGACCCCATGAATCGCAGCACGCCAGGCCTCCCTGTCCATCACCAACTCCTGGAGTTCACTCAGACTCATGTCCACCGAGTCAGTGATGCCACCCAGCCATCTCATCCTCTGTCATCCCCTTCTCCTCTTGCCCCCAATCCCTCCCAGCATCAGAGTCTTTTCCAATGAGTCAACTCTTTGCATGAGGTGGCCAAAGTACTGGAGTTTCAGCTTCAACATCAGTCCTTCCAAAGAAATCCCACGGCTGATCTCCTTTAGAATGGACTGGTTGGATCTCCTTGCAGTCCAAGGGACTCTCAAGAGTCTTCTCCAACACCACAGTTCAAAAGCATCAATTCTTTGGTGCTCAGCCTTCTTCACAGTCCAACTCTCACATCCATACATGACCACAGGAAAAACCATAACCTTGACTAGATGGACCTTTGTTGGCAAAGTAATGTCTCTGCTTTTGAATATGCTATCTAGGTTGGTCATAACTTTCCTTCCAAGGAGTAAGCTATACTACCCCAATGCAAAATAAAAAGATTAAAGGAGAAGAAAAATAAAATAAATTCAGATACAGGAAAAATATAAATCATGCTGCTTTGAACATTGGGAAGCTTGTCATTTTGAATTGGTGCTTTTGTATTTGTGGGTAAATATCTAGGAGTGGAATTGCTGGATCATATAGTAGTTCTAATTTTGTATTTTTAAGGAACCTCCATGCTGTTTGCACAGTGGCTTCACCAGTTAACATTCTTATCAACAGTGTATAAGGATTCCTTTTTCTCCAAGTCCTTATCAACATTTGTTATTTGTTGCCTTTTTGAGAGTAGCCACTTTGACAGATGTGAGGTGACATCTCACTGTAGTTTTAATCTGCATTTCTCTGATGATTAGTGATGTTAAGCATCTTGTGTGCCTGTTGGCCATCTCTATGTCTTTCTGGGAAAGTATCTATTCAGATCTACTCAATTTTAATTGGATTGTTCATTGTTTGATATGGGCTTCTCTGGTGGCTCAGTCAGTAAAGAATCTGCCTGCAATGCAGGAGACCTGGGTTCAATCCCTGGTTTGGGAAGATCCCCTGAAGAAGGAAATGGCAACCCACTCCAGTATTCTTGCCTGGAGAATCACATGGACAGAGGAGTATGGTGGGCTGCAGTCCAGGGGACTGCACAAATTCGGGCACGACTGAGCACATCACATATATTGAGATTTATGAGCTGTTTATATATTTTATCTCATCATCATATATCCCATTCAATAGGTTGTCTTTTTGTTTTGTCAATGTTTCTCTTTGCTGTGAAAGAGATTTTAAGTTTAATTATGTCCTATTTGTTTATTTCTGCTTTGTTTCCTTTGCCTTAAGAAACAGTTCCAAAACGTATTGCTACAAGTTATGTCAGAGTGTTCTGCCCATGTTTTTTTCTAGGAGCTTTATGGTGTCCAGTCTTACATTTAGGTCTTTCACCCAGTTTGAGCTTATTTTTGTATACGATGTGAGAAAATGTTCTAATTTCCTTCTCTTACATGTAGCTTTCCAGGTTCCCCAGCACCATTTCTTAAAGACTGTCTTTTTCTGTTATTTATTCATGCCTCTGTATTGTAGATTAACTGACCATAAGTGTGTGGGTTTATTTCTCGGCTCTCTATTCTGTTACACTGCTCTGTGTGCCTGTTTTTCTGCCCATGTCATACTGTTTTGATAACTGTAGCATTGCAATACAGTCTTTTGTCAGGGTACCTGATACCTCTAGTTCCTCCTCAAGATTATTTTGGTTATTCAGGGACTTTTGTGTTTCCATACAAATTTTAAAATTATTTTTTCTATTTCTGTGAAAAATACCATTGATGTTTTGGTATGGATTGCACTGAATTTGTAGTTTGCCTTGGGTAGTATGATAATTTGAACAATATCAATTATTCCAGTCCAGGAATAGAGTCTATCTTTCCATCTCTTCGTGTCACCTTCAGTTTCTTTCATCAGTGTCTTACAGTATCCAAGAACAGGTCTTATAGTTTAGTTAGATTTATTCCTAGGTATATTGGTTTTTTTTTTAATGTGATTGTAAATGGGATTGCCTCCTTAATTTCTCTTTCTGAGAGTTCATTGTTACTGTATAGAAATACAACTGATTCAGTTCAGTTCAGTGGAGTTGCTCAGTTGTGTCCCACTCTTTATGGCCCCATGGACTGCAGCACACCATGCTTCCCTGTCCTTCACCAACTCACAGAGCTTGCTCAAACTCATGCGATTGAGTTGGTGGTGCCATCCAACCATCTCATCCTCTGTCATCCCCTTCTCCTCCTTCCTCCAATCTTTCCCAGCATCAGGGTCTTTTCCAATGAGTCAGTTCTTTACATTAGGTGGCCATAGTACTGGAGCTTCAGCTTCAGCATCAGTCCTTCCAATGAATAGCCAGGACTGATGTTCTTTAGGATTGACTGGTTTGATCTCCTTGTAGCCCAAAAGACTCTCAAGAGTCTTCTCGAACACCACAGTTCAAACTATCAATTCTTTGGTGCTCTCAGCTTTCTTTATAGTCCAACTCTCACATCCATACATGACTACAGGAAAAACCAGACGTTTGACTATATGGAACTTTGTTGGCAAAGTAATGTCTCTGCTTTTTAATATGCTGTCTAGGTTGGTCATAGCTTTTCTTCCAAAGAACAAGTGTCTTTTAACTTCATGGCTAAAGTCACCCTCTGCAGTGATTTTGGAGCCCCCCCAAAATAAAGTCTCTCTCTGTTTCCATTGTTTCTCCATCTATTTGCCATGAAGCGATGTGACTGGATGCCATGATCTTAGTTTTCTGAATATTGAGTTTTAAGCCAACTTTTTCACTCTCCTCTTCCACTTTCATCAAGAGGCTCTTTAGTTCTCCTTCCCTTTCTGCCACAAAGATGGTGTCATCAGCAAATCTGAGGTTATTGATATTTTTCCCAGCAATCTTGATTCCAGCTTGTGCTTTACCCAGCCCAGCATTTCACATGATGTACTCTGCATATAAGTTAAATAAGCAGGGTGACAATATACAGCCTTGATGTACTTCTTTCTCAATTTGGAACGAGTCTATTGTTCCATGTCCACTTCCAACTGTTGCTTTTTGACCTGCATACAGATTTCTCAGGAGGCACGTAAAGTGATCTGGTCCATCTCTTTAAGAATTTTCCACAGTTTGTTGTGATCCACACAGTCAAAGGCTTTGGCGTAGTCAACAAACAGATGTTTGTCTGGAACTCACTTGCTTTTTCAACGATACAATAGATGTTGGCAATTTGAGTTCTGGTTCCTCTTCCTTTTCTAAATCCAGCTTGAACATCTGGAAGTCACAGTTTACATACTGTTGAAGCCTGGCTTGGAGAATTTTGAGCACTACTTTGTTAGTGTGTGAGATGAGTGCAATTGTGCGGTAGTTTGAACATTCTTTGACATTGTCTTTCTTCGGGATTGGAATGAAACCTGACCTTATCCAATCCTGTGGCCACTGATGAGTTTTCCAAATTTGCTGGCAAATTGAGTGCAGCACTTTCACAGCATCATCTTTTTAGGATTTGAAATAGCTTAAATGGAATTCCATCACCTCCACTAGCTTTGTTCATAGTGATGCTTCCTAAGGCCTACTTGACTTCACACTCCAGAATATCTGGTTGTAGGTGAGTGATCACACCACCGTGGTTATCTGGGTCATGAAGATCTTTTTTGTCTAGTTCTTCTGTGTATTCTTGTACCTCTTCCTAATATCTTCTGCTTCTGTGAGGTCCATACCATTTCTGACCTTTATTGTGCCCATCTTTGCATGAAATGTTCCCATGGTATCTCTGATTTTCTTGAAGAGCTCTCTAGTCTTTCCCATTCTATTGTTTTACTCTATTTCTTTGCATTGATCACTGAGGAAGGCTTTCTTATCTCTCCTTGCTATTCTTTGGAACTCTGCATTCAAATGGGTATATCTTTCCTTTTCTCCTTTTCCTTTCACTTCTCTTCTTTTCTCAGCTATTTGTAATGCCTCCTCAGAAAACCACTTTGCCTTTTTCATTTCTTTTTCTTATAGATGGTCTTGATCACTGCCTCCTGTACAATGTCACAAACCTCTGTCCATAGTTCTTGAGGCACTCTATCAGATCTAATCCCTTGCATCTATTTGTCACTTTCATTGTATAATTGTAAGGGATTTTATTTAGGTCATACAAAAATGATTTAGTGATTTTCCTGACTTTCTTCAGTTTAAGTCTGATTTTTTCAATAAAGAGCTCATGATCTGATCCACAGTCAGCTCCCAGTCTTGTTTTGGCTGACTGTTTAGAGCTTCTTTGGGGGCAAAGAACATAATCAATCTGATTTTGGTATTGGCCATCTGGTGATGTCCATGTGTAGAGTCTTCTCTTGTGATGTTGGAAGAGTGTATTTTCCATGACCAGTGTGTTCTCTTGGCAAAACTCTGTTAGCCTTTGCCTTGCTTCATTTTGTACTCCATGGCCAAACTTGCCTGTTATTCCAGGTATCTCTTGACTTCCTACTTTTGCATTCCAGTCCCCTATAATGAAAAGGACATCTTTTTTGGGTGTTAGCTCTAGAAGGTCTTGTAGGTCTTCATAGAACCATTCAGCTTCAGCTTCTTTGGCATTAGGTATTGGGACATAGACTTGGATCACTGTGATATTGAATGGTTTGCCTTGGACAGGAACAGATATCATTCTGTCGTTTTTGAGATTGCACCTGAGTACTGCATTTTGGACTCTTTTGTTGACTATGAGGGCTATTCCATTTCTTCTAAGGGATTCTTGCCCACATCAGTAGATATAATGGTCATCTGAATTAAATTCACTCATTCCAGTCCATTTTAGTACACTGATTTCTAAACTGTGGACGTTCACTCTTGCCATCTCCTGTTTGACCACTTCCAATTTCCCCTGATTCATGGACCTAACATTCCAGGTTCCTATGCAATGTTGGACTTTACTTCCATCACCAGTCATATCAACAACTGGGCATTGTTTTTGCTTTGGCTCTGTCTCTTCATTCTTTCTGGAGTTATTTCTCCACTCTTCTCCAGTAGCATATTGGGCACTTACTGACTTGGAGAGTTCATCTTTCAGTGTCATATCTTTTGCCTTTTCATACTGTTTCATACTGTTCAATAAGGGAAATGGCAGAGTAGAAGGGTGTGCACTCATCTTCTCCTGAGAAAACTCCAAAATTACAACTCGCTGCTGAACAACCATCAACAGGAAAATGTTGGATCCCACCAGAAAAAGATACCCATGTCTGAGGGCAAAGGAGAAGCCCCAGCAAGACAGAAGCAGGGGCGAAATCATGCTTAGAATCAAGCCCCATACCCACCAGACACACTCAGAGGGCTCAAACAAAACCTTGTGTGCACCAGGAGACCCCACAGAGACTGAGCCAGACCTGCCTTTGAGTGTTTGAGTGACTCCTGTATGGGTCAGCAGTGGACTACCACAGGAGCATTGGCTCTGGGTGCGACAGACCTGGGTGTGGCATTAGCCCTCTTGGAGGTGGTTGCCATTAACCCCACCATAGAGCCTCCAGAACTTATATAGGGCTAGGGAAACAGACTCTTGGATAGCACAAATAAAACCTTGTGCACACCAGGACCCAGGTGAAAGGAGCAGTGACTCCACAAGAAACTGACCCAGACTTGCCTGTTAGTGTCCAGGAGTCTCTGATGCAGGCTTGGGTCAGTGGTGGCTTGCTGCAGGGTCAGGGGCACTGAGGGGGGCAGTGTGTGCACGGGACCTTATGAAGGAGGTTGCCATTTTCTTCATACCTCCACCATAGTTTGGTCTCAGGTCAAACAACAGGGAGGGAACACAGCCCCACCCACCAACAGAAAATTGTATTAAAGATTTACTGAGCATGGCCCTACCCATCAGAGCAAGACCCAGTTTCCCCCACATTCAGTCTCTCCCATCAGGAAGCTTCCATAAACCTCTTATCCTTATCTGTCAAAGGGCAGACAGAATGAAAATCACAATCACAGAAAACTAATCAAACTGATCACATGGACCACAGCCTTGTCTAACTCAATGAAACTATGAGACATGTTGTGTAGGGCCACCCAGGACAGACAGGTCATGGTGGAGAGTTCTGAAAAAATGTAGTTCACTAGAGAAGGGAATGGCAAACCCCTTCAGTATTCTTGCCTTGAGAACCCCATGAACAGCACAACAGATTACTACTGTGTATTGATTTTGTATCTTGCAACTTAACCAAATTCATTGATGAGCTTAAGCAGTTTTCTGGTAGCATCTTTAGGATTTTCTATGTAGAGTATGATGTTATCTGCCAACAGTGACCATTTTACTTTTCTCATCCTTTCAGATTTGGGCTCCTTTTATTTCTTTTTCTTGTCTGATTGCTGTGGCTGGGTCTTCCAATATTATGTTGAATAAAAGTGAAGAGAGTAGGCATCCTTGTTTTGTTCCTGATTGTAATAGAAATGCTTTCAGCTTTTCATCATTGAATATGATGCTAGCTGGGCTTATCATATATGGCCTTTATAATGTTGAAGTATGTTCCTGCTCTACCCATTTTCTGGAGAGTTTTTATCATAAATAAATGTTGAAATCTGTCAAATTTATAGAAATTTGTCAAATTTTCTATGTCTATTGGGATGATCATATGCCTTTTATCTTCACTTTGTCAATGTCGTGTGTTACATTGAATGATTTGTGGGTATTGAAGGACCCTCACATTCCTGAAGTAAATCCCACTTGATCATGGTGTATCATTCTTTTAATATATTGTTGGATTCAGTTTGCTAATATTTTGTTGAAAATTTTTGCATCTGTATTCATCAGTGATGTTGACCTATAATTTTCTTTTTTTGTGTGATATCTTTGTCTCTCAAAGTCATATTTTAGAGTTAATTTTCCAAGCCCCAGCTACTCAATACATCTTCAACACTACAGTGATGGGTATATGTGCAGATTCAGTTCAGTTCAGTTTAGTCATTAAGTCATGTCCAACTCTTTGCAACAAGATAATGGTGCACATATCTAGTGCAGCATATTCAATATGCATTCAATATACTGCACTCAATATGTGCAGATTATCTTCATGAAAATACTCATCAGATAATTTATTGCTCAGTCCTTGGCTGAGGTCACATGGGTGTATAGAAAGCCCTTGCTACTCTCTCTCAGGTATCTACTCCTACTCCTCTCTGAACTTGACTTCCCTCTTCTGATCTCTTATCTTGTTCATTTCCATCCTATCACTTCCTACTTTTTAAAGCGTTTCTTTACATTGATGTTCAAACTTGACTATCTATTTTATTGTCAATCACATTCTTTTTCCTAGATCTTTTATGTCTCTTTTGGTTCTGCACACTGCTCTTAGCAGCCAGTGACTTGGTCCTTTGTTTATTCATTCAAAGGACAATCCAAACAATACCAGGAGAAGGCCTGGCTCTCCCAGGGCGTGTTTGATGAGCCTTCAGAAGGGGCAATGCAGATGTGCTCTGCGATGTCTGTTTTACTCCATTCTGGCTACTGTAACAAAATACCATAGGCTCAATGACTTGTAAACAACAGTGATTTATTTCTAACAGTTCTGCAAGCTGTAAGTCAAAGCTCAAGATGCCAACATGGTTGAGGGAGAGCCCTTTATCCAGATCACAGAATTTTTAGTCCTCACATGATGGAAAAGGCTAAGGATCTCTGAAGAAGTATTAATCCCATTCATGAAGTTCCCATCTGCATGACGTAATCACTTCCCAAAGTCCCCACCTACTAATATTGCTAATTTTAGGGTTAGGATTTTAACATAGAATTTTGAGTGGATATAAATATTCAGACCATAGCATTACACCTCTGCTCACCCTCAAATTTATGTCCTCATATGCAAAATACATTTATTGCATCCCAAGAGGGATACATGCCCCCAAAAGATTTAACTCATTCCAGTATCAACTTAAACATGTAAAGTCCAAAGTCTCATCTGTATCGAATGTGGGTAAGACTCAAAGTATGTTCTTCTTGTCCCAAAGGTGAGGCCAGTCCTTCTCCAGATGTGAATCTGATGATATGTCATCAAACAATTGAGCTTCCAAAGTTCAGTGGCAGGACAGGCATAGGACAAATATTCCCATTCCATAGAAGGAGAAATAGGAGAAAAGGAAAGATGACAGGTACCAAGCAAGTCCAAAATTCAACAATGTAAACAGCAGTGTTATTTTAAGAAGGCTAGGATGTGTCATTGCTTTTAATACTCTTCAATAGGAAACCCTTCTCAACTCCCCAGCCAGGCTGATCTCACCTTCTTCAAGGCCCTGGGCACAAACTGGAATAGATATGTCTCTGCTCACATATCTCTTCTGCCCTTTGAAGAGAAAGAAGGGCTGCACTTGCTCCTCACCTCATGTGTCAAACAGTCCTTAGTACCAGGCTGAGAATATGTTAGGTACTGCCTTCAGGTTTGCTGAATTTATGTAACCATGCTTCTGAGCAGGAAAAAGGGTGTTTGATGAGTTCCTGAAAACTAAGTCACCTTTTGAGGTGTAGTTGACCATCCAGAGAAGCTCAAGATAGAAGGAACACCTGCCCAATACATTTCATGATGAGAATTCTTCCTCCCAGATGCAGGGCTCCTGGGGAGAGAGTAGGGCAGTCTTCCAGCAGAAAGCTCACATTCATTCATCTTCAAACTATCAAGAACCAAATGGTGACCCTGATGCTTTCCTTCAAGGCCTTTCAGGATTGCTCACTGCAATCTTCCCTCTCAGTGCAGCCAGACATCTCTGCCTCTGGGTATTGTCTGGATTTTTCCTGAAGGCCAGGAGAATAGCCAGAATCCCCAAGGGATTTTCCCTTTTATTCTATCATTGTCATAGACAAACACATTCTTTGTCTTTTTGTGAGTTGGTCTTTGTTGTTGTTGGATTTGTTTCTTCTCGCATTTGATTATTGTGACTTGAATATGGAACACATAAGAAACATGTCATCTCAGCCACAGGCTGTCACCAGCACAAATGCTGATTTGGATACAGGCTAGAAAAGTCCCCAGAGGAAAGGTTGGAAGGGCTTCAAGAGAGTGATTCAGGAGGGATTGGAGAGAGAACCCCAAACAGTTTCAAAATGTTTGCATATTCTTAGGTAAGAGACTGCAGACTAGTGGCCTGCATACTGGATCTGCTGCTACTGCTAAGTCGCTTCAGTCGTGTCCGACTCTGTGCGACCCCACAGATGGCAGCCACCAGGCTCCTCCATCCCTGGGATTCTCCAGGCAAGAACACTGGAGTGGGTTGCCATTTCCTTCTCCAATGCATGAAAGGGAAAAGGAAAAGTGACACGACTCTTAGCGACCCCGTGGACTGCAGCCTACTAGACTCCTCCGTCCATGGGATTTTCCGGGCAAGAGTACTGGAGCGGGGTGCCAGTGCCTTGTCCAGCATACTGGATCTAGCCCTCTGTAAATGTTTGACTCACTTCTTCAGTGTTTTTCCTTTATTAATTAAAATATATAAAACTGAATTTAAATAAATTAAACTGAATTTCTTGCCAACATTTAAAAATAAAAGGATTGCAAATACATATCCAATATTTCACTTTCTCTTGGAAAGTCATGTATAGAGATGTGGCATGTATATCTCCTCAAACTAAGACACTGCCACCCCCTTTAGATGGGGCATGAGCTTTTAGCTTCACTACTGGCCTACCTTATCCATTAGCAACTGCCATATATTTTTAGGCTTGTCACTCTTGCTCTGGATCCTACATTGCAACTGGTCCCAGCTTCAGCCCCCTCTTTTCTTCACACATGCATAGTTTTCCCCTTCCTCATTTCTGATATCTCTTTCTGCCTCTCTACCCCACTGCCATCCAGGTCAAAGCAGCCTACTTGTGAGCTAGGCACAGTCAGCTGGTTAGCTCCACTGGATACCCTGCCATCTCTCCAAATAGCACAAGCTAAGTGGAACTTATCATTTTCCATAGTCATCCTTGTCCTTCTCTACTGCCTCCATCATTCCAGACTCAAATCCAGGAAGTCATCTTTATTCCTCCTCCTGTACCTATTGGCAGATTTGTAACTTCTATCTTTGCTCAATGTCTCCCACTGGCCCCACTCCCTCGATCCTTGATGAAATTCTCATTATCTCTGACCCAGACTCCAGGCTTGGTCTCCTAACTGTTCTTTGTTCATTGCTCAGTTGCCAGCTGTATCTGACTCTTCACAACACCATGGACTGTCGTACTCGGTATCATTCCCCTCTTCTTTTCAACTTACCCTGTGTGCAACTGCTAACAATCATTCTATAATCATGGCTTGACTCGTATGACTTTCCAACTCACAAGCTTTAGATGGCAGCCCACCAGGTGCAGAATTAGTTGGATTCCTTAAGAAGGTAGTCAGGCCTCTTTTGAGTTTGTATGCAGTCATTTTAAGCTTTATAACTGCTAGAAAGGGAAATTCAGAAACAGCTGAGCCATGAAGTAAGTCAGACTTGACTTGAAATTTCAGCTCCACCCCTCAACCTGGTTCTCATCTATAATAAGGGGTTACAGGCTTCTAGGTTAATGGCACCTCACTTTATCTCTTCCTATTAGAATCCTACCCATCTTCAAGACCCAAATTTAATGCATGTTACTTTGAAGCTGTCTCTCCTTGGGCTTTCTTCTTATATCAATTCTTTTATTGAAACAAAGCTTGTTTCTCTAGAATAGGAGACAGTAAGCTCTTTCTGTAAAATCTTTCTAGCTTTGTGAGTCATGCACTCTCTGCCTTAGCTATTCAGTTCTGCTGTTGAAATACAACATCAGCTACAGTTATTATATAAATGAAAGATTAGGGCTGTATGCTAATAAAACTTAATTATGAGCACTGAAATTTGAATTTCATGCAGTGTTCACCTGTCACACAATATTATTCTTTTGACTTTTTCAACCATTTAAAAGAGGTTCGTGGGCTATATAAAAACAGGTTGACAGTGGGCCAGGTTGGGTCTGTGGGTCTTAGTTTGCCAACTCCTATTCTTGTTTGAAAATTATTTATGTTTCCTCTATTCCTCTCCTTCTCTCTTTCTATCTCACCTCTCCCTCCTTCCTTTATTAGATTCTGAGCTCATCAAGAATAGACATATGTTCACCTCTCCATCACTCATGTCTGGCATAGGAGAACCTTTCTAGGGCACTTAACCCCCCTGCCCCAGGACACTACTGCCAATTTTAGGTAGTCCTCAGATTTTGCCATTGCCATCATGGCTTGGATTCACAGGAGGTACAAATCAAACAGATAAGGCATGTTTTCAGGAAATCTCATTTTCTCATTAACACCAAAATTAGGAAAGAACATTGCCAAGCATTTTGAGAGTTGGAGAAAAGGTTTCTCTAAATCCTTCAGATGACTAAATCTGTGAAGACTCCGAAGTCCTAATGCCACATTTCTAAACTGCTGTCCAGCCCACAGCCTGGAAAATCTTTGTTATAGATCCTGCTCTCTCTCCAGCTCTGTCTGCAGTCCTAAATGGGTAAGGATCGTCATCCTATTTTTATAGCTGGGAAATCACTGCTGAGAGAGGTTAAATAACTTTCTCTGAGGCTCAGCATGCCAAGGAGAGAAAGGAAGTTGTCTATGCAATTTTTTCTCTCCTAGGGCTAAAGAGTTAGAAGTTCATCCAAGACTGCAAGCAGTTAAGCTGAGCTTCATTTGCTGAGTCTGGGACAGACAGCCTGCTCTGTTGGGGGTGTTTTTATCATAAATTCTTCTCCACCCTGAGGTTACATTTGGTGTTTCCCTTGGTTTTCAGAACATATACTTGCCAGGCTGGCCAAAAATTTCAAAAAAAAATGTCAAACCATCTCTGCACTGTGATTGGCTTCCATGGTAGAAATATATCTTTTTCCATTCCCAGCATCCATCTTCCCTCGCTGGTGACAAAACCTCAATTTTCCTCTGGAAAACAACCCCTTCTTCATATTTTGCCCATTGGTCTATGTGGGGTCTCATCTCCCACCTTCAAAGGGGATCCATGACTCAGTCCTTACCAATAAGACTATTCCCCATGGGCCCTGGGATCAATTTGAGAATGGAGACGTGACTCAAGTCAGCTAACTCAGCTAAGATTCTAGGGGCTCTTTGGGAGTCACTGGCATGGAGAGACACTTTGCCCTCTGGTTGCTTAGCTAGGAGAGCATAAGCCTAGTGTTTCTGGGGGCCATCTGGTAAGAAGTGCTTGCAAGAGAGTAAAGGTGACACTGAAGAGGGCCAAGCTTCCGGGTGGAGAGAGAGAGAGTCAGGCTCATGCCATGACCTGTGTTTCAGCATCCATTCATGCTTAAAGTCTAACTTTCTGCCTCTTGTCATAACAAATCTTTTTTGGGTTCTTCAGCTTGAGAAGATTTTGAAGCCTCATAACCCTCCCTTTACCCCAAGCCTGTTCCCCTCATTCCCACTTCCTGCTCATGAGATGTCTGTGTCTGGAATTCCCCCTAAGAATGCTTTCAAATCCAGTTCAGACTTCAAGGCCCAGATCAAGACCCATGAAGTTTTTCCAAGCCCCTCACACCATGGATCCCACAAGGATCTGTATTCTTCTGAACTGCTACATCCACTGGGGAATTATTTATACATGGGTATGAACAGAGGTAGATGACTAGGATATCTTTTGGGAATAGAAATAATGGGACTTATTGATGGTTTTGATGATGGATTATACAAATGCGCGACTGCTTTTCATGGAGCCAAAGTTTTTTGAGCTTGTCATGTCCATTTTACCGTCTGCTTCTATCATTTTCCTCTATTTAAATCACTATATAAGCAGATGCATGATATATATTAAGGATACCTCAATTCCATTCTTATTAGCTTATGATAATTTCACACACTGTTTTTCTTTATATAAGATGATAAGAGCAGAAATACTAATGCCTCCATTTTTTCATCTGTAACAGTAATAAAAATATTTTAAAATTCTCTAAAATTGAATAGTAAATGACCTAAGATACCAGTTATGGATGTGACTGGTGATGGAAGAAAAGTCCAATGCTATAAAGAACAATATTGCATAGGAACCTGAAATGTTAGGTCCATGAACCAAGGGAAATTGGAAGTGGTCAAACAGGAGATGGCAAGAGTGAACATCGACATTCTGAGGAATCCGTGAACTAAAATGGACTGGAATGGGCAAATTTAATTCAGATGACCATTATATCTACTAATGTGGGCAAGAATCCCTTAGAAGAAATGGAGCAGCCCTCACAGTCAACAAAAGAGTCCAAAATGCAGTACTTGGATGCAATCTCAAAAATGACAGAATGATATCTGTTCCACTCCAAGGCAAACCATTCAATATCACAGTAATCCAAGTCTATGCCCCAATACCTAATGCCAAAGAAGCTGAAGCTGACAGTTCTATGAAGACCTACAAGACTTTCTAGAACTAACACACACACACACACAAAATGTCCTTTTCACCATAGGAGACTAGAATGCTTGACTAGGAAGTCAAGAGATACCTGGAATAATAGACAAGTTTGGCCTCGGAGTACAAAATGAAGCAAGGCAGAGGTTAACAGACTTTTGCAAAGAGAACACAATGGTCATAGCAAACACCCTCTTCCAACAACACAAGAGAAGACTCTACACATGGACATCACCAGATGGTCAACACCGAAATCAGATTGATTATATTCTTTGCAGCCAAAGATGGAGAAGCTCTATACAGTCAGCAAAAACAAGACCGGGAGCTGACTGTGGATCAGATCATGAACTCCTTATTGCCAAATTCAGACTTAAATTGAAGAAAGTAGGGAAAACCACTAGACCATTCAGGTATGACCTAAATCAAATCCCTTATGATTATATAGTTGAAGTGACAAATAGATTCAAGGGATTAGATCTGATAGGCAGACTCCCTGAAGAACTAAGGACGGAGGTTCATGACATTGTATAAGAGGCAGTGATCATAACCATCCCCAAGAAAAAGAAATGCAAAAAGGCAAAATGGTTGTCTGAGGAGGCCTTACAAATAGCTGAGAAAAGAAGAGAAGTGAAAGGAAAAGGAGAAAAGGAAAGATATACCCATTTGATTGCAGAGTTCCAGAGAATAGCAAGGAGAGATAAGAAAGCTTTCCTCAGTGATCCATGTAAAGAAATAGGGGAAAACAATAGAATGGGAAAGACTAGCGATCTCTTCAAGAAAAACAGAGATACCAAGGGAACATTTCATGCAAAGATGGGCACAATAAAGGTCAGAAATGGTATGGACCTCACAGAAGCAGAAGATATTAAGAAGAGGTGGCAAGAATACACAGAAGAACTAGACAAAAAAGATCTTCATGACCCAGATAACAATGGTGGTGTGATCACTCACCTACAGCCAGACATTCTGGGGTGTGAAGTCAAGTAGGCCTTAGGAAGCATCACTATGAACAAAGCTAGTGGAGGTGATGGAATTCCATTTGAGCTACTTCAAATCTTAAAAGATGGTGCTGTTAAAGTGTTACATTCAATATGCCAGAAAATATGGAAAACTCATCAGTGGCCACAGAACTGGAAAAGGTCAGCTTTCATTCCAATCCCAAAGAAAGGCAATGTCAAAGAATGTTCAAACTACCACACAATTGTGGTAGTTTGATTACACACTAATAAAGTAATGCTCAAAATTCTCCAAGCCAGGCTTCAATAGTACATGAACCAAGAACTTCCAGATGTTCAAGCTGGTTTTAGAAAAGGCAGAGGAGCAAGAGATCAAATTGCCAACATCCATGGATCATCAAAAAAGCAAGAGAGCTCTAGAAAAATATCCACTTCTGCTTTGTTGACTACGCTAAAGCCTTTGACTATGTGGATCACAACAAACTGTGGAAAATTCTTCAAGAGATAGGAATACCAGATCACTTTACCTGCCTCCTGAGAAATCTGTATGCAGGTCAAGAAGCAACAGCTGGAAGTGGACATAGAATAGACTGGTTCCAAATTGGAAAAAGAGTACGTCAAGGCTGTATATTGTCACCCTGCTTACATAACTTATATGCAGGGTACAGCATGCAAAATGCTGGACTAGGTGAAGCACAAGTTGGAATCAAGATTGTTGCGAGAAACATCAATAACCTCAGATATGCAGATGACACCACCCTTATGGCAGAAAGTGAAGAACTAAAAAGCCTATTGATGAAAGTGAAAGAGGAGAATGAAAAAGTTGGCTTAAAAGTCAACATTCAAAAAACTAAGATCATGGCATCCAGTCCCATCACTTCATGGAAAATAGATGGGGAAACAATGGAAATAGTGACAGACTTTATTTTGGGGGCTCCAAAATCACTGCAGGTGATGATTTCAGCCATGAAATTAAAAGACTCTTGTTCCTTGAAAGAAAAGCTATGACCAACCTAGACAGCATATTAAAAAGCAGAGACATTACTTTGCCAGCAAATTTCCATATAGTCAAACCTCTGGTTTTTCCTGTAATTATGTATGGATGTGTGTGTGTCAGTCACTCAGTTTTGTCTGACTCTTTTGAGACCCCATGGACTGTAGCCCACCAGGCTCCTCTGTCCATGGGATTTTCCAAGGAAGAACACTGAGTGGGTTGCCATTTCCTTCTCCAGGGGAATGGATGTGAAAGTTGGAGTATAAAGAAAGCTGAGTGCCCAAGAATTGATGCTTTTGAACTATGGTGTTGGAGAAGACTCTTGAGAGTCCCTTGGACTGCAAGGAGATCAAACTAGTCAATCCTAAAGGAAATCAGTCCTGAATATTCACTGGAAGCACTGATGCTGAAGCTGAAACTCCAATACTTTGGCCACCTAATGTGAAGAACTGACTCACTGGAAAAGACCTTGATGCTGGAAAAGATTGAAGGCAGGAGGAGAAGGGGATGACAGAAGATGAGATGGTTGGATGTCCAACTCGATGGGCATGAGTTTGAGCAAGCTCTGGGAGTTGGTGATAGACAGGGAAGCCTGGCGTGTTGCAGTCCATGGGGTCGCAAAGAGATGAACACGACTCTGTGACTCAACCAAACTGAACATACATTATGTGTGTAGAATAGTGCCTGTGTGCATGCTAAGTTGCTTCAGTTGTGGTCAGCTCTTTGCAACCCTATGGACTGCAGCCCATCAGGCTCCCCGGATTCTCTAGGCAAGAATATTGGAGTGGGCTGCCATGTCCTTCTCCAGGGATCTTAATTGCGGGAGGATTCTTTACTGCTGAGCCACTGGAGAAGCCCCAGAATAGTGCCTAGCACATAGTAAATGTTCAGTAAATGCTGAGTGTCTGACACAACTGTCCATATTATTACTAGTAGTACTGATACTACTGAGTACTGAATCATATACAGAAGTTATCTTAATGATCCAGAATATGATCATGTTAAATCTTTTAGATTCTCTTCAAAATGGGAACACAAAATTTTAAAGAAATCAAGATCCAGAGAATACAGGAATACCAGTCAGATTAGTCAAAAGTAGAAAGTTTGTGCCAGTAATATGCTGACCCAGGTGATCTTGGGAAAGAGTGACTAGAAGTATACAGAAAGAAGCAAGAAGTCAGAAGGTTTAATTGGGAAAAGGTTTGATGGTGGCAGGAAGCTGAGACAGTGAGAAATGGTACCTTTTCTTGATCTCAGACTGACTTGATAGCTGACTACAGCCCCAGAAAATGTTATTAGAACTGCAGCACCAGTGGAGTTCAAATGCATTTTTAATATCTTCTAAATGCTTAATTTGGTTTTGCTGGAGATGTGTTTCATCATTCCCTCCTGTCCCTTAATTAAGCTAATGACTTTATTTCTTTTCTCCTTTCTGATCAGCTCATAACACATTTCCCAGGCTGGCCTCCCTCCTCGTGCCTGTCGTTTTTGATCTGGTTATTAGCTTTCATGCTCACATTATTTTCCATGTGTTTGAATGTTACTGACTGAAACTGGTCCATTCAGGAAGCTCTAGGACTGGAGGGACCTGAGCTGGCACAGTCCCACCCACTCTTACAAAGAACGAAAGTTGTTATGTGTGCTACCACCTAATAATTTACTCAACAGTTGCATATTATCTCAATCTATCCTTGAGAGAAAGCACTGAGGCAGGCATTGTTAACTCTGCCATTCTACAGATCAGGAGTGTGAAAGCCAGGAAAGCTAACCACTGACTCAGGTCAAATAGCATGAAGGCATCAGAGGGGAGATGTCCTACTCACCAGGCAATGCCCTTGTTCTTCTTTCTACCCCATTCTGCTTACCCCACATCCTCCATCAAGACCACTCTGCTTCTCTGGGCACTGCAAGTTACACACTCAGGGCATTTCAGCCAGGCAAGTGTGGACCACTCAGGATGCTTCTCGAGGGTCAGAGAAGAGTCATGCTCTGAGTAGGATGCCATCCCTCTGTTCTCTTGTCTCCATGGATAGCTGCACTTTATCCATGATGGGTCAGTTAAAGGAAGCTCTGAGGATGCCCTGATTCTCAAAAATGACTTTGTGGAAATTATCTGCAATTTCTCCTAGCCTGACTCAGAAGCTTCTTTTGGACTGGGTGAATGAAATGGGAAGAGTACTCCCTCCAGAGAGAGCCAGACCCTCACCATTAAGAATACCTGGAAATAAGAACTTATTTACTTTTGGGGAAATGTATGTTTCAGAGCCATGGGAAAAGTCAACAGTGAACTAAAGGATGATACAAAAATCTATAAGGTCGCTTTAACATATGTTCTGTGGGCTGCATTAATTAAATCAAATCACTGTACAGTGAGGTTCTGATGGACAAGTGACTTGTCCAAGATCACTTATCGAGTTAGAGACAGCTGTTTGTATAGGAACCGTATGCATAAAGAGTAAGCAACTTTTTAGACTAAGAGATGGCTTGTAAAGTGGTGAGAAGGTGGAAGAATTAGAATGTTCTCAGATAACTTATATCCTTCCCCCTATTATAAGAATTGCCAAAGAGACGATGTTACCGTCCAAGCAGGACAGAACTATTCTGTTTGCTTGGGTATCTTTGCACTTGACCAAAACTGAATTATTTGCAAAATACCATTTTCCTTACTACATAGGGGAATCTGAAAGATTCCTAGGAGACACTGGCTATAAGAATCTCTGGTATAATTATCCAAGATGGAACAGGAGTCTGGGAGCGTGATTTATTTGTTGCACCAGATAAAAGTCCATGGTAAGTGTGCTCTTGTGGGCCTCCCTCCACGGTCCACTCCCTTAGCCAGAGCTGCACTGTAGTGGTTCTTGGGCTGAGAAGGATCCTGACAGTTAAAAGTTCTGTTCTGTCTCCCTGAAAAACAGGGGAAATTTAAAGAGACTTAGTGAGCCAACCATGAGGCAAGAGAAGAAAGATAGGCTTAGACATCTGTGCTGAAAAGCTGAGAATCAGAACAAAAGGAAGGAAGTTCCTCCAGGCTCTAAAACAGTCAAGCTGTCACTCAATATGCTAAGAGATCGGGCAGCCACGGAGGAAAACGAGGCTTGGCCAGAGATGTTGCTGTAGACTCACAGTCTGGAAGCTCTTCTTTCTGGCTTGAAATTCACCATTTCTGGGTTGCACGAGAAGCTGAATGGGCTCTTTCTGGAATGAATTGGTCACTGTGTCCAAGCTAATTACTGCCTTAATAACCTGCCTCCTGCAGACACAAATTGGGCACAGAGAAGGCAAGTGGCTCGCCCCAAACCACAGAGTCAGTCAGTGGCAGGGACAGAAGTAAGGCTGAGTAACCAGTGAGGTTGTCCTGGCCAAGAAGCAAAAACCCTGCCAGAGCAGCCGTGATTCTCTGGTGCCCTGAGATGGGCAGGGGTTCCTACTCCACCCACTCCTCCCCAGCTGCCCAGGTGAGCTGAGGCTTGCAGGTCTGCAGATCTGCTGTGCTAAGGAGAACCTCCGTGCTGCAGGATGATTTTAGCTCACTTTTATTGCCATGAGCCAGGCACCCTCCAGCAGCTTGGCCGTAAACCTTTGGTCTGCTGGGCTCCTGGAGTGGCAGACTCCCACACACTCCACAGGGAGACAGGAATTTGACTCTCCAGGCAGCAGCACTTTGAGGCAGTCAGGTGAGGAGTGAAAGCAGCTCAGTCGTGTCCGACTCTGCGACCCCATGGACTGTAGCCCACCAGGCTCCTCTGTCTATGGGATTCTTCAGGCAAGAATACTGGAGTGGGTTGCCATGCCCTCCTTCAGAGGATCTTCCCAACCCAGGGATCAAACCCAGGTCTCCCTCATTGCAGGCAGATCCTTTATCATCATGAGGAGAGAGAGAGAGACCCCCCTTTCACTATCACCCACTCTGATGCCCACCAGGGTCTGCTTCCCAAACCCCAGGTACCTGTATACCACACTCACCATTTGCCACGTGGTTCCCGTATTATTTGATATTTTTCTTCACATTAATTCACCATTTAAAAATTTTCAAATTTATTTTGAAATAAGTTTTATAATACTTCCAGAAGTAGAAAACTAATACTGCTTGCTTTAAAAATCAATATAAGAAAAACAAAAATACTTGGTAAACTTCAGCCAGAGCTTCATGCCAAAGGCTCTGAGCCTGCAGTCTAGCATGTTAAGACATGCTAGCACTTTCTCCTTGGCATAATGAGGTGAGTTGATAAAGAACTGCAGAGGCCAGGGAGCCAGGCACCACCAAACCGAGCAACTCTAAGTTTCACAGCGCACCCCTCGGGAGACACTGGCCTAAAATCAAGCACCACCTCTCCCATGAAGCCTCCCCTGATTGACTATCAGGAAACACTCTTCTTTTGGCTTCCCCTAGTCCTTAGCTCCTGGAGCAGTCAGCACTTCCTACCTAACATATGGGGATATATTCTTTCTCATGGTATTGGAAACTTCTTAACTTCCAGTCAACCTCTAATATAGAAGCAGGAGTTTGAATTGAAACAATCAGCCAGACATCCAGCAGGCAAAAGGAGAAGTATTTGATATTTCTTGTGGATTTGGTTTGGTTCATCCTCGATCCTCCCAAGAGAAAGAAAGCACAGGAACTTGCAGCAGATACAGATGTGTTGGTGGGTAGTGGTGGGGGAACAGGTGGAAGGATCAGCATAACAGCCAGGGCAGGGCCGGTTACCATGAGAAAGAGTGAGCTCCCTGGCACTGAAAGTATTCAAGTGGAGGCCGGTAGACCCCTTAGGCCTTACAAGGGTTTGGATGAGATTATTCAGAAGGGCCTTCTGGTCTTCAAATGCCATGACTCTGAGACTCTGGACTCAAGGGTGATGACCCCTCCCAATGTTAGTTGAGAGCCATGCATAGCCAGGTCTGGTGGATGGGTGGGTGTGTATGTGCACGAGTGCATGTGCACGGGGTCACTTGCACTCTTAGGTCTGGCATTCCCTCATCTGGCAACACCAGATTAACCCCTTAGTGGCAGGCACTGGGCCCCCATGCTCTCTCTCTGCTGACAAGCTTACTTGCAAAGGCCCCAAGGGGTTAATTAAGTTTTATTGAGCCAGAGTTTATTGCAGCTGGCTCTTGTCTCTCTCAAACTCCTCTGCTTCCTGGGAAGCCAGAGTCCCCCGGGACAATATTTCCAACGCTGTTTAGTTTGCCTGTAACCTATATTTTATTTTATTTGTTTTTCGAGATACTCTAAAGGGACGGTGGATGAGGTCATCCCCCGCTTGCCCTGCTCTGTATCTCTCAGTGACTCCATTAAATCAGGTTGTTTAAATGGAGCGCAGATGTTGCCGATTTTTCATATAAAGGAATGCATATTCATTTACATAAATTTCAGTGAATTACTGCAGTTTGGGTTTAACACCGCATGTATGTTTGTGTGTGGGACACAGACTGGCAGGGCTCCCGCCAGGAAAGAGCCGTCAAAAGGTTTAACTAGGAAATCCTTCACATCCATGATATGTTCATTTTCCTGCTTTATTTTATTTTATTTTTGAGTCTACCATCCTGCTTCAGTGATCTCTAATAGCTTAATACGATTAGAGATTTCCTCTAATCGCTGCTCAATGTGTTTCAGCTCTATTAAAGATTTATATGAAAGCTTTATGGAACACACCTTTTTAGAATTCAGAAGGATTTTGCAGGTTATTATTCATAACACCTGCCACTTACTGAAAAGAGTCTTAAAACACCCCTTTAATGTGTATTTAATGCTTCTGATACAATATAATATCAAATAAGACGTGCTTTATTATGGCGCCTGTGTTTGTGTAGCTGCACTGAAGCTCCACCACCCTTGTCAGCCTGAGGTGGAGGGTTTATAACAGCCATAAAAACCTGCACAGAGCTCAACTTGGCATTTAAGGACACACAGAGAGAAACGGTGTTTTGTTTTTTCTTCTTTTACTTGACTTGGTGCAATGTGGAGAGAAGCAGTTTGACAATTTAAAGAGCCACTGAACATAATCTAGACATAAAACAGTGGTCCTTGAAGAAGTATTAAGGTCAACTATTGTTTGAAAGTGGATCTCACCAGCCTGCACGTGTAGATCTGAGTGGTAGCTGGTCTGGCCAACAAAGGTTATGGGCTTCTGCTGATTCATCCACTACTTTCTCTGATCAGGAGACTATAACACACCTTCTATTATTCTTTATCCGTTAACCCGACATTTTTACTAAGCAGCATTTATTAACAACTTCATTTTCACATTTTAATTTATGAAGGATGTACATGTATGTATGTCTTTAACTAAAAATGAGTGATACGTAGTTATCAAGATGCCAACAGGAGTTGTGTTAGGGTTGCTGGCTTGATTTTTTGTGGAGTTGGAGGTCATGTAGCAGAGAAGAAAGAATACAACCCTGGACTGGAATCATAGCTCATTTCCTAACCAGTTGGAGGGCCTTGGGCAAGGTATTAACTTCTCCAAACCTTGTTTTGCTCATCTGTGATGTGGGGATGATGCCTATGAATGAAGGCTGTTTAGTTAAATGAAGTAATACATTCAGAGAGCTTAGCAATGACTGGGGCACATTGCAGGTGTTCAATATTGTGTCCTATTTTTGGAAAGCATCAATAGCATTTATTTACTTATATTTAGTTTCGGCTGTGCTGGGACTTTGTTGCTGTGCCCAGGCTTCTCTAGCTACAGCGAGTGGGGGCTACTCTCTAGTTGCAGTGTGGGGGCTTCTCATGGCAGAGGTTTCTCTTGTTGCAGAGCACGGGCTCAGAAGTTGTGGCCCACAGGCTTAGCTGCCCTGTGGCATATGGAATCTTCCCAGACCAGGGACTGAACCCAGTGTCCCCTGCATTGGCAAGTGGATTCTTAACCACTGGACCATCAGGGAAGTCCAATAGTTATGCGGTTTTATTTTTTTTAATAAAAGAAATACATTTTAAAATTCTTTGAAAGAAAAGACATTTGTAAGTGCTGATGAGAACATTGGATCTGCAGGTGACCACCGCGGCTACCACACTGAGCGGACCCCATTCCTGGCACAAGCAGTGACAGCACGGCTTTATTAACCGGTGCTGCCCAGCCGCCCAAAGGTCACTTAGGTTTGAGGGAATATGGAAAATACATCACAGAGTCTTAACAGTCCCAAGTTGGGAAACCATCTCACAAATCTACCTTCGTTTTGCAGAAAGGGGGTCCAGATCCAGAGAGGGGAAGGGACTTGCCCCAAATCACACAGGGGAAAGGTATAAACCATAGCTCCTACATCCCTCTTAGAGCTGTCCCACCACTCCCCAATTCCAGTTAGAAGCAGACTTTGGCTCTCATTGCCTTGGAGCTAGTGCCTCTTCCCTTTAATGAGAGGGCACTGCAGCAGCCCCTCAGAATTGCAGGATCTGCTTTTCTATGAATTTGTTTATCCCTGTAACTGCTCGTCTCTGGTGGGCTCAATCCAAGAAGCCCGGTGGCCCAGGATTTGTGGGCTCCAAAGAGGATGCAGAAGACAGGCACAGGGTATATGCTGGGAGTGGGTACAGCAGGCAGAAGGGGATTCTCCTGGTGCATGCACTACTCTACTTGGTAATTCTGAGGTTGGAACTCCCTCAGTGCCCACTGGCCAAATTTGCTGAACACTTGACTTTCAAACAGCCCTCATTACAGACCCACAGCCATCTACTTTCTGACGGGTTTGGAGTAAATATGTAATCAGGGAGTTTTTAAGCCGTGTTCTGTAAAGTGCCGTCTGCGTCTGCTGTTTGGTTATTTTATATGGTCATCAAAGCTATTCTAGAGGTGGGGGCAGGAATGCAATACAGGATGGGTGTGGGGTAGACAACAATACAGGATGCTGGCAGCCTGTTCTGCAGAGTTCAGTGACCAGCGTGGTCATGAACATGCAGACCCTGATGGTCTGCAGAGCACTCATTCACATTCTAAAGGTTACATATCCTTTCCATACTCCTGGAGGACTCAGAGGCATCAAGGTCACCTGGAAAGTCAATGGCAGTTCTGGAATTTTTTCTTTTTCTAAAAATGTTTTAGTGTTCTTTTATTGCCAACATTTTATTATGAAAATATTCAAAGATACAGTAAAGTTAAAGGAATTTTACAGTGAACCAAGGTATCTAGAATCTATCATTAACATTTTACTATGCTTGCTTTATCACTTCTCTATCTACTCATTAATCCACCTTATTTGGTACTTCAAAGTAAATTGAAGACATCATATATTCCCTCCTTGATAGTTCAGCATGGATTTCATTAATTAGAGTTCAGTATTTGTTTACAGTTTCTTTGTTTTGATGTAAAATTCACACATAAATGAAGTGCACAGATCTAAAGTGCATTCCAGGAGTTTTAACAATGTGTACACCTGTGCAACCCAGACCCCCCTCCATGACGTTGCCATCACTACCAAAAAGTACCCTCTTGCGTCTTCCAAGTAAAGTCTTGCCTCCACTCCCCAACAGGCAACCGCTGTTCTGATTTTCCCCCCACTGTAGATTAGTTTTGTCTGCTCTATAATTTCATATAAATAATTCTAGTACCCACACTTTCACGTAAGGCTTGTTGCACTCAGAATAATATTTTTGAGATCCATCCATGTTGTTGCATGTGTTTGGAAATTAATTTCTTTTTATTGCTGAGTAATACAGCAGTGAACGACTGGACCAGTTTGTTTATCCATTCTCCTGCTGGTGGACCAACCGGGTTCTTTCCAGTTATAACTTTTATGAATAGAGCTGCCGTGCACATCGTGTACACATCTTTTTATGGATTTACTTTTTTATTTATTGTGGGACGATACTTAGAAGTGAAATCACTGGGTCATAGGTTATGTTTAGTTATGTAAGAAACTTGTCAGCCTGTTTGAAAAATAATTAGGTGATTTTACATTCCCACCAACAATATATGAGGGTTCAAGTTGCTCCACAACCTTTATAATATTTGATGTTGTCATTCTTTTTAATTTTAGCTATTCTGATAAATGTGAAGAGGTACCTCATTATGGTTTTGATTTGCATTTCCCTGATGACTAATGATGTTGTCCATTTTTCATGCATTTATTGGCCATTCATATATCTTCTTTTGTGAAGTGCCTTTCAAATCTTTTGTCCATTTTTAATTAGGTGGTTTGTCTTTTTTATTAGTGAGTAATAGGAGTTATTTATAGATCCTGAATACCAGTCCTTTTCCAGAGATATGTTTTAACAACACTTTCTACTTAACTGTGGCTTGTCTGTTTGTTTTCTTGAGTTTAACTTCAGATGAGCAAAAATTTAAATTTTGATCATTGCCAAAGATCTTTTTTCTCTTATTAAAATTGCTTTCTGTGACCTGCTTATAAAATCTGTGCCTACTTCTCTACAGGCATTATGGTTTTAGCTCTTGCATTTACATCTAAGATACCTCTTGAATTAATTTTTGTATATGGCATAAAGTAGGAAATGTGATCACTAATGTGAGTGTAGAGTTCTCCCAGTACAACTGGTTGAAAATAACTTGATTTCCCCATTTTATTGCTTTGTTGCCTTTATTAAAAATAGAACAGTTACATAGACATGCATTCTCTATTCTATTTCACACATTTGTCAGTCATTATGTCAATATCACAATGTCTTTATTACTGTAGCATT
Source organism: Bubalus kerabau (assembly GCF_029407905.1). Taxonomy (NCBI): domain Eukaryota; kingdom Metazoa; phylum Chordata; class Mammalia; order Artiodactyla; family Bovidae; genus Bubalus; species Bubalus kerabau. The sequence goes on from NC_073640.1 coordinate 20,756,378, forward strand.
ATACTAAGTCTTGAATTCAGGTAGAAGTCCTCCAATTTTTCTTCTTTCTAAGGATAATTTTGGATATTTTAGATCTTTTCATTTCCACATATATTTCATCATCAGCTTGCCAGCTTCTACCAGAAAAATTAAAAAGCCTGCTGGAATTTTGTTTGGGATTACATTGAATCTTTAGGATTATTTGAGGATAATTGACTCCTTAACAGTATGGAGTCTTTTCATCTCTGAACATTATTTTGTTCACCATTTCTTTAGATATCTATTAATTTCTCTCAACAATGGCTTCTAGTAGGGGACTTACATATTAAATTTATTCCTAAATATGTTATGCTTTGACTTTTTAAGATAATTTTTTTTTATTTCATTTCTAATTGTTTGCTGTGTGTGTTAGTCACTCAGTCGTGTCCAACTCTTTGTGACCCTATGGACTCTAGCCCACCAGGCTTCTCTGTCCTTGGGATTCTCCAGGCAAGAATACTGGAGTGGCTTGCCATTCCCTTCTCCAGGGGATCTTCCCAACCCAGGGATTGAACCTGGGTCTCCTGCATTGCAGGCAGATTCTTGACTGACTGAGCCAACAGGGAATTTGGTTTTTGTATATTAACTTTGTATCCTGCAAACATCCTAAAAGCATTTATTAGTTTGGGCAGTGTTTTTATAGATAACTTTGGGGCTTCCCTGGTGGCTCAGACGGTAAAGCGTCTGTTTGCAATGCAGAAGACCCGGGTTCGATCCCTGGGTTGGGAAGATCCCCTGGAGAAGGAAATGGCAGCCCACTCCAGTATTCTTGCCTGGAAAATCCCATGGACCACGGAGCCTGGTAGGCTACCGTCCATGGGGTCGCAAAGAGTCGGACACGACTGAGCGACTTCACTTTCACTTTCACTTTGGGGTTTTCTATCTAAACAATTTTGTCACCTGCAAATAACTACGGTTTTGCTTCTTTCTTTCTGATCCTTGTAATTGTTATTTATTTTACCTGCATCATTGCACTAGACAGACCTCCAGTGCTACATTAAATAGCAGGGGTGAAAGCTGACAGATCTTGACTTCTTAGGGAAAATGCCTTCAATACTTCATCATGAAGTGTGATATTAGTTGAGGGCTTTTTGATAGATATCCCTTTTTCTGTTGAGAAAGATCTTTTCTATTTGTAGTTAACTGAGAATTTTGATCAGAAATTGATTTTGAAGTCTTAAATGCTTATTCTGCATCTACTAAAATGATTGGGGATTTCTTCCCTTTTATTCTGTTAAGCCAACCTTGCATTCTTGAAATAAACTCCAAAATGTGTTCTTATAACCTAAATTTTTGTTTTATAAGTATTAAAAGCTTGATTTTGTACATTAGGTGTGAAAATCAAATATCATCTTAGGCATATATAAAAATGAAAATATAAGCTACTTGTTTCAGATAGGTTGCTGCTGCTGCTAAGTCGCTTCAGTCGTGTCCAACTCTGTGCGACCCCATAGACGGCAGCCCACCAGGCTCCCCACCCCTGGGATTCTCCAGGCAAGAACACTGGAGTGGGTTGCCATTTCCTTCTCCAATGCATGAAAGTGAAAAGTGAAAGTGAAGTCGCTCAGTTGTGTGCGACTCCTAGCGACCTCATGGACTGCAGCCTACCAGGCCCCTCCATCCATGGGATTTTCCAGGCAAGAGTACTGGAGTGGGTTGCCATTGCCTTCTCCAGATAGGTTAGATATACTAAAATGTTTTCACATTTGGAGTCTACTTTTCATCTCTGAGCTATCAGTGCCTCTGTTTTTCCACATAGTGTTGTCTTCTTTGCTATCAAGAGGACTGTTGATAGAGAATTTTTTAAAATAGTGCTGGATTACTATCTTTGGAATTTTATTCCAGCCTGCTGTTACCTCTGCTACAGCCTTTGATGGCATGCGTAAACACTGACAACCATGTAATGACTGCTGTCTGCAAATAACAATTGTCAGACCCATTCTGATTTGGGAAATGTTAAGATGTAAATAAAATGTAGATGTTAGAACTGCTTAAATGCAGTAACAACTTCAATTTTCCTCTTCGTTACTGGAGGGATTTGTAATGCAGAATTTCATTTACTACATGACACATTACCAGTCATGTTTAAAGTTTTACAAGGAGAAAATAATACTTTTATAATCAGAAAATTTTAATAGATATTTTTAAGAAAATCAATTAAAGACTTTTAGGAATGGTTTATAATTTTAATGCCTACTTTTAACTTTAAGAAGTTTATAAATAAAGAAGGCTTTGGAAGATCCCCCTGGAGAAGGAAATGGCAACCCACAGTACCCTTGCCTGGAAAATTCCAGATAGAGGAGCCTGGTAGGCTACAGTCCACGGGGTCACAAAGAGTCGGACCCAACTGAGGAACTTCACTTTCACTTTGGAAGATCATCTAGTCCACAGAACTCATTGAACAGATGGGAATATTGGCCCTTTGACTAGTCAGCTAGACTTGTAAGCTCCATGAGAGCAGAAACCAAGTGTGTTACAATCATCACAATAACCCCTGTGTCTTCATATTTCCTAGTAAAAAGTTGGCACTCAAAAAATACTTTTCTGAATGGGGAACACATGTATACCTGTGGCGGATTCATTTTGATATTTGGCAAAACTAACACAATTATGTAAAATTCAAAAATAAAATAAAAAAAATACTTTTCTGAAAGAATGAATGAGTGGATGAGACTTTGAAATTTTTGACCTATATTAACTGGTCAAAAGTCACATGGAGGAAACTTACAGCCTGCAATGGTACAGTAAGTTGAGTTTCCTGACGCTGTTGGTCTATACTTGATCATCTGCCATATCCAACTAAGACCTGGAATAGTTGGTTTACTTAGGTTTTCTGACCTTGCAAAGACTATGAAGTATGTGTGTGTGTGTGTGTAGTGTGTGTTTGGTGTGTGTGTGTGTGTGGTTTGTGTGTGTGTGTGTTATAATTTGGGGATCATGCTGTGTGCACCATGGATCTTGCCTGATATGGCAGCAATTACAAAGTCTAGACCTTGTTGTCATAATATAATGGGAATTTCTGTCTCCTCCTTCCCCATAACATTACTGAAAACAAGTCACAGATGCAGTATGTGGCTATTAATCACTCCTGTTAGCCAGACTGCATCTCAATGGCATGTTGTGCATTATTAAATTATACCATCGCTCACTCTTGGGCTGCTGTGTTTAACTGCATGGAAAGAATTACTGATCAAATCTCCCCAAATATTTTTTTCCCCTAGCACAAATCAAACCTTGTTTGTTTGAGCAAAGGTTACATGGCTAAATCCCAGGGATAATCAAAACTATTTTGAGGCTCTGGCTCAACCATCTTCAAATACCAACAGGTGTTAGCCCCCTCCTTATCATCTCTCCTGAACTCAAACACTTTCATATTTTCCCTTGTCCAAATCATTTATTCTTTTCAAGGGCCACACCAAGTCATCAAGGTGAACTCATGGTCCTCCTGAAGCCAAACACACCATCCTGCCCTCTCCTCACATCTTCCCCATCTCAGTGAGTGGAACTGCCATGGACCAAGACACTGAAGCTGGAACCTAGGAGGCATCTTTGCCTCTGCTCTTTCCTTAATTCCTAATCCATGAGTCTGATGTTTACTCTCCTTCCAAAGAGATTCCAAATATATACCCTTATCTCCAGCCCTGAAATCTGCTCTGAAACACCATGTTTCACCCAGAAGCTTCTTAAATAACTTCCAGATACTGCTCTTGTTCCTGACAGCCTATTCTCCCCAAAGCAGAGTGACCTAAAAATACAAATCAGATCATGTCATTTCTCTGCTCAAGACCTTCCTGTGCTTTCCAATTTTGCATGGGAAAAAACCCAAATCACAACCAGTTGATTTATCACAACCAGTAAGATGCTGTGTGATCTAGCCCTTGCCTAGCTCTCAGGACACACTACATACTTCACTAACCATGTGCCAGTCCCACTGGCCATTGCTTTCCTTGAGCCTGGCGAGCGCATCCCCACTCCAGTTACCAGCACATGCTGGTTGCCTCATCTGGGTGCCCTTAGGTTGGCTCTTCACATGGCTAGCCCCGTCATAATTTATATCAGGTTAAATGCCACTTCCTCAAAGAGGAAGTTTCTTGAACTCTTTATACAAAAAAGGGTCTTTCCATGAGTTTTTTGTTTATTTCTGTCCTAGCACTCACTACAGTAATCTGTCAGTTACTTTATTTGTCTGGTTATTTGGGGATTTTTCCTTTCTTTTCCTTTGTTTTTTAATTGAAATATAGTTAATTTACAATGTTACATTCATTTCAATTATATAACAAAGTGATTAAGATATATTGTAAAGTAATTAGCCTCCAATAAAAATAAATAAATTTATATAAAAAAAGAAAAAAGATATATATATATATACACATTGTTTTTCAGATATTTCATCATTTAGATTATTATAAGATATTAAGTATAGTTCCCTGTGCTATACAATAGGTCCTTGCTGTTTTATATATATTATAACTATATATATACTATTTTATGTATAGTAGTACATATATATCAATCCCAAATTCTAATTTGAAAAGATAGATGCACCCCAGTGTTCATAGCAGCACTATTGTAAATATATATGTTGGAGAGAGAGAGAGAGAGAGATATATATAGTAATATTAACCATAAAAGAATGAAATAATACTGTTTGAAGCAACACAGATGAACCTAGAGATTATCATATTAAATGAAATAAGTCAGACAAATACAAATATCATGTGATATCACTTATGAAAGTAAAAGTATTAGTTGCTCTGCTGCTGCTGCTGCTGCTAAGTTGCTTCAGTCGTGTCCGACTCTGTGCAACCCCAGAGACGGCAGCCCACCAGGCTCCCCGGTCCCTGGGATTCTCCAGGTAAGAACACTAGAGTGGGTTACCATTGCCTTCTCCAATTAGTTGCTCAGTTGAGTCCAACTCTTTGCAACCCCAGGCTCCTCTGCCCACGGAGTTCTCCAGGCAAGAACAATGGAGTGGGTTGCCATGCCCTTCTCCAAGGGATCTTACTGCCCCAGGGATCAAACCTGGGTTTCCCGAATCACAGGTGGATTCTTTACTAACTGAGCCACCAAGGAAGCCTCTTGATATCACTTATATGTGAAACCTAAAAAAAAAAAAAAAATGATGCAAATGAACTTATTTACAAAACAGAAATAGACCTACATACATAGAAAACAAACTTATAGTTACCAAAGAGGATAGTGGGGAAGCGGGTAGGAATAAATTAGGAGTTTGGTTAATTTGTTTTTGGTCTGTCTCCCTTCACTAAAATATAACCTCCTTGATGTTAAAATTTTGTATTGTTCAAAGTGCTCAGTGCTAGCACACTTCTTGGTATATGTTACTCCCTCTCCCTCCCTTACATGAAAAGAAAGTATTTATATGCAAAGGGATTAGAATCCCACTCACAAGAGAAACTGCAATCATATTGGGTAGATGCAAGGTACCCAGGAAAGGAGTGGAGATGATGAAGTATACAGCTGTAGGAACTTATGTTGGGTGCAGTGAAGATGAATAAGAAGAAGAGAGACATGGGGAATAGGCTTGGAAGACTTAATGGGGAAAGTAGAATTTTATTCATTTATTCTTAGATCCATATATATCATGTAGGCATGTATGAGTGAGTGGGGTTTGTATACATGTATATTTCTCTTCCCCAAATTGGTTCCAGTCTCAGACTTTACCTGGTAGCAAGATGGCAGCCAGATGCTCCAGCCATGTATTCTCTTTACTAGAAGCTCTCACAGAAGCCCTGAAGTCTACTCCATGGGGTAGGATCACATCACCTGCTCTCCCTTGAACCACCATTGGGGTCTGGTTGTCTGTGACCTTGAGGGGTGCACCCCAAATCAGAAGCAGGGACTGAACTGAAGGAATAGGAAATGTACACTTGGAGATCATGGGTTCATTCAGTAAACATTTCTGTGACTCTTCTGTGAACCAGATGCTGGAGATACAGAGATAAGTAAATGCTCATGTCTCAGCTGAGTAGAGAAGTGATCAAGCACTGTTTCACAGTGAGATAAAACTAGGATAGAGGGTGGTTTGGAAGCGTACATGAGAGAAGAAGAGGGCTTCAGGCAGGCAGTTGTATTTGATCTGGGCCTCAAGGAACGGGAAGCAATTGCCAGATGAAGAAGAGGGTAAGGCATTAAGTTTCAAGCCTATGGCCAGGTGAAATAACATAACTCTACATGGATGAGTGGTTTGTGTGCCAATCTAAGGTATTTAGAGTTATCCTACAGGCAATGAATATCCACTGACAGCTTTAAAATACATGAATGTCATGACTAGTTCTTATCCATCTTTATAGTTTCTCCAGCAATTAGCACAATGGCTTACTCAAAGCAGGTGTTAAGTCATTATTGAATGAATTAATTAAAGAAGGAATAAATCTAAAAAATTAATGAGTAACAACCACTTTGGAAAACTTTTTGGCAGTAAGTACCAAATCTGAATATGCACCAGTCAATGACCCAGCAATTCCACTCCTAGGGCTACATCCTGCAGGAATGCATCTGTGTGTTTACTGTAAGACATAGACTAGAATGTTCACAGCAACCAAACATGGAAACAAAAACCCAAATGTTCATCAATGGACGAGCACACTGATAAAGGGTAGTGTATTCACATGGCAGAATACTACTACAAGGCAGTGAGAATGGATGACACCAATACATACAAAGTATGGATGAATGTTAAAAGCATTATTGTTGTTGTTCAGTCACTCACTCGTGTCTGACTCTTTGAGACCCCCATGGACTGCAGCACACCAGGCTTCCATGTCCTTCACTATCACCTGGAGCTTGCTCAAACTCATGTCCATTGAATCAGTGATGCCATCCAACCATCTCATCCTCTGTTGTCCCCTTCTCTACCTGCCTTCAATCCTTCCCAGCATACCAGCACACTTAATACTTAAAAGCATAGTATTGAGTGAAAGAAACAAAACAGGGCAGATCATATGATTTTATCTAAAGTACAAAAGCAGAGAAAACTGTTCTTCCATGAAAAGTCAATGTTGTGGTTACTCTTAGAGGAGGGTTTTAGTGAAGAGGACCCTGAAGGGGACTTCGGTGCTGCTGCCATGCTCTGATTCTTGAGCTGGGTGCGGTTACACAGGTGTGTAGCTTGTGCCATACCTTTATGTGTGAGGTCAGTACCTCAGTTATGTCCACCTCTTTGTGGCCAGGCTCCTGTGTCCAAGGAATTTTCCAGGCAAGAATATTGGAGCAGGTTGCCATTTACTATTTCATGGGATCTTCCCAACCCAGGGATCAAACCCACATCTCTTGTGTCTCCAGCACTGATAGGTGGATTCTTTACCACTCTGCCACCTGGGAAGCCCATACTCTTAGGATCTGCGCAATTCCTGTATGGAAGATCAGTTTGTGAATCCCTTTCGGAAATTGTCTTCGACATACAGAATAGAAGTTTTTCAGTGAATTCTGAGTGATCAATTTAAGCCAACTTTGTGGTCTTCCCTTAAACTATTCTTATAACCTAGTAAACGTGTTTTGTATTCAATTGGTTCATTGAGGAGAATGGAAGACCCCTCATCAGTGTGGGGACCTTGGGAAGAGCCAGTCTAAAAACAAACTGCCAGATTAGAGCAAGAAGTGAGAGACCACCAGACCTCATTAAAGCACTTGATGAGAATTAACACTCTTCAGAACATCAGCAAAGTCTGAGAACTCAATTAGAAACCACACACTTCATGAGGAAAAAGAAACTTGTCTACTGCCAAGCAAATCCATTTAATAGAGGTCTACTGAGTACTTAACAAAGCTGAATGCATCTTCATGGGTAGCATGGATGGAAAGGCAGGAACCTGCCCTGAAGATGTTCCTGCTTTGGTGCGAGAGAGTCCAGCAAATAGGCCAGTGGGTAGCTGAGAAGCAGTGAAGAGGGGTATGCAAGTCACTCTGGAGTGCCATCCTGATTGAACAGCCAGAATGGACAATGGGAGGTGGCCCTGAAGGATGGAGAAAAGTTCTCTGGGAAAGGATAAACAAGGGATAAACTTTCTAGGCTGGAGAGACCATGCCATCAAAGTCTGGGTGGTGAGAGAAGCTGTTTACATCCATGTGGGCGGCAGTCCAGAGTAGCTAGAGATCCAAGTGCATGGAGCACTGCAGGTGATAAAAAGGGGCAAGTAAGAAAGTCAGGGTCACAAAGGGTTTTAGATGGCTGCATGGGCTCCAAAATCACTGCAGATGGTGACTGCAACCATGAAATTAAAAGACGCTTGCTCCTTGGAAGGAAAGTTATGACCAACCTAGACAGAATATTAAAAAGCAGAGACATTACTTTGCCAACAAAGGTCCGTCTAGTTGAGGCTATGGTTTTTCCAGTAGTCATGTATGGATGTGAGAGTTGGACTATGAAGAAAGCTGAGCACCGAAGAATTGTTGCTTTTGAACTGTGGTGTTGGAGAAGACTCTTGAGCGTCCCTTGGACTGCAAGGAGATCCAACCAGTCCATCCTAAAGGAGATAAATCCTGGGTGTTCATTGGAGGGACTGATGTTGAAACTGAAACTCCAATATTTTGCCACCTGATGCTGAGAGCTGACTCATTTGAAAAGACCCTGATGCTGGGAAAGATTGAGGGCCAGAGGAGAAGGGGACGACAGAGAATGAGATGGTTGGATGGCATTACCAACACAATGGACATGGATTTGGGTAAACTCCGGGAGTTGGTGATGTACAGGGAGGTCTGGCATGCTGTGGTTCATGCGGTCACAAAGAGTCGGACACGACTGAGTGACTGAACTGAACTGAACTGATGGCCTTCATCCTACAGGTACTTGGTGATGCTGGTGATGGTGGTGTGTGATGGGAGGAAGAACTCTGAAGATTTTGAGGAAATGGGAAACACAATCCAAACTGTGTTTTTAAGAACTATGTCTGTCTTAAGAGAAAGGATAAACTCGAACATGATCTACAAACTCAAATGCCCACAGAGTTAGCTATTCAGTAGGGAGGAGGGCCAAGGGATATTATATAATGAGGGTTATAATAAATGGGAACTGCCACTCTGTCACGTTGTTGCAAGTAAGATGGGAGTGGCGCAGACTGCGGTAAAACCAGTAGTGTATTTAACAGGGCAGTCAACACTTAACCTCTTGTGGGCTGCTGTCTGTATAGAGTCCTGGGCCCAGCACTAATCCAATTTTTCTATAGAATCAAGAAATCTGAATGTCTATACCCACATCAGCAACCTATTCTAATTTTTCAAAGCATCATGCAGCCTAAACAACTTGTATTTGAAGGCAGCTTGAAGTGAAGTGAAGTGAAAGTTACTCAGTCGTGTCCAACTCTTTGTGACCCCATGGACTATACAGTCCATGGAATTCTACAGGCCAGAATACTGGAGTGGGTAGCCATTCCCTTCTCCAGGGGATTTTCCCAACCCAGGGATCAAACCCATGTCTCCTGCATTGCAGGTAGATTCTTTACCAGCTGAACCACAAGGAAAAGCCCAAGAATACTGGAGTCGGTAGCCTATTCCTTCTCCAGCAGATCTTCCCAACCCAGGAATCAAACCAGGCTCTCCTGCATTGCAGGAGGATTCTTTACCAACTGAGCTGTAAAGGCAGCTTAGGGCAGCCCTTTGTGACCTCTGAAAATTAAAAATCCACATCACTCAGGTGTTCTACTTTACTGTCCTAGGGAGTTTGGTAAAACACTGTGATAAAAAGAATGTACCAGGACATCCAAATACTTTTTTGCAACAGCTAAAAAAGACCTGGAACAGCTGCAAACTGTTCTGTTTGGGTGATGTCTGGGGTATATTCAGGACATTGATCATCACAACAGTGCTTTGTGTGTCTGAGTCTCATCCATTTGTTACCTGCACGGCTGGGTTTTTTGCCATCAATATTTTGGGTGAAGAGAGACATCTCCTTCTAATGACGCCCTAATCGTTACTAATTTCCTCTGCCTGGCTTGTACACCATCAGGTGTAATGAGCACATTTGCTTTTAATGCTCCTGCTGCAGAGTTCCTTGGAAATGGTTGGAAGGCACGTGCCCAAGTCGGTAGGGGGGAGGTGTGGAGCGTGGCTGAAGTAGGAAAGAGTAGGAGGTCAGCAGCTGGTGGGAGGGCACCTTCCCCAGCCAGGGGCCAGCCAGCGGCCAGCTGGGTCTGAGCCCTCCCCTTACCCCCATAAGCTTCCACTCACATTAATAATCTTAACTCCCTGATTTGCAATTAACCCAAAAGCTCTGTAATGATAATGGGATACGTGTGTAATTTGGTGCCAGAAGATGATAGATCAGCAGGGCTGGAATCTTTATTAATCTCTCTGCTTTTGTCGCTGAGTGAGGTGGGGGCCACCTTTTCCCAGGCTCCCAGCACAGGGAGTGAGGTCTCCTGGTAGGCCGGCTTGGGATGGCTTAGAGCTGGGTGGCAGGTGAATCCTCCATGGGAATACTAAGGAAGGGTCCTGACCTGCTCCTCCCCCTGTGACCAAAGCTGTGGTCAGCTCTGTTTTGCTGCCGTTCGTGAGGTCCTTGGGAAAAGGTGAAATCAATATTTACGAAACAGAAGATTTCATATAAAGATCCAGATTTAGACGTCTTTAAACAAATGGGAACATCTGGCCAGCCCAGGTTCCTATGCTCATTGGGCAAAGAGCAGCCAGGCTGGAGGGGCATGGGGCCCATGTGAGCTATTTTTCGTGACTTCTCACCTGGCCCACTTCACCTACGTACCTGCCAGGGCCAACCTCAGATGTGTTTGTGAGAAATGAAAATAAGGAGACCCAGTTCAACCTCTATTATGGAAAGGCCTTTCCCTGCTGCATTCCAGATTGAACCTGATTCTTACTGGTTTTATTTTCTCGGCTCTTACTTAGGAAGAGAGCATCAGAAATGATTTCTCCTCCCGAAGTCTGCTGGAGGCTGTGCTGCCTCATCTAGCAAACCTTGTTGACATCTGTTCCAGGACTGGGGTACAGGGCTTACAGTGTGGAAAGGGTCAGACACAAGTAAAACCCCTGGACAAGATAGGGGAGGTAGCCCTGACTCACGCCATGGACCTCTGAGGACATAGAGCAGCATCTAGTGCCAAGGATGCAAGTGGACTTTATGAGGAAGGGCAGTCTTGATCAAGCAAGGAGCCCTGAGGTCCAGGTGGAGCTCAGGAGGAGAGATTCCATGATTACCAAATTCAGGCTGCCCTGGACACAGGAGGAATGGAGGGAAGTACACAGACTGTGACCTGAAATCCTTGGTCTAGTGAAAAGAATAGTAAAGTGAGACTCAGGAGACCCAGCTCCCAGTCCAGTTTCTGGAACCTGCTGGTTATGTTACCTGGGGATAGGATTGCCAGATATAATACAGAATTTGAATTACAGGTAAACAAGTATGCCCCTTTGGAATATTTGGGATGTGCTTTTGTAGAGATGACATTTTTTTATCTGACATTCAAATTTTACTGGCATCGTGTATGTTGATGGCTACATCTGGCAGTCTGACTTGGGAACATAAGTGTCTTTCCCTATCTGCTCTCCAGTTTCCTCATCTATCAGATGGAGTCAAGCAAGATCAATGGTTATCAAGGAGCTTAGATACAGAATCATCCTTCAAAATTAAAGTATCAGTACAAACAAAGCTGGCTTCCCTGGTGGCTCAGACGATAAAATGTCTGTCTGCAATGCTGGAGACAGACATCGATCCCTGGGTTGGGAAGATCCCCTGGAGAAGGAAATGGCAACCTACTCCAGTACTCTTGCCTGGAAAATCCCATGGACAGAGGAGCCTGGTAGGCTACAATCCTTGGGGTTGCAAAGAGTTGGACACGACTGAGTGACTTTACTTACGAACAAAGCTAGTGGAGGTGATGGAATTCCAGTTAAGCTATTTCAAATCCTAAAAGATGTTGCTGTGAAAGTGCTGCACTCAATATGCCAGCACATTTGGAAAACTCAGCAGTGGCCACACAACTGGAAAAGGTCAGTTTTCATTCCAATCCCAAAGAAAGGCAATCCCAAAGAATGCTCAAACTACCGCACAGTTGCACTCATCTCACACGCTAGTAAAGTAATGCTCAAAATTCTCCAAGCCAGGCTTCAGCAATACGTGAACCGTGAACTTCCAGATGTTCAAGCTGGTTTTAGAAAAGGCGAGGAACCAGAGATCAAATTGCCAACATCCGCTGGATCATTGAAAAAGCAAGAGAGTTCCAGAAAAACATCTATTTCTGCTTTATTAACTATGCCAAAGCCTTTGACTGTGTGGATCACAATAAACTGTGGAAAATTCTGAAAGAGATGGGAATACCAGACCACCTGACCTGCCTCTTGAGAAACCTATATGCAGGTCAGGAAGCAACAGTTAGAACTGGACATGGAACAACAGACTGGTTCCAAATAGGAAAAGGAGTATATCAAGGCTGTATATTGTCACCCTGCTTATTTAACTTCTATGCAGAGTACATCAATAAGAGAAACGCTGGGCTGGAAGAAGCACAAGCTGGAATCAAGATTGCCGGGAGAAATATCAATAACCTCAGATATGCAGATGACACCACCCTTATGGCAGAAAGTGAAGAACTAAAGAGCCTCTTGATGAAAGTGAAAGAGGAGAGTGAAAAAGTTGGCTTAAAACTCAACATTCAGAAAACGGAGATCATGGCATCCAGTCCCATCACTTCATGGCAAATAGATGGGGAAACAGTGGCTGACTTTATTTTGGGGGGCTCCCGAATCACTGCAGATGGTGATTGCAGCCATGAAATTAAAAGCCCTTTACTTCTTGGAAGGAAAGTTATGACCAACCTAGACAGCATATTAAAAAGTAGGGACATTACTTTGTCAACAAAGGACCATCTAGTCAAGGCTATGGCTTTTCCAGTAGTCATGTATGGATGTGAGAGTTGGGCTATGAAGAAAGCTGAGCACCGAAGAATTGATGCTTTTGAACTGTGGTGTTGGAGAAGACTCTTGAGAGTCCCTTGGACTGCAAGGAGATCCAACCAGTCCATCCTAAAGGAGATCAGTCCTGGCTGTTCATTGGAAGGACTGATGTTGAAGCTGAAACTCCAATACTTTGGTCACCTGATGTGAAGAGCTGACTCATTTGAAAAGACCCTGATGCTGGGGAAGATTGAAGGCCGAAGGAGAAGGGGACAGCAGAGGATGAGATGGCTGGATGGATGGCATCACCGACTCAATGGACATGGGTTTGAGTGGACTCCAGGAGTTGGTGATGAACAGGGAGGCCTGACGTGCTATGGTTCATGGGGTCGCAGAGTCAGACACGACTGAGCGACTGAACTGAGAAGCTGACAGTGGGACATATGATTGAGGCTCAGGGAAGACACTGCTGACATTCACAGAAAAGGCTCTGTGATATCAAGCATCACACAGTGAGACAGAGCTCACGAAGGTTCATAATAATTGCAATGACAACAGCAACAATCCCCTGTAATAATTCACTAGGCCATGGCCGGGTGCTTTGTATAAATCGCCTTACTGAGTACTTACAACCACCCGAGACTTTAGTACCACAATTGCTCCTATTCAACAGATGAGGAAATAGAAGCACTGAGAGATTCAGGAACAAGCTAAAGCCGTGGGTTGATCCAGGATTTGAACCCAGAGAGTCAACTCTAGAATCCATGCTCTTAATACCAAGGAGCTATCTAGAAATAATGAATTCATCTTCAACTCAATGTATGTGCCTCCCTCTGCTGAGGGTGGGCAAGCAAAATCTGGGTGACTGTCTTTAAGTCTTTCTTGGGGTGGTTTCTATTGATCTCTCCTGTGGGTAGTTATTTGACTCAGCTGACCTACAGAGTCTTTGCTCTGATACCTTGTGGACCTGTGGTTCTTGGGGATTTAAGTGATGGATATGAGACCTTGATCTTCATTCCCAAATATTTTTTAAAGAAACAATAAAACTCTTCACTAACACAGAAGCCCATTTATTCCCATAGCGATTATTTGGTAATTACTGTCAACCCACTAGAAATCTTAATACAGCTTCTTTGCCACTTTTGACTTCTTATATTAAATTATAATTGTGCGTAGAGAGACCATTAACTGAGGTTAAATTGCACCTGTCCTGGCTGGCAGCGGTTGCCATAGCTACTTCCCTCTGACTACCCCCAATCTAGAACTGGACTGGACAATTTTGAAACTTACCAAGAGTTGCAAATGCTAGTTAGGCTAATCTTGGGGCTATTTCTGCAGCAAAGGAGTGTGGTCCTGCCCAAGTTCAAGGGAGAAAAGGAAAGACAATGGAGAAATGATCCAGAAAGATTAAGTGTGAAGACTCACAGAAGTGTAGGGCTAGAAGGACTCCAAAAGACAGCTGCTCCAACCTGACGTCTGATGGAAATGGAATCAGAAAAAACAAGACCCCAATGCCTTTTCAACTGCCTTCCCTATGACCCTGTTTAAGTTACATAACTTCTCTGACCTCTGAGTTCTCCTTTGTGACACGTACCACACACTCATAGTGAGGAGTAAGAAGCTGCTGCCATGACATGCACAGTATGCCTAATCCATCAAAATCATCTGAGTGATGGTAGCTCTCTTGATCATTCCCTGGGAAAGTGCTCAGAAACTTGGCGTTCTCCACCACCATTTTCAGTTCTCTGCAGGAATGCAGTTATTGCTGCGGTCCTTTGCAGCTCTGACATTTGGGGCTCTCTCTGTCTAGGGCCAGGGTCACACGCAAATCAATGACCAGGCAGTAAGATCAGTGAGAGAAGCTGGCATCCCCAAGTGTGAGGTCACAGAGCTGGTGAGTGACAGAGGGGTCCAGGTGAAGCTGAGAGAAGGCATCCTGCTCCCCAGCTGGAGTAAGCCAGCACTATTTGATACAAACTTCTTAGATCTTCTCAGTTTTTCAAGAAAACCCAGAAATAGGAATTTTTTTGAAGATGGAATTCCCTGATTATTTAAAGTTGGAAACTTATTTTTAACATTCTTAAATTTGGACCAAATAAGACAAATATTTGGGCTCAATTTGACTAGTGGATCCTCACTTAGGAACCACTCACTTAGATAATTAAAGGAGGCTTGGAATTATTCTTTCTTGAAAATGAGACAGGAGGTAGATGGGCCCCCAGGGTAAAGCAATTGGAGATTCACGCCCTACGGACTGATACTCCAAGACAAGAATGGCAGGACAATTGAAAGAGGAGGTTGGGCTCTTCTCAGACCATATATTTCTCATTCTTAAAATCAGAGTATGAGAAATTTGTGATCCTCAACTGCATAGATGCAGAAGGTCTCCCTGCAGCTTAAAAGGGGAGTGATACTAACTGATGCTCACTATGCATATGCCTCTGCGGTGCAATCCATCTTGGCTAAAAGATGCATGTGAACACATGGGAGGACCCTGAGGTATACCAAGTATGTACTCTGAACCAGGCAAATCAAAATTATTGGCCAAAGGAAAAGCAGAAGAAACGCCCCATAAAAGTGATTCAAACTACCATGAGGGCACAACTCAGGGACACTCTAGGAGTCTGTGTGTCTATCCACATGTACTGTACTCTTTTTTTCCTCCTAATAAGTACTTTACTTGTTTCACTACTTTCCATCTCTGTAGGAATTCTTTTTATGCAAAGCTGAAGGCCCAGGGCCTTGTTACTGACCACTGGTCTAGTGGCTAGGATTCAGTCACTGCTGTGACCCAACCTCAATCTCTGGCCAGGGTACCAAAGCCCTGCTTCAAGTCTCTGCAGGCCAAGGCCACTTGAGATTAAAAAAACATAACAGCAGGAAAAGATGGTGCATAGAAATGTGGGCCCAGGGTTGGCTATACCAGCTCCATGATTCAGGGGTACCACTCATCAAGATGATGGGGGCAAGCTTGGCCCTGAGACTCGGCCACTGCACAGCCAATGTGGAAAAGAAAGAAAGAGCCAGCATCTCGCAGACCCTAATCCAATGTCATCTCTGCCATAGCTCCAGAACCTGGAGCCCAGGGCCCCCTGCTGCAGGGCAGGCCCATCTGAGCACCAGCATTGTGTACTTCACCCTCCACACATACACACTACAGGCACACACAGAGACACGTAAACACACAGACACACAGAGACATAAAGAGAGAAACATACACACACGGACACATATACACAGACACATACAGACCCATATACACACAGAGACACATACACACACATATACACAGACACACAAGCAGGTCTTGACCCATGAGCCCAGGAGGAAGAATAGGCTGGGTGCAGAAGTCATACTCTGAGTTCCCATTAGAATGGAACTGGCTGGCTTTGGAGAGAGGCACCCGTGTCTTTTCCATGGAAGTGACAGTAACCCCGGTCAGGTTTCAGAAGTACAAGGATTAATCTTAGCATATCCAAAATGTCCAGAAGGGCTGCAGGTATGGTTGGATCCAGCAATCTTGTCAGGAATCTCCCTCCCTGTATCTCAGTTCTGCTTTCTTCTTTGTAGGCTTGATTCTCAGACAGTGTGGCCTAACAACAGGTTAGGACCCCCAGAAAAGGAAAAACACTTCTTTTTTGATGGTTCTACAGAAATCCTATCACCCTTATTGATGACACCTGGGTCCTATGCCCACCATTGAGCTGGGGATGAAGTCAGCCTCAGCCATACCTGATGGATAAGAGTGGAAAGGAGTCCTTTAAGGAAAAATGAAAGGGGAGGACCAGTGCTGGGCAGGCAGAAATAACTGATGTCCCCAGCAGTACCCCACCCCACATGCTCCAGCTAGATGGTCCAGAGGCTTCTGTCTATTTTCTGATGTTCTCTGATAGAATTCTTCTTCCTTGTGGTTCCGGCATTCCTAGGTCATCTCAACCTCGGTCCTCCCCCACTAATATCATGTCAGCTGGAGCAAAGTCTCCAAATAGCACCCCTAAAGTGCCCCATTCAGTCCCCAGTGGGTCCCCTTACCCACCCAAACTAAGGCCAGTATAATGTTGCAGATACACCTGCAGCCAGACTGCCTGGGTTCTGATACTGGTTTGTACACTGACTACTACTAAGATAGGCTGGGACCCAGGATCCCTAGCCAGAGAGCTTGCTCCTGGACAAAGACTCCTGGAGCAAGAGGATACAAAAAAAATATGCATGCGTGCTAAGTTGCTTCAGTTGTGTCCGACTCTGTGCGACCCTACGGACTGTAGCCCACTAGGCTCCCTGTCCATGGGAGTCTTCAAAAATACTGGAGTGGGTTGCCATGCCCTGCTCCGGGATCGTCCCACCTCAGGGATCCAGCCCACATCTCTCATGTCTCCTGCATTGGCAGACAGGTTCTTTACCACTAGTGCCACCTGGGAAGCCCACCAAAAAACTATAAGTAACTAAAAATAACTGCATGCATCAACCATTGGGGCAATTTTGAGCAATAGGATAAAAAAAGGCCACAAATCAACTGCCATACCTGAGGTGCCAAAAGCAGACACTACACATGATCCCACCCACCAAGGGGGTAGACAGACCACTTAAGCTTCGTCTCCTGCCCAATCCATGGACCTGCCCACATTGCTACCCCATTTAAGGACCCAAGCAGTTCCTCTCTGGGATTGGGGCAAGAGTAACTGTTTCTTGCTTTGGCTCCCTTGTGCTGCAGCACAAGTCCCAGCAAAGCCGTGCCTGACATTTTCATCTGACTTCATCAATTTCTGTTAATTAAAGAGCCCAAAGGCCAGGGCCAGTAACAGTATTATGACCCTAGACTCTGTTTCCACATCTGTAAAATGGGGATAAGAATAGTATGCATTTTATAGATTGTTGTGAGAATCAAATGAGAAAATATACTTAAAGGGCTTATGGGTGCTAGCACTTAGAAGTGACCACAATTGCCATAAAAATAATACTGAGAATATTTCTACCCTGACCACCCCCTTCTTAACCTACAGTTATGAGTTGAAAGCTGTATTACCGAAGAGCGGATAGCAGGCATCTCTCTGTCTCCAGCTGCTCAACCCAACTCTTTTTCCATTCTTCACAGCTGGGAGACGGCCGAGCTGATGTACAGAACCAGAAGGGAGTGCTTTGCCAGCTGGCTGGGCATGCTGATGCCAGCATCTCTCTTGGTGGATCAGAGAAGCCAAGGAAACTGTGTCCACAGCAGGGTCTGCCGGGTGTCCATCCTGTCTGAGAGAATGCCTTGCTTTCATCCCAATTCAGCAAGTCACCCGCAGCTCCAGAGGCATCAACTGCCCCCTTGCTGACCTCTTAGAAACATCTAGTCCTAGGAGCACCCCTGGAAGGCTCTTCCCCACTGTGCCCAGGCCTCCCTGTGCCCCCTAGCCCCTGCTTTAACACAGACCACACCACCAGTGAGGGTCCTAGTTCCTGACTTCCAGGACAGCAGCTGTGGGATGGGGCCCAGCATGGCTCCAGGGACCAGAAGGGCTGGAAAATGAGTTTCCAATTCCAAGAAGACACCCCAGGAACCCATCCTGGATGCGTGCAGCACCACGGTCACCCGCCCCCATCCTCTGCAATCTCCTTGCTGCCAGTCTTGGCTCCCTGCAGTCAGTCCATTCTTCTCACCACAGCAGGCCCTGTGAACTTTTAAAATCACCAGGCAAAGTCTATGGCATCCCTTGAAACCCTCCTTGTGCCCTTTCCATAGCCCTCAAGGCCACATAAAGATCTGGCCTCACCCACTATCCTTGCCTTCCTTATCATTCGACACTGCCTCCACTTGCCTGGACTTTACAAATCTGACCTGGTTCGGTTTCAGGGAATTTGCTCTTGCTCTGCCTGGAACATTCTAGAGTCATGTTATTATGACTGATTTTTCAATATCCCTCTCCAGAGAAGCCATCTCTGACCACACTATCCAGCCCAGCCAGTCATTGCTTCCTTTTGCTTCAAACCCTTTCTCATGGTGTGTGTTTACCTGTTTCTATATTTCCAATTGTTTAGTCCCTGACTTCTGCACCAGAACACAAGCCCTGTTTCAGAAACTGCTGCATCTGCAGGTCACAGACCGGTATCTCCTCAGATAGTGGATGCCCGGTGGATATTTATCAAATACAGGAAAATGCCCTCTGCTGAGAATGATCCTCTTTTGCGTGCCTCCATCCAGATTCCACACTGACTTCTGTTCTTTAGGACTTGAGTCTGGACTGCGATTCCTGGGCAGTGCTCCTCCAGGGAAATTAGGGTTGTGGAGGCAAACTGCTGCCTTCCCACTGAAGCCCTCCCTCGGCCCTGCCTGGAGCCCTGCCTCTTACACCCTCAGCTCAAGAGGAAGAGCGAGGCAAAAGGTGCACACAGGTGGGCAGGAAGGTGAGGAGCTGGTCTGAGCTGTCCTCCTAGTGATGCTCGAAGCAGGGCTGAGCCCCCACCAAAGGATGTGGGACCTTTGACAGTAATGAGAGTCATGGGACAGGGTGCGGAACTCAGCCTTAAATATTAGCTGCTGATAATGACGTGAAAATGAGACCCATTTTCCAGGACACCCTGTTGAGATATTGTGATTTGTAATAAAAAATGTATATATATTTGGTCTTCATCTCATTTTCTGGCACAGAGCTCCTAAAACCCTTGGAATTTGCTAGGTGAGGGAAGCAGTAAGGGTTTGTCATGTTAATAAGATGACTTTTAGGAAGTGCTTAAAATGGGGGCTAGTAGTCCAAGGGAGCCAACCAGGTGATTAGAGACTTGGAACTTTCAATCTCACCCCCATTGACTGCTGGGGAGTGGAGAGGAGTTGGAGATTGAGTTCAATCCCCCAATGGCCAATGATTTTATCAGTCATGTCTCTTAATGAAGCTTCCATAAAATCCCCAAAGGATGAGGTTTAGAGAGCCTCTAAGTTCATAAATACATGCAGATTTGAGAAGAGTGGAGCACCCGGAGAGAATATGGAAGCTCCACGCACCTTGTCCTGTACATCTCTTCCACTTGGCTATTCCTGAGTTATATCTTTTTATAATAAGCAGTAATCTTGTGAGTAAAATGTTTCTCTGAGTTCTGTGGGTCACACTAGCAAATTAATCAAACCCAAGGAGAGGAGATCTGACTTACAGTCATTCGACCAGAAGCACAAGTGACAATCTGGACTAGCGACTGGCACCTGAAGAGGAAGGCAGTCTTTTAGGATAAAGCTCTTTTCCTGTGGGATATGACGCTGTCTCCAGCTAGATAATGTCAGAATTGAGTTGAATTGTAGAACACTCAGCTGGTGTTGCAGAGAATTGCCTGGTGGTGTTGGGGAAACCCAGGGCTTCCCAGGCTGCTCAGTGGTAAAGAATCTGCACGCCAATGCAGGAAACACAGATTTGATCCCTACGTTAGGAAGATCCTCTGAAGGAGGAAATGGCAACCACTCCAGTATTCCTGCCTGGATAATCCCATGGACAGAGGAGCCCAGTGGGCTACAGTCCATGGGTTGCAAAGAGTCAGACATGACTGAGCATACATGCACACATATTGGGGAAAGCTACACACACACACACACACACACACACACACACACACACATGCACAAACATACACACAAAGAGAGAACCTGTGCAGCTGGAAGTTCATAGTTCCTTTCAACAGTGAGAACAAAAGTCATCAGAGGCTATTGTTCTATGAGGATGTGTAGGGTGGACCCCAAGGAAGAGGAACAAGACAGGAGTCACTGATATGCTTACCTGCACTGAAGAAGGGGCATGAACAGATACTGTGTCCAAAACCCCCAGCCACTGACAAGCTACCTGCCTGATTTTGCCATATTTTTATACCACCTCTATTATTATTGGGGCTTCCCTGGTGGCTCAGATGGTAAAGAATCTGCCTGAAATGCAGGAGACCTGGGTTCTATCCCTGGGTTGGGAAGATCCCCTGGAGGAGGGCATGGCAACACACTCCAGTATTTTTGTCTGGAGAATCCCCATGGACAGAGAAGCCTGGCAGGATACAGTTCATGGGGTCAAAAAGAATTGGACATGACTGAGTGACTAAGCACAGCACAGCACTATTATTTACTTACTAATTCGTGCAAATCAACTAACTTGACCTTGACTACATTTATTTTTGAAAATAAACTTCATAATGCTTCTGAAAATGAAAAAAGCAATATCATTTGCCATCTGAAAAAAGTCACTGTCTGACAATTACATAGTTATTAAAATAAAAATATCCATCTCTACACCTCCTGAAATCTCTTGTATGATATTTAGGGGAACACTGGTCCAGTGGAAAAAGGACTTGATTAAAAATAACTGGTATAAGTCCTAGGGTTGCCTCTATAAATCGTAAGGGCTGTTTGTGTGTTGAGCACTGTACATAAGTCGCCTCCATCTCATACTACATATGTATTAGAATAACCATTTCTCAGAAGAGAAAAATTGAGTCTCAAGGAGGCTAAGTAATTTGCCCAAAGTCACATAGAAAGTATCAGAAGTGGAATTTACACTCAGGCTTGACTGACCCCTGTCCCTGGATTTTTCCTATGACATCAGCTTGACATCTCACCCTGATGGCCTCTCTGGGCTTCAGTGTGGTCACCTGTAAATGCAGGTAGCAGACCAGACACCCTCTCAAGGCTGTAAACTCCAGAGGCTGATGATGGGACCTGGGGCCACAAGCCAGGAAGCATCCCCACCTCTGACTTCAAGGAGTCTGGGCAGCTATGAAAGTGGATTGTCCTGATTAATAAAGGATCCTGGCATCACTGACTACATGCCTGGAAGGAAACAGACCTCTGTCTGACAATTTAAGACCAAAAAATGTAAGCACTAAGTTATATCTATTTCTATTGCCCACAGTGTATTAAGTGAGGGCGTGGGAAGGAAAGCTACTGAAAAACATATATAGTAAAATCCTATTTTGGAGAAAAAAGAGCAAAAAGAAAAAACCCACGTTAGAGTATATATGTATGTAAATGTCTGTTGGGCTTGGAGAAAGACCTGAAACTATAGACACTAGTACTTATCTTATCTCCCTCATGGAGAGAGACGGATGAGGGAAAGGAGGAGAGAAGAGGGTATAGAAAGAAAAAAGGTCCATTGCAAACTGGAAAAAATTAGCAGGATAAGTAAAAATGCAAGATATAAAACATTATCTACAACAATTCTGCAAAAACTTACAAATGAAGTAACCATATAAAGGTTGTAATGCAACAGACAAAAACACTAATTTGATTAGGTAATAGAATTGTGGGCAACTTTTGTCTTAGACTTGTGCTGTTTGGGTGCCTTCTCTGCCTGCCAGTGCAGGAGATGCCAGAGTTGCGGGTTCATTCCTGGGTCAGAAAGACCTCCTGGAGTAGGAAATGGCAACCCACTCCCATGTTTTGGCCTGGAAAATTCCATGGGCAGAGGAGCTTGACCACGCTACAGACCATGGGGCCACAAAGAGTCAAACAGGACTAAGGCCTGAGCACACGCACGTGCTGTTTTATTTTCTATTTTTTGCAGTGTTAAAGCACAAAAATAATATACTGCATAATGCTGAAAGTCATTAAGAGTAAATGTTCCCCAGTTTCCCAGATACGTCCTGAAAAGAAATGAAATAAAAGGCTCTGTCATGTGCATTGTGTGGAGCTCTGTCCTGTGGGGCAAACACGAAGGATGAACAGAGGCGGCTCTGAACGCCCAGGCGAAGGCTCTCTTTGCACTTATCCTTGATCTGAATTTCTACAAGATTTTCCAAATTAAAGAAAAAGCCCCTCATGAACTATGGGTTCATCTGCAAGGCTTTCATTTTAGCCATTTAATTTGGATTCAAATAAGCATGGCAAAGCTGATGACAGAAATTCCTGGAGAGCACAGTTCTCATTGGCCAGGTTGGAAATATCCCCATTGATTGACTTTTTGGTTTTGACTCCTTCAAGGCACCCCCAAGTCTGTGTTAATAAGATGAAGGGGGGTCACAGCCCTCCTTAACTGGGAGAAATAAAGGTTTTCATCTTTTATTAAACACTGGAAATGGCTAAAAGTGCTACCTCTGAGAGGCAAGGTTTAAAGAAGCAAACTGATATATTTTGCTAATTAAACCATTAAAAACCTCATTTAGGTGTAAATAAGAAAGGCACATTAAATCTTAATGCACAGCATGGAGTGTGAGCTTGGATCTTGTGCTAAGCGCCCAGGCTCTGACCCCAGGAAAGTGATTAAAAATAGAACTCCCACCAAAGCACTTTCTATCCCCTACTGGAATAGGAGGTGCTCCCCTAAAGTAAGACATCATTTCTATATTAGATCCCCACACCCAACACCACACACACACACACACACAGATCACAGGGAAGGGAGTGTATTTCCCTCAGACCTCACTCCACCCTCCTGGCTACTTGCAATTTAGGGAAGGGCAGCTTTAGGACCCAGCTGAAGTCAGAAGAAGAGCTGGAGCTGGGAAACCAGTGGGTCTGAAACTGGGCCCAGCTTGGTGTAGATTCTGGTACAGCCCCTGGCAGTCCTTTAGATCAGGGGTCCCCAACCTCTGGGATCTAATGCCTGATGATCTGAGATGGAGCTGATGTAATAAGAATGGAAATAAAGTACCCAATAAATGTAAGGTGCTTGAATCATCATGAAAACATCCCCCATCGCATGGAAAAATTGTCTTCCATGAAACTGGTCCCCAATGCCAAAAAACGTTGAGGACCAAGCTGTGACTTATCATCCTGAGCTGTCCCTCCTGCATTAATCACAGAGGATTACGCAGAGCCAAACTCTCTCCACAGAATTTAGTGAGGATTAAATGAGATCACATGTCTGAAACCAGCAAGTGCTGAGCTTGGTATACTATATATGCTCAATAAATATTTTAGAAATCTTTTCCAAAAAAATAAAATTAAAATTCTGAAAATATAGACTAAAATTGTAATCGTATTCTTCTCTAAGTGCTTTTGATTTTCTATCATTTCTTTATCTTTTCTTACCTGCATTTTCTGTCATGATTTCTATCATTACTCATCTGTATTGCCTAGAACAAACTGATACTACTGTGAAAACTTTTAAAGTCCTTGAAAGATGTTAATTTTCTGCCAGCTTACCACTTGTTCTGTGAAGCTACTACTATTTCCTCTGGAAGGTAGGTTTAGTTTTATACTCTGTACACTTCTGTATCTTTTTTTTTTCCCACCATATGTATTAATTAACTTTTTTAAAATGAAGGAATGAATGAACTAATTAATTTTTTAAAAGAAAACATTTTAATGTGTAAATGAGGACATAAGATGCTGAAGGATGAAGTGCATTGTCAAGCTGGTGAGGGCCCCTTCCTCTGAGTCTGTCTTCTTTCCCCTCAGGTCAGTTTTACTTTCTTTATGACCCTATTAAGAAAAAATTACTATAAAAAATTCTCTTGTTTTTTTAGAGAGAGATGTCTTGTAAGCAACATGGGACAAATGGTAAAGGAGGAAAAGAGCCAGTGAGTCTTGGAATTTGGCTATGCGAGGTGAGCGTGGGAATAGATGGCGGTGGGCTGTGCAAAAGGCCGTAAGGACTATGGGGAAAAAACACCAGAGGCAGGGGTACAAACACATCCAGGCACTGATTTGACAGGATCACTCATTCATTCAACAAATATATGTGAGACATCTACCACATGCCAAGCATAACACACAGGGTACAGAGGTGAACTAAGAGGGCCTTCATGGAGCTTAGTTAGCATCTAGTGGGGGACGCAGCAAGTTTCAGTGAATGCATCTTACATCTTGTGGTCAGAGCTGTGCAGGACACGCTAGGTGATCAGCTTGGAGGAGGTCAGTGAGAGGCTATCTGAAAAAATGACATGTAAAAAGAGAACTAAAGGATATATAACGATCAGTCAGGCTAGGAGCGAAGGAAAGGCCATTCTAGAAGGAGGAAAGTGCATATGTGAAATCCCTAAGACAAGAACAGGTATAATTTCAGTTACACAAAATGAGTCTGTTCTATGATTCTGCTGTCTAACCTTGTGCCTATAATTAACAATTCTGCATTTTGCAATTAAAATTCTGTTTAGAGAGTAAATCTCATGTAAGTGTTCATATCATCATCAAGGAAGGAAGGACAGAGGGAGGGAGGGAAGGAGGAAGGATGAAAGAAAGGAAGAAAGGAAGAAAAGAGAGAAAAACACAAGGAAGGAGCGATCAAATGGCCAGGATGGTTGAAGTGGGGAACGAGGTGAATGGGGTGAGGTTGGAGGGGGAATGGGGCAGATCAGGGATAGGACAGGGCTCGGGGCTGGGGCAGCAACTTGGAGATTATCCCAAATGCAATGGGAAGCTCTCGAGGTTTTAAGCAGAAGAGTGGTATTATCTGCTTTCCATACTGAAAGGATCTCTGTCTACCAGCTGAGAGTGAAGCAATGAGAAAGCTGTTGTTATAGTTCAAATAAAAGCTTTGGAAATAGAAAGAAGTGGATAGATCCACAATGTATTTAAGAGGTAGAACTGTCAGAGTTTGTTGCTAGAGTGGGTATGGAGTTGAGGGAGGGAAAAAGAAGAGTCCATGGTGACTTCCAGGCTACTGGCATGAGAACTAATAGAGAAACCCAAGAGAGAAACTGATAGGGGGCAAAATTTATCCCCTACTATGGGGATCCCAACAGAGAAGGCAATGGCACCCCACTCTACTACTCTTGCCTGGAAAATCCCATGGATGGAGGAGCCTGGTGGGCTACAGTCCATGGGGTCGCTAAGAGTCGGACACGACTGAGCGACTTCACTTTCACTTTTCACTTTCATGCATTGGAGAAGGAAATGGCAAGCCACTCCAGTGTTCTTGCCTGGAGAATCCCAGGGACGGGGGAGCCTGGTGGGCTGCCATCTATGGGGTCGCACAGAGTCAGACACGACTGAAGCGATGCAGCAGCAGCATGGGGACCCCAAAGCAGCTGAGAGATTGTTCAGAAAGTCTGTAGGTGCCTGAGTCTGCTGGGGACAAATACCCCCAAAACACACACCGTAAGCAGTTGAATTAGAGAAACAGCCTGAAATCCACTGGGGGAATAAGCAGGTAGATGCTACATAGGTCTGGTGAAAGTACCTTCATGACATTCCAGAGCCAGGTCTTCTTTGACCTCTTTGACCTCTGGGCGTTGACCCATCTGGGCCCCTGTCACACACAGACACACAGTCTGAGTTGTTGCTAAGATCTGTGCAGGGAGCAACAAGATCCAGGGAAGAGGGACTCTTAATCTACGAGGATATCAGCTAAGTGTTTATTGCATGCCCAGCATGCCCCAGGCCTTTGGCAGAGGATACAAAGATTCCAGACCTAAACTTCTAATCTTGTCAAAGAACCAAAATACATGAAACAAGGTGTCCCATTCAGATACAGCTCAGAAATGGTTGGCTCTGTGCTCATTCTTTCAAGCCCAGGTAGATAAAGTATGTGTTAAGGCATTTTGTCTCATATCAGTCATAATTCCCGCATTTTAACAGGGTTGGGTTAATGTTGTTGTAAGTCAAGAATGGCCACTGCTGAATATTAAGTTTCCAGGAGAGAGACTGTGATCAGAAAGTCCCTGCTTTGCCTGACCAGGGCATTATTCCAGGCCCCAGGAAAGCACCGTTCAAAAGACATTGCTATGTCAGGCCCTTCCATCCCACCTCTCCTCCCACTTTTTTTTAAGCTTTTCTTTCTTTTTTTTTTTTTTTTTAATGTGGACCATTTTTAGAGTCTTTTGAATTGTTACAACATTGTTATAATATTGTTTCTGTTTTATGTTTTGGTTTTTTGGCCATAAGGCATGTGGGATGTGGGAACTTAGCTTCCCCACCAGGAATCGAACCCACACCACTTGCGTTGAGAAGCAAAGTTTTAACCATTGGACCGCCAGGGAAGTCCCTCCTCTCTCTCTTTTCTTTCAGCCACACCAGCCTTACTTTAATTCCTGAAAAGTGCCAAGCTCCTCCATGCCTCTGGACCTTTGCACATGCATTATTATTATCCTCTTATGCCACTCAATTGACTTAAATTGTTCATCTCTCAACTCAAGCCTCACTGCCTATGGGATGCCTCCAGCTTCCTGCTGTTGCCAGCAAGGTTTTGTTGTTGATGCACACGTAGAGCACTCTACCTCCCCTTCACAGGGAATTTCCAATTCCCAATAAAACACTGATAAATGTGACAGTTTCATTACTGTCTATTTCCTCCACACATCAATAAAAGTATCAAGAAAGTCTGTTTTTGATCATCCCCAGCGCCAAGCATAGTGCTGGATCCATATTGAAGTGAAAGTCGCTCAGTCGTGGCTCTTTGCGACCTCATAGACTATACAGTCCATGGAATTTTCCAGGCCAGAATACTGGAGTGGGTAGCCTTTCCCTTCTCCAGGGGACCCATATTAGACCATTAAATAAAGGATGAAAAAATAAATGAATGAATGGGTGAATGGATAAATAAGTGAACTTCATTATGGCATCATAATAGATGTGCTTAGCAGTCTTGGCACCGGAGCCATGCCCCTGGTAGGTCTCCCAGGGCAGTCATGCAGAGTCATCCTCGACCAGAGTAATATGGGAAGTCCTTTCCCAGAGAGGCTAAACTTGCCCTGCAAGTGCTTGGAAGGGCCTTTTGTTTTTTAGTTCACTGAGGCCAGAAATGAGCCAGCTGCTGAGCCAGAAGATGATTGCTGGGGTCAGTGCCCCTGAATCCATGATATTGAACAGTTCCATCATTTCCGGCTGCTAAGTGATTCAAGACCAGTGATTCATGATGGAGGAATGGAAGAAAGTGCTGGATAAACACCTACAGCAATTCTCCTACTCCTGACAAGCCCTGAGCCAACGTGGAATTTCAGTCGTCAAAGCAAGCCAGTTTCCCATTTTGATATCCTCATCCAGGACCAGAGACCTTCCTCCAGTGGAATATGCTTGTTTGGGCACTGTTGCTTTGTGCACAAAATCCCAACAGCTTTGCCTGCTCATCTCCTGAGTCTCTGGTTGTCCAAGACTTGCTACAGGAGCGGGAAAGCCTACCAAGCACATAGCAAAGCCAAATGGGTTGGGAAACAGATCAAGCCAGAACCCAAACTAAAGGCCAACACATTAGGGATTTTCTAGAATGGGTGAGGTTTTTAATCATATCCTACAGGAGAAGGGGCAATTAGAAGTTGGAGAAAGGAGATAGAAGGAAAAAGACAGAGGTCTCAAGCCTGTGCTTGTATGATGATTGGTCCAGGATGACAGAGTGCTGGGGACTTGTGAGCGTCATCTGCTTTGCTCTTAGAAGCACAGGAAGTCAGCTAGTGTCCCTTGGAGAAGGAAGATTTTCAGATAGACTAGTAGGTTATGTAGTATCTAAGCCACCTTTGGTGTTTTTGGTTGTCTGCCTTCAGGAGAAAGATAAGAATGGCACTCGTTGCCTCCATTTCTGAGGCATTTTTGATGTCTAGCTAACACTCAGAAAGCTCCGCTGTGCTCTGCATCTCACTCAGATTACAGATGAGCTGTAATTTTTCAAGAGCCAGCCACTCATCATATAATAATCAAACCTAGATGAACATAGGAGGAATGCAAACAGCAGTGCTTTGGCTCCAAGTCAGGGCTGGGGGGGCATTCCCTAGTGAGAGAGACAAACAAAAGATGAGGCTTAAGTAATCTCCCACTTTCCCAGGATGAGTGGAACTAATGTTTGTATTTCTACTCAATGTATTCAGTTAGAGAAGACCTAGAGCCAGGGTGCTGGAATCCTGCCTTCTCATCCTGAATCCTACTATACTCTCCAACTCTATGGCCTCAGACATATTGCTAAACTTCTTGGATCTTTTTTTTCCCATTATCAAATACCTACTGGTCCAAGAAGCCCTCTCTGAGGAGGTGATATTTGAACTGAAACCTGATTTTGAGAAAAATCTAGATGTGAATTTCTGGGGAAAGTGCTTTCCAGGGAGAGGAAATGGAAGGCTCCCAGGGCTTGCGGCAGAAGCAAGCCTAGATTATTTGAAGAGTAACAATGATATTCGAAGCTGGTGTGGCTGAAGCAGAGGGAAGGAAGGAAAGACAATAGGAGATTATGTCAGAGAAGTAGTGATGAACCCATATGTATGACCTTAAAGGCCACAGTTTCTATGAGGCATGATGAGACCACATCAAGGTGTTTTAGGCAGGAGAGTGATATGGTTTACATGTGTAAGAGATTACTCTGGCTGCTGCCTAAAGAATGAGTCAGGATGGGCAGGAGGCAAGGTATAAGCATGAATAATATTTATGAGGGTACTGAAGTCATTTCAGCAAGAGATGGTGGTAGCCAGGATTAGAGGGACAGCAGCAGAAGGAGATGGATTGGGGATACATCACAGAAGTCAACAAGACATGGTCATGCATGACATGTACAATCCCAGAAGTCCAACAGTCTTCCTTTGTTTTGTACCATCTTTGTCCTCTTCAGTCCAAGCTGGTAGCATTGCTACTGAGATGGTCAACTGGATTCCTAAGTCATACAGCTAATTGTTTTAGCAAATGGTTGTCCAGCTACTCACTTCTTCTCTCCAGAGCATGCCTTCTTTTTTTTTTGTAATATGGATAGGCTGATAATTTTCAAAATTTCAAGTTCTAGTTTCTCTACCTCTTCCATTTATTTCTTTCCTCTTGTTCTTTGTAACTATTTATAGAATTGATATATTTGATTTCTCTTTTTTCTGTGGGTCATTAACATCTTAAAATTTCTCCCTCATATATTGTTTACTTTTAATTTTTTAAATTAATTATTTATTTTAATTGGAGGCTAATTACTATAAGAAGCCAAGGAGAAGCCATGTTACACTTTCAACAGTTTGTTTAAAACACAAAAATCTCTTTAGGTAAATATCCGAGTTTATCACTTTTAAGTTATACCTTCCACAAAAGAGTAGAACGAAATGCAGCCAGGTTGTCTGTCACTTTATAACAAAGGTCACTTTATAACAAAGGTCACTTTTCCTCAAGCTGTTAATAACAATTCTCATTTCCATTCAAGATTATAAGCAATTTTAACTTTTATATTTCTAACAATAGTCTCTTCAAGGAAATCTAGATATTTTTTCCTATCACGAACCTCAAAACTCTTCCAGGTCTCATAAGATTCTAGTAAGATGGTAAAGTAGGAAGCACCAGAAATCTGTCTTCCCACTTAGACAATAAATGAAACGGCAGAATGTGTCTGATATGACTATCTTGGAACCCTGGAATCAAAATCTTGGAACTTCCAGGGAAAGATTTAGAGAATAAAAAATTGCCATTAATTTCTGTCCGTTTTAGTTCTCGGCACAGTAACTGCTAGTCATTTCCCACTCCTGTCCCATGGAAGGCAGCTGTGTGTGTTTCTGTGTCAGCTTGCACACAGCTTGTGGGAGCCAGGGTAGACAAAAGAGACCCTGTCCTCCACATATTAAGGATCTATGCTCTGACTGCTGGTTGCTGCTTCTTATCACAGTGCTGTAAACAAGGAGGTGGGCAGTCACTGCCACACCTCTCATTGTCACAAGTCCCACCCCCTTCAGCTGGGGTGAATTCCAGGGGGTGTAAAAGGCGGACACACTTCTCTCCCTTTCATTTTTTCTTTTTTTTCCATTTGCAAGTCAAACATTAAAGATTAGGACATTTTTTAAACTGCATGTGTGGGTAAAATTAGAAAGTAACCACACATGCCTATGGAAAGTTTCAGAAAAGATCTGAGAAGACCTTAAGTTTAAGTGTACACCCACACTGGTCCTCCACACAGAGATAGCTACAATAACCAAATAAGCAAAAAAACATAAACAAAAGCCCACCCAAACAAAAAACAGCAAACACTGGGAAAGAGGGAGAATCTGATTTCCAGAGATATCGTATTATTAGATTCAAATGTCCAGTTTTCTGTAAAAAGTCACAAGCCATACAAAGAGACAGGAAAGTATTTGGCCTACTCAGTGGGAAAAAATAAGGTATTTTCCCTGAAAAGGACCTGATGACAGATATACTAGACAAAGATATTAAAACAAGATTCATAAAGGTACTCGAAGAACTACAGGAAGATGTGTACAAAGTCAAGAAAATAATGTATGAACAAAATGAAAACATCGATAAACATGTAAAGATCTTTAAAAAACAGAATAAATTCTGGAACTGAAAAATACAACTGAAATAATTTACTAGGAGGATTTGAAGATTTGAACAGGGAGAGGGGAAAAAAAAAAAAAAAAAAAGAATCTTCAGGCCTGAATATAAGACAATGGAAATTATCAAGTTTAAGAAACAGAAAAAAAAAAAAGTTGTTAAGAGAAGGTAGCAGAGAGAATTTTAAGAAATAATTACTGAACACTTTCCCAAATTTGATGAAATACATGAATATAAACATCCATGAGGCTTGAAATACTCCAAATAAAATGAATTCAGAGGATTCACACCAAGACATACTATAATCAAACTTTCAAACAGCAAAGAAAAAAATCTTGAAAGCAGCAAGAAAGAAGAGATCCTCAATAAGATTATCAGCAGATTTCTCTTCAGAAATATTGGAGGCCAGAAGGCACTGGGTAGATAAATACTCAAAGTGCTAAAAGAAGAAAACTGTCAACCAAGAATGCTATATCCAGCAAAACTGTCCTTCAAAAGAAAGGGAGAAAAGACTTTCCCAGATAAAGTCTGAGGGAGTTTGTGACCACTAGATCTGTCCTGCAAGATATGATCAAGGGAGTCCCGCAATGTGAAAATAAAGAATACTAGACAGTAACTTGGAAGCCAGATGGAGAAATATCAAAAAGGTAAATAGATGGGCTTATAAAAGCTACTGTTATTGTAATGACAATATTTAACTGTACTTTTTGTTTCCTACATGATTTGAGAGACTGAAACATTTTAAAAAACAAATATTAGTCTTATTGTTTTCTACATAATTTAAAAGACAATGCATTTGAAAGAACTATTAGTTTATTTTTTGAGCACATAATGTATAAAGATATTATTTTGTGACATCGACAACTGAAAGGGATGGGAAAAAACTGTCAAGGAGAAGAATTTTATATATTATTGAAATTAAACTGGTATAAATTCTAATTATATTGTTATAACTTTAGGATGCTAACTGTAATCTCCATGGTAACCACAAAGATAATAGTTAGAGAACATACACAAAAGAAAATGAGAATGGAATTTAAGCATTTCACTACAAAAAAAAAAAAAAATCAACTCAACCCAAAAGAAGAGAGTAATGTAGGAGATGGGGGGTTGGGGGGTGGTAAACTGTGTAAAACAAATAGGAAAATAGTAGAAGTCCCTCCATCTCAGTACAGTAACCCCACCCCAACTTATCTGTGGTTTTGCTTTCTGCAATTGCCTGCAGTCAACTGCAATCCAAAATTATTAAATGAAAAATTCCAAAAATAAATAATTCATGTTTTAAATTGCATGTCATTCTGAGTTGCATGATGAAATTTTGTGCCATTCTGCTCTGTTCCACCTGGGACATGATTCATCCCTTTGTCCAGTGTATCCATGCTGTATACACTACCAACCTATAAGTACTGGGAAAATAAAAGAATAAAACATAGTATATATAAATTTCAGTGCTTCCATGGGGTTTTGGGCATTCACTAGGAGTCCTGAAACATCTCTCCAGCAGATAAAGGGGATTACTCTAACTACTTTAATATAGTGGATAAAACTTTTCAATCAAAAGAGACTGGCAAATGAATAAAAACATCTGATCCTAATATATACACAAGAGACTGACTTTAGACTCAAAGACACAAATAGATTAAAAGTGAAAAGATGTGAAAACATATTCCATGTAAATTGTAAGCAGGAGAGAACAAGAATGACTACACTAACTTCAGATAATATGGGTTTTAAATCCAAAAAGCTTACAAGAGGAAAAGAAGGACATTATATGTTAATAAAAGTTTCAATAGGCAAGAATATACAAAAATTATAAACATTTGTGCACCGAATTACAGGTCATAAAAATATATAAATCAAAAACTAACAATTTAAGGAAGAATGAATAGTTCCACAATATTGTGGGGACTATAATACCCTACTCACAATAATATATAAAATAACCAGACAGAAATAAGGGATTTAAAAAACATAATAGACCAACTAGATATAGCAGACATATACAGAACACTCTAACAAAAATAGCATAAGCATTTTTCTCAAGTGCACATGGGACATTTTCCAGGGTAAACCATATGTTATGTCATAAATTGAGTCTTAAGAGACTTTAAAAGATATTATACAAAGTATCTTCTCTGACAACAATGGGATGAAGCTGGAAATCAACAACAGGAGTAAAACTGGAAAAGTTACAAAATTGTGGAAATTAAAACAACAAACTTCTAAACAACCAATGGATCAAAGAATAAGTCTCAAAGGAAATTAAAAAATAGAGATAAATAAAAGTTAAAACACAATAAGCTAAAATTCATGGGATGCAGCAAAAGCTGCACTAAAGGGGAAATGTATAATTATAAATGCTTAGATTAAAAACAAGAAAGAACTCAAATCAACAATCTAGCTTTATAGCTTATGGAACTAGAAAAAGAAGAACAAGCTAGACTCAAAGCTAGCATAAGGAAGTAAATAATAAGAATTAGAGCAGGGTTAAATGAACCTGAAAATTTTAAAAATAGAGAAAAAATACAAGCAAAACTTGGTTCTTCAAAAAGATAACAAAATGGACAAATCTTTAACTGTTTAAAATAAGAAAAAAGAAGATAAACTACTAAAATCAGTAATTTAAATGGGAACATTACTATTGATTCTACAGAAGTAAAAATATTTATGAGTACTATGAACAATTGTGCAACAACAAATTGGATAAACTAGAAATACAAAATCTGCCAAGACTAAATCACAAAGAAATAGAAAACCTGGATAGACCTACAACTAGTAATGAGATTAAGTCAGTAATTAAAAATCTCCCAACAGGAAAAAATCATGGAGTTTATGACTTCACTAGCTGCTGCTGCTAAGTCGCATCAGTTGTGTCCAACTCTGTGCGACCCCATAGACGGCAGCCCACCAGGCTCCCCCGTCCCTGGGATTCTCCAGGCAAGAACACTGGAGTGGCTTGCCATTTCCTTCTCCAATGCATGAAAGTGAAAAGTGAAAGTGAAGTCGCTCAGTCGTGTCCGACTCATTGTGACCCCATGGACTGTAGCCTACCAGGCTCCTCCATCCATGGGATTCTCCAGGCAACAGTACTGGAGTGGGGTGCCATTGCCTTCTCTGGACTTCACTAGGAGTTCTATCAAATATCTAAAGAAAAACTAATACCAAGCCTTCTCAAACTTTTCTAGAAAATGTAAAAGGAAGGAACATTTTCTCACTCAGTCTAGGAGACCAGTATTGCCCTAACACTAAAGCCAAACAATGACAATACAAGAAAAGAAAAATTCCAGACCAATATCCCTATGCATATTGATACAAAAATATTCAATAAATAGTAGCAAAATAAACTCAGCACCATATTGAAAGGATTGTACAACACGTCAAAGTGGAATTTATTTCTGGAATACAAAGATGATCAATGTAACAGCACATTAAAGATAAAAAGCACATGATCATCTCAACTGATACAGGAAAAGCATTGACAAAATTCAACACCTTTTACTGATTAAAAAATACACTCAACAAATTAGAAATATGGAATTTCATCAATTTCATATACAGCATCTATGCAAAACTTATAGCTAACATCATACTTAATGAAGAAAGATTGAAAACGTTCCCCATAAGATCAGGAAGAAGACAAAGATATTTATTATCATCATATCTATTCAATTTGTGCTGAAAGTCTAGCTAGGGCAATTAGGCAAGAAAAAGAAATAAAAAGAATTCAAACTGGGGGGAAAAAAGCCAAGTCATCTTTGTTTTCAGATAACATGATTTTATATAAAGAAAAATATACCAATACCCAATAAACCCATTAGAACTGATAAAAGAATTCACTGAAATACCAGGTTACAAAGTCAGCACACAAATAAATAAGTTGGATTTCTGTACACTAATAAACAATCTGAAAAGAAAATTACCAAAAAGTCATCTGCAATAGTAGCAAAATAAAATACTTAGGAATTAATTTAACCCAGGAGCTGAAAGACATTACTGAAAGAAATCACACTTAAATAAGTGGAAACACACCCCATGCTTATGGATTGGAAGACTTAGTATTGTTAAAAGGTCAGTGTTGCCCAAAGTGATCTACAGATTCAATGCAATCACTGTCAAAATCCCAATGCTTTTGGAGAATTAGAAAAACACAACCTAAAATTTATATAGAACTCAAGGGACCTCAAATAGCCAAAATAATCTTGAAAAATAAAAAAACCTGGATGACTCACATTTCCTGGTTTCATAACTTAGTACAAAGCTACTGTGATCAAAAGAGAGTGGTACTGGCATTAAAAGCAGACATATAGACCAATGAAATAGAAATAGGGATCCAAGAAATAAATCCTCATATACATATACACTTTTGACAAGGGTTCCAAGATTATTCAATGGGGAAAGGACAGTCTTTTCAACCAATGGTACCAGGAAAACTGTATATCTAAATGTATAAGAATGATGCATTGTACCATAAACAAAAATTAAATCAAAACAGAAGTAAGACCTAAGAAAACTGTATCAGTTCAGCTCACTCACTCAATTGTGTCCAACTCTTTGTCACCCCATGGACAGCAGCACGCCAGGCTTCCCTGTCCATCACTAACTCCTAGCACTTGCTCGAATTCATGTTCATTGAGTTGGAGATGCCATCCAACAATCTCATCCTCTGTTGTCCCCTTTTCCTCTTGCCCTCAATCTTTCCCAGCATCGGGGTCCTTTCCAGTGAGTCAGTTCTTCACATCAGGTGGTCAAAGTATTGGAGCTTCAGCTTCAGCATCAGTCCTTCCAATGAATATTCAGGACTGATTTCCTTTAGGATGGACTGGTTTGATCTTCTGGCATTCCAAGGGACTCTCTAGAGTCTTCTCCAACAACACAGTTCAAAAGCATCAATTCTTCAGCACTCAGCTTTCTTTATAGTCCAACTCTCACATTCATACCTGACTTCTGGAAAAACCATAGCTTTGACTAAATGGATCTTTGTTAGCAAAGTAATGTCTCTGCTTTTTATAATATGCTGTCTAGCTTGGTCATAGCTTTTATTCCAAGGAGCAAGCATTTTTTAAATTTCATGGTTTCAGTCACCATCTGCAGTGATTTTGGAGACCAAGAAAATAAAGTCTGTCACTGTTTCCATTATTTCCCCACCTACTTGCCATGAAATTATGGGACTGGATGCCATGATCTTAGCTTTTTGAATGTTGAGTTTTAAGCCAGCTTTTTCACTGTCCTCTTTCACTTTCATCAAGAGGTTCTTTAGTTCCTCTTTGCTTTTTGCCATAAGGGTTGCATCATCTGCATATCTGTGGTTATTGTTGTTTCTCCTGGGAATCTTGATTCCAGCTTGTGCTTAATCCAGCCCAGCATTTCACATGATGTACTCTGCATATAAGTTCCATAAGCAGGGTGACAATATACAGCCTTTCCCAATTTGGAACCAGTCCATTGTTTCATGTCCAGTTCTAACTGTTGTTTCTTGACCTGCTTACAGATTTCTCAGGAAGCAGGTAAAGCGGTCTGATATTCCCACCTCTTTAAAATTTTCTAGTTTGTTGTGATCCACACAGTCAAAGATTTTAGCATAGTCAGTGAAGCAGAAGTAGATGTTTTCCTGGAATTCTCTTGCTCTTTCTATGATCCAGTGGATATTGGCAATATGATCTCTGGGTCCTCTGCCTTTTCTAAATCCAGCTTGAACATCTGGAAATTCTCAGTTATCCAAATGTAGAAGAATGATACATTGTACCATTATTGTTGTTGTTCAGTCACTCAATTGTGTCTTTTCTAATAAGTCTGCTCTTCACATCATATGAGCAAAGTATTGGAGCTTAAACAAAATTAATCAAAATAGAACTAAGACCTAATAAAACATGAAACAAAAGCTTGGAAGAAAATGTGAGACAAAATCTTTGGCAATGATTTCTTGGATATGATGCAAAAGGCACAGATAACAAAAGAAAAAACGGACATATTAGACTTCATGAAATTTTTAAATTTTTGTGCATCAAAAAACAGTATCCACAGAGGAAAAAGGCAACCCACAAAATGAGAGAAAATAATTGCAAGAACATATATCTGATACAGGATTAATATCCAGAATATACAGAGAATTCCTAAAATCAACAGCTAACCAACTCAATTCAAAAATGTGCGAAGGACTTGAATAGACATTTCTCCAAAGAAGATACACAAATGGCCAATAAGCACATGGAAAGATGCCCAAAATTACTAATCATTAGGGAAATGCAAATCAAAGCTACAGTGAGACACTACCTCACACCCATTAGGATGGTGTCTGTAAAAAAAAATAAACAGAAAATAACAAATGTTGGTCAGGATGTGGAGAAATTGAAATCATTGTGCACTTCTGGTAGGACTGGTGCACTCATTATGGAAAACAGTTTGGTCATTCCTCAAAAAATTAAAAATACAATTATCATGTGATCCAGAAATTTTGAAGAGTGTTTGCACACACATGTTTATAGCAGCATTATTTACAACAGCTAAAACATGGACTCAATCCATCTATCCATTGATAGATGAAGGAATAAGCAAAATGTGTTATATAAACACGCTGGAATACTTTCCAGCATTATAAAGGATGAAATTCTTCAACATACTATAACATTGAAGAGCATTGAGGACATTATGCCAAGTAAAATAAGACAGACCAAAAAAGACAAATACTGTTAATTCCACATGTATGAAGTACTTAAGGTAGCCAGAATCATAGACTCAGAAGGTAAAACTGTGATTGTCAGGCGATATAAACATCTGAATGCAGAGTTCCAAAGAACAAGAAGAGATAAGAAAGCCTTCCTCAGCGATCAATGCAAAGAAATAGAGGAAAACAATAGAATGGGAAAGACTAGAGATCTCTTCAAGAAAATGAGAGATACCAAGGGAACATTTCATGCAAAGATGGGCTCGATAAAGGACAGAAATGGTATGGACCTAACAGAAGCAGAAGATACTAAGAAGAGGTGGCAAGAATACACAGAAGTACAAAAAAGATCTTCATGACCCAGATAATCACGATGGTGTGATCACTTATCTAGAGCCAGACATCCTGGAATGTGAAGTCAAGTGGGCCTTAGAAAGCATCACTATGAACAAAGCTAGTGGAGGTGATGGAATTCCAGTTGAGCTATTCCAAATCCTGAAGGATGAATCTGTGAAAGTGCTGCACTCAATATGCCAGCACATTTGGAAAACTCAGCAGTGGCCACAGGACTGGAAAAGGTCAGTTTTCATTCCAATCCCAAAGAAAGGCAATCCCAAAGAATGCTCAAACTACCGCACAATTGCACTCATCTCACATGCTAGTAAAGTAATGCTCAAAATTCTCCAAGCCAGACTTCAGCAATACGTGAACCGTGAACTTCCAGATGTTCAAGCTGGTATTAGAAAAGGCAGAGGAACAAGAGATCAAATTGCCAACATCTGCTGGATCATGGAAAAAGCAAGAGAGTTCCAGAAAAACATCTATTTCTGCTTTATTGACTATGCCAAAGCCTTTGACTGTGTGGATCACAATAAACTGTGGAAAATTCTGAAAGAGATGGGCATACCAGACCACCTGACCTGCCTCTTGAGAAACTTATATGCAGGTCAGGAAGCAACAGTTAGAACTGGACGTGGAACAACAGACTGGTTCCAAATAGGAAAAGGAGTACGTCAAGGCTGTATACTGTCACCCTGCTTATTTAACTTATATGCAGAGTACATCATGAGAAACGCTGGGCTGGAAGAAGCACAAGCTGGAATCAAGATTGCCAGGAGAAATATCAATAACCTCAGATATGCAGATGACATCACCCTTAAGCAGAAAGTGCTGCTGCTGCTGCTACTAAGTCGCTTCAGTCGTGTCCAACTCAGTGCGACCCCATAGACAGCAGCCCACCAGGCTTCCCCGTCCCTGGGATTCTCTAGGCAAGAACACTGGAGTGGGTTGCCATTTCCTTCTCCAATGCATGAAACTAAAAAGCCTCTTGATGAAAGTGAAAGAGGAGAGTGAAAAAGTTGGCTTAAAGCTCAACATTCAGAAAACGAACATCATGGCATCCAGTCCCATCACTTCATGGCAAATAGATGGGGAAACAGTGGAAACAATGTCAGACTTTATTTTTCTGGGCTCCAAAATCACTGCAGATGGTGATTGCAGCCATGAAATTAAAAGACACTTACTCCTTGGAAGGAAAGTTATGACCAACCTAGACAGCATATTAAAACGAAGAGACATTACTTTGCCAACAAAGGTCCCTCTAGTCAAGGCTATGGTTTTTCCAGTGGTCATGTATGGATGTGAGAGTTGGACTATGAAGAAAGCTGAGCGCTGAAGAATTGATGCTTTTGACCTGTGGTGTTGGAGAAGACTCTTGAGAGTCCCTTGGACTGCAAGGAGATCCAACCAGTCCATTCTAAAGGAGATCAGTCCTGGATGTTCTTTGGAAGGAATGATGCTAAAACTGAAACTCCAGTACTTTGGCCACCTCATGCGAAGAGTTGACTCATTGGAAAAGATTCTGATGCTGGGAGGGATTAGGGGCAGGAGGAGAAGGGGATGACAGAGGATGAGATGGCTGGATGGCATCACTGACTCGATGGACGTGAGTCTGGGGGAACTCCGGGAGTTGGTGATGGACAGGGAGGCCTGGCATGCTGCGATTCATGGGGTCACAAAGAGTTGGACAAGACTGAGTGACCTAACTGAACTGAGGGGGAATGGGCTGTATTGTTTAATGGTTAGAGTTTCAGTTTTATAAGATAAAGAGTTACAGAGATCAACAGTGATGATGGCTATACAATCTTATGAATTTATATAATATCACTGAACTCTACCTAAAAATGGTTAATTTTATGTTATGTATATTTTACCACAATGAAAAATTGGGGGAAAAACACAAGCAGAAACAACACTCTTCCACTCTCTATTTAGTACTCAATTCCAAAGCCACTTCCACATTTTTATGTGTTTGTTACAGTATCCTGGAGCATGGGGTTAGCAAGAAGAGGGTGGGAAAATAAGGAATCTTGGATGATATCCAGATATTTAGCTGGATTGGATGGGTGGATATTTATGCCCTTTACTAATGTGAGAAGATACAGGAAAAGTAAATCAGGGAGGGACTGTTAGACATCTATTTGAAGAGGCAAATAACAAACAGAAACACAAACCTGAATTTAGGAAAGAATTCTAGGTTTGAAATAGATATTTTGGAGTTATACCTAGTTGGTAATAAGGGCACTAAAGAGATGCACTTAGGTGAGAAGATAGTCAAGAATTGACCCTGATGCTTTCCAACCCTAAGCACCATCTGAAGAGGCTATGGAGTGCCAGAAATCAGGGAGCCTAGCATTTTGGAGAGGATGGATGGATCAAAGGTATCTCTCCAATGGATCAATGGTATTTTAAGAAGAAGTTAGACTAGTTGGTATGAAGAGGTGACCACTCACTTGCGAAACATGATCTTGTTGGTAATCTTGACAAGAGTGATTTCAGTGGAGTTGTAGAGATTAAATTTTGAGCTCCAATGGGTTGAAGAGAGAATCAGTTCAGTTCAGTCACTCAGTCGTGTCCGACTAATTGAGGCTCCATGGACTGCAGCATGCTAGGCTTCCCTGTCCATCACCAACTCCCAG
The DNA here is from genome assembly GCF_029407905.1 of Bubalus kerabau. NCBI lineage: Eukaryota > Metazoa > Chordata > Mammalia > Artiodactyla > Bovidae > Bubalus > Bubalus kerabau. The sequence continues at coordinate 20,796,990 of NC_073640.1, forward strand.
AGCCTATTCAGACTCATGTCCATCAAGTCAGTGATGCCATCCAACCATCTTCTGTTGCCCTCTTCTCCTCCTGCCCTCAGTCTTTCCCAGCATCAGGGTCTTTTCCAATGAGTCAGTTCTTCACGTCAGGTGGCCAAAGTATGGAGCTTCCGCTTCAGCACCAGTCCTTCCAATGAGTATTCAGAACAGATTCCCTTTAGGATTGACTGGTTTGATCTCCTTGCAGTCCAAGGGACTCTCAAGAGTCTTCAACACCACAGTTCAAAAGCATCAATTCTTCAGCTCAGCCTTCTTTATGGTCCAACTCTCACATCCATACTCTCACATCCACTACTGGAAAAACCATCACTTTTATTAAAAGGACCTTTGTTGGCAAAGTGATGTCTCTGCTTTTTAATATGCTCTCTGGTTTGGTCATAGCTTTTCTTCCAAGGAGCAAGGGTCTTTTCATTTCATGGCTGTAGTCACCATCTGCAGTGATTTTGGAGCCCAAGAATATAAACTCTGTCACTGTTTCCATTGTTTCCCCATTTGCCACGAAGTGATAGCAAAAGATGCCATGATTTTAGTTTTTTGAATGTTGAGTTTTAAGCCAGCTTTTTCACTCTCCTCTTTCACCTTCATCAAGAGGCTCTTTAGTTACTGTTTGATTTTTCTGCCATAAGCATGGTGTCATCTGCATATCCGAAGTTATTGATATTTCTCCCGGCAATCTTGATTCCAGCTTGTGCTTCATCTAGCCCATCATTTCACATGATGTAAGAGAGATAAGCATGAAGAGAGAATAGGAGGTAAGAAAGTAGTAATGGCAGTTATGGATAACTGATTTGATAAAACTTGCTGCAATGGGGACAGAGCATCCTGAGAGTAAGTGAGAGGAAATGATGAGTTAAGAAAAGTTTACTTGGGGAGGAGCCAAGATGGTGGAGGAGTAGGACGGGGAGAACACTTTCTCCCCCACAAATTCATCAAAAGAGCATTTAAACGTCGAGTAAATTCCACAAAACAACTTCTGAATGCCGGCAGAGGACATCAGGCACCCAGAAAAGCAGCCCAACTCTTCGAAAGGAGGTAGGAAAAAATATAAAAGACAAAAAAGGAGACAAAAGAGGGAGGGACGGAGTTCCGTCCCGGGAAGGGAGTCTTAAAAAGAGAGAAGTTTCCAAACACCAGGAAACCTTCTCACTGCCGAATCTGTGCCGAGCTTTGGAAGCACAGAGGGCAACATAAAAGGGAGGGGGAAAAAGAAAATAAACAATTAAAAATCGCAGATTGTGAGCCCTACAGTAACTCCCTCAGCGGAGAAGCAGCGCAGACGCCTGCACACGGCATTAGCAAGCGGGGGCTGGACAGGGAAGTGCGGCGGGGGCTGGACAGGGAAGTGCGGCGCGGGCTGTGTCCCTTAGAGTAAGAGTCAGGCCGAATGTCCTGAGCGCTATCTGAGCGAAATAATTTGGGCTAGCAAACCAGACTGTGGGATATCTACCACGCGAAAAGCCAGCCCTATCCTAAGACACCGCCAGGCCCGCGCACAGAACAAAGGACTGAACAGAGATAGCCGGCTGCAGACCTTCCACCTCCGGTGACAGGCAACCAGAGCCGGAAGGGGGCAATCGCAGCCCCAGAGAGACACTATCTATAAAACTGTAAGCAGGCTTCTTTGATAACTAAAATTTCTTGGGGGTCTGGACGGTCAACATCTGCCTGAGAAGGTGCGCCGGTTTTACACCCAGATAACCGAGTGGCAGGGAGGCGATAAGTCGCAGCATTGGCGCCCGCCGAACACCTCATCACCTGAGCTGCTCGGATCTGGGAAGAACACAAAACGCAGGCCCAACCGAGTCTGCGCCTCTGAGGACTACCCGAGTGCCTGAACCTGAGCGGCTTGGACCTGGGAGCTCAGCCCAGGGCCGACCTCTGATTGTTCCGGGCGGAACAACCTAGAGCCCGAGCAGTGTGGGCAGGGAGGCTACACGCGCCGTGAGTGGGGGCAGACCCAGTGTGGCTGAGGCACTGCGAGCGCACGCCAGTGTTATCTGTTTGCAGCATCCCTCCCTCCCTCCCCACAGCGCGGCTGAACAAGTGAGCCTAAATTTAAAAAAAAAAAAATAGTGTCCTCAACCGTCCCCTTTGTGTCAGGGCAGGAACCAGACACTGAAGAGACCAGCAAACAGAAGAAGCTATAACAGAGGGAAACGCCTTGGAAGCTACAGGCCATAGATTAAAACCCTGTGGTTACTACGGATTACATAGGAAGGGGCCTATAGATCTTGAGAAATATAAGTCGGACTAAGGAACTAGCCTAAAATGAACTGAACCCACAATACTCACAACAAAACCAGAGAAAGACCTAGATATATTTTTACTATTTTTATGATCAATCTTTCTTTTTTTTTTTAAATTTTAAGTCCTCTATTGTCCTTTAATTTTCACTTTTATAACTATTACTTTGCAAAAAAAAAGACTATTTTTTTTCTTCTTCAGCAAACTTCATATATATATTTTATAATTTTTTGACCGTGTTTTTTTTTTTTCTTTTTCTTCTTTTCTTTAACATTGTATTTTTGAAATTCCAAACTCTACTCTAGATTTTTAATTTTAGCCTTTTGGTATATGTTATCAATTTTGTACCTATAGTTTTTTTCATAATTTCTGTGACTTTTTTTTTCCTCTGTTTCTTTCTCTTGTTCTTTTATATAACATCGTATATCTGCAATTCCAAACTCTACTCAAGATTTTTAATTTATGCTTTTTGGTATTTGATATCAATTTTGTACCTGTATTTTCTTTATAATTTTTGCGACATTGTTTTTGTTGGTTTGTTTGTTTTCTCTCTTTATTTTTCTTCTTCCTCTTTTTTTTTTAACGTTGTATTTTTGAAATTCCAAACTCTACTCTAGATTTTTAATTTTAGCCTTTTGGTATATGTTATCAATTTTGTACCTATAGTTTTTTTTTTATAATTTCTGTGACTTTTTTTTTCTTTTTTTCCCCTCTGTTTCTTTCTCTTCTTCTTTTATATAACATTGTATATCTGCAATTCCAAACTGTACTCAAGATTTTTAATTTATGCTTTTTGGTATTTGATATCAATTTTGTACCTGTATTTTCTTTATAATTTTTGTGACATTGTTTTTGTTGGTTTGTTTGTTTTCTCTCTTTATATTTCTTCTTCTTTTTTTTTTTTTTAACGTTGTATTTTTGAAATTCCAAACTCTAGATTTTTAATTTTTGCTTTTTGGTATTAGTTATCAATTTTGTACCTGTAGTTTCTTTATAATTTTTGCGACCTTGTTTGTTTTTCATTGTTCGTTTTTTCTCTCTTTCTTTTCCTTCTTCTTTTCATTAACATCGCATTTTTGAAATTCCAAACTCTACTCTAGATTTTTAATTTTTGCTTTTATGTATTTGTTACCAATTTTGTACCTTTAAGAACCCAATCTTCAGGACCCATTTTTCACTAGTGTACGAGATTACTGGCTTGACTGCTCCCTCTCCCTTTGGACTCTCCATTTTCTCCACCAGGTCACCTGTATCTCCTCCCTAACCCCTCTCTACTCTACCCAACTCTGTGAATTTCTGTGTGTTCCAGACGGTGGAGAACACTTAGGGAACTGATTACTGGCTGGATCTGTCTCCCTCCTTTTCATTTCCCCCTTTTATCCTTCTGGCCACCTCTGTCTCCTGCCTCCTTCTTCTCTTCTCTGTATAACTCCGTGAACATCTCTGAGCGGTCCAGTTGTGGAGTGCACATAAGGAAGTGACTACTGGCTAGCCCACTCTCTCCACTATTGATTCCACCTCATCTCATTTGGGTCACCTCTAACTCCCTCCTCCCTCTTCTCTTCTCCATGTAACGCTGTGAACCTATCTGAGTGACCCTCACAGTAGAGAAACTTTTCATCTTTAACGTAGATGTTTTATCAATGGTGCTGTATAGAAGGAGAAGTTTTGAAACTACTGTAAAAATAAGACCGATAACTGAAAGTAGGAGGCTTAAGTCCAAACCCTGACTCCAGGGAACTCCTGACTCCAAGGAACATTAATTGACAGGAGCTAATCAAACGCTTCCACACTGACACTGAAACCAAGCACCACACAAGGGCCAACAAGTTCCAGGGCAAGACATACCAAGCAAATTCTCCAGCAACAAAGGAACACAGCCCTGAGCTTCAAGATACAGGCTGCCCAAAGTCACCCCAAAACCATAGACATCTCATAACTCATTACTGGACATTTCATTACACTCCAGAGAGAAGAAATACAGCTCCATCCACCAGAACATCGACACAAGCTTCCCTAACCAGGAAACCTTGACAAGCCACCTGTACAAACCCACACACAGTGAGGAAACGCCACAATAAAGAGAACTCCACAAACTGCCAGAATACAGAAAGGACACCCCAAACTCAGCAATTTAAACAAGATGAAGAGACAGAGGAATACCCAGAAGATAAAGGAACAGGATAAATGCCCACCAAACCAAACCAAAGAGGAAGAGATAGGGAATCTACCTGATAAAGAATTCCGAATAATGATAGTGAAATTGATCCAAAATCTTGAAATTAAAATGGAATCACAGATAAATAGCCTGGAGGCAAGGATTGAGAAGATACAAGAAAGGTTTAACAAGGACTTAGAAGAAATAAAAAAGAGTCAATATATAATGAATAATGCAATAAGTGAAATTAAAAACACTCTGGAGGCAACAATTAGTAGAATAACAGAGGCAGAAGATAGGATTAGTGAATTAGAAGATAGAATGGTAGAAATAAATCAATCAGAGAGGACAAAAGAAAAACGAATTAAAAGAAATGAGGACAATCTCAGAGACCTCCAGGACAATATTAAACGCTACAACATTCGAATCATAGGGGTCCCAGAAGAAGAAGACAAAAAGAAAGACCATGAGAAAATACTTGAGGAGATAATAGTTGAAAACTTCCCTAAAATGGGGAAGGAAATAATCACCCAAGTCCAAGAAACCCAGAGAGTCCCAAACAGGATAAACCCAAGGCGAAACACCCCAAGACACATAGTAATCAAATTAACAAAGATCAAACACAAAGAACAAATATTAAAAGCAGCAAGGGAAAAACAACAAATAACACACAAGGGAATACCCATAAGGATAACAGCTGATCTTTCAATAGAAACTCTTCAAGCCAGGAGGGAATGGCAAGACATACTTAAAATGATGAAAGAAAATAACCTACAGCCCAGATTATTGTACCCAGCAAGGATCTCATTCAAGTATGAAGGAGAAATCAAAAGCTTTTCAGACAAGCAAAAGCTGAGAGAATTCTGTACCACCAAACCAGCTCTCCAACAAATACTTAAGGATATTCTCTAGACAGGAAACACAAAAATGGTGTATAAATTCGAACCCAAAACAATAAAGTAAATGGCAATGGGATCATACTTATCAGTAATTACCTTAAACGTAAATGGGTTGAATGCCCCAACCAAAAGACAAAGACTGGCTGAATGGATACAAAAACAAGACCCCTGCATATGTTGTCTACAAGAGACCCACCTCAAAACAGGGGACGCATACAGACTGAAAGTGAAGGGCTGGAAAAAGATTTTCCATGCGAATAGGGACCAAAAGAAAGCAGGAGTAGCAATACTCATATCAGATAAAATAGACTTTAAAACAAAGACTGTGAAAAGAGACAAAGATGGTCACTACATAATGATCAAAGGATCAATCCAAGAAGAAGATATAACAATTATAAATATATATGCACCCAACACGGGAGCACCGCAGTATGTAAGACAAATGCTAACAAGTATGAAAGAAGAAATTAACAATAACACAATAATAGTGGGAGACTTTAATACCCCACTCACACCTATGGATAGATCAACTAAACAGAAAATCAACAAGGAAACACAAACTTTAAATGATACAATAGACCAGTTAGACCTAATTGATATCTATAGGACATTTCATCCCAAAACAATGAATTTCACCTTCTTCTCAAGCGCACATGGAACCTTCTCCAGGATAGATCACATCCTGGGCCATAAAGCTAGCCTTGGTAAATTCAAAAAAATAGAAATCATTCCAAGCATCTTTTCTGACCACAATGCAGTAAGACTAGACCTCAATTACAGGAGAAAAACTATTAAAAAATCCAACATATGGAGGCTGAACAACACGCTGCTGAATAACCAACAAATCACAGAAGAAATCAAAAAAGAAATCAAAATTTGCATAGAAACGAATGAAAATGAAAACACAACAACCCAAAACCTGTGGGACATGGTAAAACAGTCCTAAGGGGAAAGTTCATACCAATACAGGCACACCTCAAGAAACAAGAAAAAAGTCAAATAAATAACCTAACTCTACACCTAAAGCAACTAGAAAAGGAAGAAATGAAGAACCCCAGAGTTAGTAGAAGGAAAGAAATCTTAAAAATTAGAGCAGAAATAAATGCAAAAGAAACAAAAGAGACCATAGCAAAAATCAACAAAACCAAAAGCTGGTTCTTTGAAAGGATAAATAAAATTGACAAACCATTAGCCAGACTCATCAAGAAACAAAGGGAGAAAAGTCAAATCAATAAAATTAGAAATGAAAATGGAGAGATCACAACAGACAACACAGAAATACAAAGGATCATAAGAGACTACTATCAACAATTATATGCCAATAAAATGGACAACGAGGAAGAAATGGACAAATTCTTAGAAAAGTACAACTTTCCAAAACTCGACCAGGAAGAAATAGAAAATCTTAACAGACCCATCACAAGCACGGAAATTGAAACTGTAATCAAAAATCTTCCAGCAAACAAAAGCCCAGGTCCAGACGGCTTCACAGCTGAATTCTACCAAAAATTTAGAGAAGAGCTAACACCTATCCTGCTCAAACTCTTCCAGAAAATTGCAGAGGAAGGTAAACTTCCAAACTCATTCTATGAGGCCACCATCACCCTAATACCAAAACCTGACAAAGATCCCACAAAAAAAGAAAACTACAGGCCAATATCACTGATGAACATAGATGCAAAAATCCTTAACAAAATTCTAGCAATCAGAATCCAACAACATATTAAAAAGATCATACACCATGACCAAGTGGGCTTTATCCCAAGGATGCAAGGATTCTTCAATATCCGCAAATCAATCAATGTAATACACCACATTAACAAATTGAAAAATAAAAACCATATGATTATCTCAATAGATGCAGAGAAAGCCTTTGACAAAATTCAACATCCATTTATGATAAAAACTCTCCAGAAAGCAGGAATAGAAGGAACATACCTCAACATAATAAAGGCTATATATGACAAACCCACAGCAAACATTATCCTCAATGGTGAAAAATTGAAAGCATTTCCTCTAAAGTCAGGAACAAGACAAGGGTGCCCACTTTCACCATTACTATTCAACATAGTTTTGGAAGTTTTGGCCACAGCAATCAGAACAGAAAAAGAAATAAAAGGAATCCAAATTGGAAAAGAAGAAGTAAAGCTCTCACTGTTTGCAGATGACATGATCCTCTACATAGAAAACCCCAAAGACTCCACCAGAAAATTACTAGAACTAATCAATGACTATAGTAAAGTTGCAGGATATAAAATCAACACCCAGAAATCCCTTGCATTCCTATACACTAATAATGAGAAAACAGAAAGAGAAATTAAGGAAACAATTCCATTCACCATTGCAACGGAAAGAATAAAATACTTAGGAATATATCTACCTAAAGAAACTAAAGACCTATATATAGAAAACTATAAAACACTGGTGAAAGAAATCAAAGAGGACACTAACAGATGGAGAAATATACCATATTCATGGATTGGAAGAATCAATATAGTGAAAATGAGTATACTACCCAAAGCAATCTATAGATTCAATGCAATCCCTATCAAGCTACCAACAACATTCTTCACAGAGCTAGAACAAATAATTTCACAATTTATATGGAAATACAAAAAACCTCAAATAGCCAAAGCGATCTTGAGAAAGAAGAATGCAACTTGAGGAATCAACCTACCTGACTTCAGGCTCTACTACAAAGCCACAGTTATCAAGACAGTATGGTACTGGCACAAAGACAGAAATATAGATCAATGGAACAAAATAGAAAGCCCAGAGATAAATCCACGCACATATGGACACCTTATCTTTGACAAAGGAGGCAAGAATTTACAATGGATTAAAGACAATCTCTTTAACAAGTGGTGCTGGGAAATCTGGTCAACCACTTGTAAAAGAATGAAACTAGAACACTTTCTAACACCATACACAAAAATAAACTCAAAATGGATTAAAGATCTAAACGTAAGACCAGAAACTATAAAACTCCTAGAGGAGAACATAGGCAAAACACTCTCTGACATACATCACAGCAGGATCCTCTATGACCCACCTCCCAGAACATTGGAAATAAAAGCAAAAATAAACAAATGGGACCTAATTAACCTTAAAAGCTTCTGCACATCAAAGGAAACTATTAGCAAGGTGAAAAGACAGCCTTCAGAATGGGAGAAGATAATAGCAAATGAAGCAACTGACAAACAACTAATCTCGAGAATATACAAGCAACTCCTACAGCTCAACTCCAGAAAAATAAATGACCCAATCAAAAAATGGGCCAAAGAACTAAATAGACATTTCTCCAAAGAAGACATACAGATGGCTAACAAACACATGAAAAGATGCTCAACATCACTCATTATCAGAGAAATGCAAATCAAAACCACTATGAGGTACCATTTCACACCAGTCAGAATGGCTGCGATCCAAAAGTCTACAAGTAATAAATGCTGGAGAGGGTGTGGAGAAAAGGGAACCCTCTTACACTGTTGGTGGGAATGCAAACTAATACAGCCACTATGGAGAACAGTGTGGAGATTCCTTAAAAAACTGGAAATAGACCTGCCTTATGATCCAGCAATCCCACTGCTGGGCATACACACTGAGGAAACCAGAAGGGAAAGAGACACGTGTACCCCAATGTTCATCGCAGCACTGTTTATAATAGCCAGGACATGGAAGCAACCTAGATGTCCATCAGCAGATGAATGGATAAGAAAGCTGTGGTACATATACACAATGGAGTATTATTCAGCCATTAAAAAGAATACATTTGAATCAGTTCTAATGAGGTGGATGAAACTGGAGCCTATTATACAGAGTGAAGTAAGCCAGAAAGAAAAACACCAATACAGTATACTAATGCATATATATGGAATTTAGAAAGATGGTAACAATAACCCTGTGTATGAGACAGCAGAAGAGACACTGATGTATAGAACAGTCTTATGGACTCTGAAGGGGGAGAGGGTGGGAAGATTTGGGAGAATGGCATTGAAACATGTAAAATATCATGTATGAAACGAGTTGCCAGTCCAGGTTCGATGCACGATACTGGATGCTTGGGGCTGGTGCAGTGGGACGACCCAGAGGGATGAAATGTGGAGGGAGGAGGGAGGGGGGTTCAGGATGGGGAACACATGTATACCTGTTGCGGATTAATTTTGATATTTGGCAAAACTAATACAGTTATGTAAAGTTTAAAAATAAAATAAAATTAAAAAAAAAAAGAAAAGTTTACTTAAAAAAAAAAATTGGGACTGTAAAGTAGGTTTAAAACAGTGCAATAGAAAAGGAAATACCAGAACATTATCAGGGATCCAGACAGAGGGCAGGTGAAAGCCAGGAAACAGTCCTGGTATAACACCAGGGCTTTCCATGGAGGTCTTGGTCTCTTGCATGGAGAAGGAGGTGCCCTGCAGGAATCTGAGTGAGCTGGACACCTGCCTTAGCAGACTCTCTTCTGTTCTTACCCAGGAACCTGAAGAGAAGGAGGGGGTAAGGTGGAGAGAAGCAGAGATCAAAGAGCCAGGAAAAGAGCAATTTGAAAGGACGAAGAAGAAAGACAAGTACCAGCATGAGTTCTGATTCTGTCAGGGCAGAAACCAATCTGTGAGGTGAAAATCTTATTAGACACTCATTTTCTATCTTCTGGTAAGTCTATCTAGTCAATAAGTTTAGTTTTCTTTGTAGACAGATAATTAAAACTTTAATTTTTTTTTTTTTTTTAATTTTAAGCAAACTCCTAGGCTTGGAGAAATCTGTGTATTGTGCTCTGGATCTTGTCTCATCCATCTTATTTTCACTTTTCTCTTTCTCTCCTCACTTGCATTCTGTGTCCCTTCCTGTCTCTGGGAGTCAATGAGCCCATACACAAAATGAAGCTGGATTAAACAAGGACCCCCAATAATCCTCTCCATTGTGAAGTTCTATTTCTGTGTCTTAGATGATGTGGAAAGAAGCAGCCACCCGTGAAATACAATGTGAACATTCCAACAGCACCCAAAAAGGTGCCTTCGCTCTAATTTTGCCTTCCACCCAGGCCCTTTGGATTAAGCTATGAAAGATAAGCAGCACAATGTGAACTGGGGGCTCACAATGGTTGACTCCTGTATACTTAATGTATATCATTCTGTCTCTTCTGAGATACATATTATTACAGGTTTCTTCCCATATCTAAAAGCAGAGCATTCCTATGAAATCTTTTGTAAGCCAAAATGGTATAAAATGAAGAAGCAATTTTTGCTTTTCACCTTTTATTGTAAAAGCAAAAATCCTCTTCAGAAGTCTTTTGATTAGTGAAGATAGGTACTAATGTAGATCTTTATAAAAAGCAAAGTGGTATAAAGTGAACTTTCAAAAAAGTGGAGGATACCTGTATTTCCATTTTCATGGTGAACAAGCAAAGATCAGTGAAGTTAGTGTCTTGCCTAAGATAGCATAGGAGGCAACCTTGGTTCTGCCTGATCCTAAAATCAGAGTCTAACCACCAGATCTCCCAATTGCCACCTCTTTTACTCCTTGGAAGGAAAGTTATGACCAACCTAGATAGCATATTCAGAAGCAGAGACATTACTTTGCCAACAAAGTTTCCTCTAGTCAAGGCTATGGTTTTTCCTGTGGTCATGTATGGATGTGAGAGTTGGACTGTGAAGAAGACTGAGCGCCAAAGAATTGATGCTTTTGAACTGTGGTGTTGGAGACGACTCTTGAGAGTCCCTTGGACTGCAAGGAGATCCAACCAGTCCATTCTAAAGGAGATCAACCCTGGGATTTCTTTGGAAGGAATGATGCTAAAGCTGAAACTTCAGTACTTTGGCCACCTCATGCGAAGAGTTGACTCATTGGAAAAGACTCTGATGCCGGGAGGGATTGGGGGCAGGAGGAGAAGGGGATGACAGAGGATGAGATGGCTGGATGGCATCACTGACTCGAAGGACGTGAGTCTGGGTGAACTCCGGGAGTTGGTGATGGACAGGGAGGCCTGGCGTGCTGAAGTTCATGGGGTCGCAAAGAGTCGGACACGACTGAGTGACTGATCTGATCTGAATGTTCTATCCCTCTTTACCAGGTTCCACCCAGAACACTAGAAATGCAGAGTCACTGAGCTTTGAAAAGAAGAGTGAAAACCATGCCCTAAGCAAACTAGGGCAAGGGGAAGTTCTACCATAGCTAGGAGAAATGGCTTGGAGGCAGAGAGGCTCTAGCAACAGGACAACAGCTCTCTCCAGATCCCGCCTCCCCAACACACGCTTTGTGACTGCAAGCAAGTCCCTTCACCTCTCTCAGTCCCAGACAGGTGAAATAAACCTTGACCACTTTATTTGCTGGTCAAGGTTACCAAGTTATTTTTCTTCTGACCTGAAGGAAATGCCAACCCACTCCAGTATTCTTGCCTGGAGAATCCCAGGGACAGAGGAGCCTGGTGGACTGCCGTCTATGGGGTCGCACAGAGTCGGACACGACTGACATGACTTAGTAGCAGCAGCAGACAGTGCTGTCACAGGGTGAGAAGAGATCATCTGGGACCAAATGTGTTGCATGTAGGTGAAACACCCTCAGCCTCACTGCACCAGGTGGAAGGCCTCAAGTCCACTTTTTAAATTGTTGGCCTGCACCACAAAGCCACAGAATTCAACCACGGCCTTGAGGCAGCCATCTTTAAAAGAAAAAAAATCCTGTCTTCTTCCAAAAACCCCTCACGAGGGTAAGACAACTTTTGCCCTTGGCCCTTGTTTAGGGAGGAAACCAATATTACATACTCGGCGATGTCAGCCTTCTCATCTCCCTTTGCAGGTGCTGGGTGAGGTTAGGCTGGGGTTATTGATGCATCTTTCTTATTTTAAATGCAAAACAACAGAGGCATTGTTTGTCTTGAATGCAATATAAAGCCCCAGTGCATTTTTCAAGCTGCTAATGTACTATTGGTCTAGTATTCGTCTCTGTGGCAAACACACAAACAAGCCAAAACCTCACAGGTTTGAGGCGATTGTTTCCCTGTGAACATAATCAAACAACCTCTAAGGAGGCATTTTCTAATTTGCTTTTGCATCAAATCCTTAAATTTATATAAATAGTGCTGAAAATGAAACCCATGTGTCCTTGTAATATTGCGTCTGATTTCTGGAAACTGAACTTCCCCAGATTCCAAAAAATTAGCAATAACTGAACATCAAATGTGTAGTATCTAGAGTGTTGCTCTTCATCATCTTTGTAGCTGCAGGGATAGCAGTGATCTTTAAAGCAGACTGTACACTGAAGCTTTGCACTTGTATAGGATCAAATCATAAATATCTGCTGGCAAGTCCATGGTTCAAGGACCTTACCCAGTCTTCTAAGATGTGAAGCTGAATTCCTTTCCATAATAGACTTGTCTTTCTTTCATTTGGAGAAAGACAGAGAGATTATTGTATCATTAGAATAATTGGTCTCCAATAAGTAAAATTTTCTTCAGATGATTAGACTAATTCTATAGGAAAAAAGGTAATTTTCTAGTAAGGTCTGATGTCTTATTTTTTACTCAATGAAATGATCACCCCTTTCCCCATCCACCCTCTTTATTATATACAAAGACAGTAGAAATTTACTTCCTATTAAGAGGCAGTTCTCTGTGTTCAGGAGCTGATACTGTGGTCCCATAGGCTTCTTTTCAGTGGATGTCCAGGGACAACTCACTGGTAATATTGGTGGGAGAAAAGACAGGTGTGGACATCCAGGGACTTCCAGTCATTCTCCTTCCAGCCCTTAAAGCCAGGCAGCAGCTAATTGGTAACCAACTATACCCCTTGTATTCAACTCCACAAGTGTTTACTAAGATAGGAATTGGACTGTCAATGCTGAACTCAACTGTTCTGTGCTTAGTCGCTGTCATGTCTGACTCTGCAACCCCAGGCTCTGTAGCCTGCCACGCTCCTTTGTCTAGTGGGACTCTCCAGCCAAAAAAACTGGAGTGGGTTGCCATGCCCTCCTCCAGGGGATCTTCCTGACCCAGGGATTGAACCCAGGTCTCCCACACAGAAGGCAGATTCTTTACTGTCTGAGCCACCAGGGGAGCCCTATAACAGGAGTCCAACTAAGAAGTAAAGGAGAATGAAAGGACCAAAACCCACATTGACCTGGGTTTTGATTTTGGCTCCACCTCCTAATAGCTGTGGATCTCAGATAAGTGGATTAATGTCTATAAACTTCCTTTTCTACCAAATGTGAGTAACATCCTAGCGCTTTCATCAGAGGTAAGGTAATGTTACAGGGCTGAATATTTAGCACACAGACCCTGGCACCCACTAAGTGCTCCATAAACAGCAAAGGGTATAGTTAAATCAGAAACAAGAAGAATGAGATGAGCCACGGAAGTTTTCTTGGAGTATGCAGGTTTTAAGTGATTTGACCAGGGCAAAGGGACCACTTCTAATGTATGGCTAGCTGGACCAAAAGCATGACCCATACTGAAGACACTAAAGAAAATGGCCCAACACTTACCCTGTAACCTCCTTACCACCAACAACCCAACTCATCAGTCTGGGGGCTCAGGGAATGCAAGGTGGTTCTTACCATTTGTCTATTTGAAAATGAAATGAAACAAAATCCTAATTGCAACAAACAGAATTTCCCGAGTATTCCAACTTGGGGTCAACATGGTGATTTGAATTAGCATGGAGACTCCAGATAAAGGTGCTCAATAAACTCTTGTTTGTAAATGACACTGCCCTCTCCATTATCTCGGATAATGATGATTAGGATACCTTACAAATTAAGTATAGTATCCATTCAGTATAATTACCCAAAAGGCTAATATATTTGCTTTCTGCATCTGCTTTTGAAAGAAATTTTTTTTAAAAAGTTCAAAACTGATATTTAGCCTTTTTAGAACAAATAATCTTCCATAGCTTAGCCTGTGCTCCAATAATATTCAACCAAATCTCTTACACCTTTCTCAACTCAGTTCTTGATACATGGGAGATAATATTCAGGGTGAGGACTTAAGGTTCTGCCTGACCCTTCAGTGTGAAAGAAGACTCCACCATGGCCACTAAACTGTCCTTGCTAAGGCAAGAAAGTGGACTCCTCTGTTTTCATAGAGTTTAGGAGCTAGAAGTGACCTTAAAGGTCACCAAATCCAATCTCTTCTTTCACAGATGGAAAAATTAAGACTTGGAGAGAAGGAAAGACTTATTCAAAGTAAAAAAGCTAACAAACAGAGCTAAACTTAAATCTATAGACTTAAATACCTGACCTTTGCCCATCTCTTGTGTGCTAGAAAGACCATTAATAAAATGAAAGCCAACTTAATAAACCAAAACTAGAGTAGATTAGCGGAGAAGGCAATGGCACCCCACTCCAGTTCTCTTGCCTGGAAAATCCCATGAGTGGAGAAGCCTGGTAGGCTGCAGTCCATGGGGTTGCTAAGAGTCGGACACTACTGAGCAACTTCACTTTCACTTTTCACTCTCATGCATTGGAGAAGGAAATGGCAACCCACTCCAGTATTCTTGCCTGGAGAATCCCAGGGATGGGGAGCCTGGTGGGCTTACGTCTATGGGACCACACAGAGTCAGACACGACTGAAGCAACTTAGCAGCAGCAGCAGAGTAGATTAGATTGATAGGAAGAGATCCATAGGTCAGAATCTCCATTCCTCATATACTTGGATAATCAAAATTCAACTACTTATTACCCCACTTCCCTGGTGGCTCAGATGGTAAAGAACCTGTCTGTAGTGTGGGAGACCTGGGCTCTATTCCTGGGTTCGGAAGATCCCCTGGAGGAGGGCATGGCAACCCACTCCAGTATTCTTGCCTGGAGAATCCCACGGACAGAGGAGTCTGGCAGGCTACAGTCCACAGGATTGCAAAGAGTCAGACATGACTGAGCAACTAAGCACAGCACAGCACCCCACTTTTTTACTTAATGAGCAGTTTCATTCTTCACCTATGTCCTCAAGAAGTCATCCCAAGTCTTTCTTCCATTCAGAACAGTCTGTTTCTCATATTGATTTCACCCCTACATTGGTCACAATTTACAAAACATACTTTCATTACCTCACTCAGAAGCAAGTTCATTCAGCCTAAACCAGTGATCCCCAATCTTTTTGGCAGCAGGGGCTGGTTTTGTGGAAGACAATTTTTCCATGCACCAGGTGGAAGGAGGGGGTGGATTTGGGATGATTCAAGTTCATTACATTTATTGTGCCCTTTATCTCTGTTATTATAACATTGTGATATATAATGAAATAATTATACAACTCCCTGTAATACAGAATCAGTCAGAGGTCTGAGCTTGTTTTCCTGCAAATAAATGATCCCATCTGTGGGTGTTGGGAGAGAGATGGGGAGGGGCTGTAAATACAGATGAAGTTCACACACTTGACCACCACTTACCTCCTCTGTTGCTTCCAGTTCCTAACAGAGAACACTTCCCCTAAACAATTGACAGCCTTTATTATCTGGTAATGCATCCTGGGTAAACCGAAGGACTCTGTGAGATGTAAACTCTGGGCTAGGAATCTATCTTCTCATATTCTCCAAAGTAGAGATTTCAAAATGGTTTTATAGACTGGCTGCATCAGAATTACTTGCAGTCTTTCAAAAATGCCTGTTCCTGGGCTCCACTCATGCTGCTGCTGCTGCTGCTGCTGCTAAGTCACTTCAGTCGTGTCCGACTCTGTGTGACCCCATACACAGCAGCCCACCAGGCTCCCCCGTCCCTGGGATTCTCCAGGCAAGAACACTGGAGTGGCTTGCCATTTCCTTCTCCAATGCATGAAAGGGAAAAGTGAAAGTGAAGTCGCTCAGTTGTGTCTGACTCTTTGCGACCCCATGCACTGTAGCCTACCAGGCTCCTCCGTGCATGGGATTTCCCAGGCAAGAGTACTGGAGTCGGGTGCCACTGCCTTCTCTGGGCCCCACTCATAAAAACCCTAATTCAGTAGGTCTAAAGTGAACATTTCTACAAAGCTTCCCATGTGAACCTAAGGACTAACCAAGTTTTGCAGCACACCACACTGTGAAGAAGGTTGAGCGCCGAAGAATTGATGCTTTTGAACTGTGGTGTTGGAGAAGACTCTTGAGAGTCCCTTGGACTGCAAGGAGATCCACCCAGTCCATTCTGAAGGAGATCAGCCCTGGGATTTCTTTGGAAGGAATGATGCTAAAGCTGAAACTCCAGTACTTTGGCCACCTCATGCAAAGAGTTGACTCATTGAAAAAACTCTGATCCTGGGAGGGATTGGGGGCAGGAGGAGAAGGGGATGACAGAGGATGAGATGGCTGGATGGCATCACTGACTCGATGGACATTAGTCTGAGTGAACTCTGGGAGTTGGTGATGGACAGGGAGGCCCGGCGTGCTGCGATTCATGGGGTCGCAAAGAGTTGGACTTGACTGAGCGACTGAACTGAACGGAACACTAGGCTCATACCCCACACAGCCTCAATAAATACCTGCTAAATGACCTTTGAAGGAGAAATTCAAGTCCTTTCCACAAAACCAACAATTTCTGAGATATATAGGAGATTTTTGGGTGTATAACTGTTCAGTTCTAAAGACTGCAGGGCATTTTCTTGTCATTTTCTTATTCAAAATGGTAATGGAATTAATCTCATTTTAGGGATAATTTGTTACACACCATGCAGGTGGATGACTAGAGGATATTTAATCATTAATAATCCAAACAGAACTTAGCTCCAGTGTGATGTAAAGGTATTAAAAATTACCTTTGGATCATTTGACAAATAATGTCAAAGAAAGAGGGAGAAAGAAGATGAAAGCCTGGGAAAGGGGGATATTCCTTTGCCAAGACCAAAATAAATTGCACCTACTTTATTATGACAACTGCTCTGCCTGAGAGAGTTGAAAGGAAGATCATAAATAAAGATGCTTATGGCCAGAGGCCCAGTATCTGCCTGGAAGCCAATGGCCAATGCTTAGCTATGCCTGCCTTGGTCCATGCCAAAGCTTCAGACACATTACCGATAACTGGCACCATCAAGGTGACCCAGGCTAGGTTTGAGCTGTCCAGATGTTGGGTGTGGTCATCTATTTTAATAAATTTTACTAGCAATGAGCAGATGGCTTGAAGGGTAGAGGACAGTTAATGGAAAGATACATGATTCTCATAGCAGGGTGAACAAAGAAATTATATGAAGAGCCCAGAAAGGACCCCCAGTTTCAAGTTCTGAGACTTAAACCTAGTCAGATATTTGGGACAGGGTAGGGCCAAGGGTCTTCTGTCTGCATCTGTGGGAGAATCAGCGTATCAACCAAAAGAGACACCAGGAGGTCAAATACAGAGACAAGTTAGTATTCTATCATGCATATGGATAAGAGCTGTCGCAACTTGACTGATAATAAAGACAACTTCTGATATACATATTTTTTAAAACCTGCTGGCCTTTTCTTGCCTCTAAAATAACAATATCACAAGAAGAGATGAGCCAACTGGCACACGTCCATCAGCAAGTGGTCCCGATGAGAACTGCTGTGCTCTGCCCCTGGACAATGTGACACTCTGCTCCCCAAACTGCCTGTTCAGCAAACCTTCCAGCATCTTCACGTCAGCGCCTCAGTACAGCAAAGTCATCTTCAAAGCAGAGAGAAGCTCAAGGAATTTGGAAAGAAAGGAATGTGGGAACCTAGAGACAGTGAACTCAGAGGACTGATATTATCTTGTATGTGTGCCTTTTCATGGACAGTCAGGAATAAACGAAGTAGTGGGAAACGAAGAGCAACAATTGCCATGCTTGTCCAGTTGGATACATGTGAGATAACTCAAATAAGGACTCCCAGATTTTTCTGAGATCCCCCAAATCTTAGAACATCAAAGCAGGCATGCTTTTAGAGATCTCATAGGTCAGTCCTCTCAGTTGACTCATGGGGAGAGTGAGGCCAAAGAAGTTGGGTGGTTAGGTGAATAACTAGGGTCAAAGCTCATTTGAGAATCCCAATTTTGTGTAATTGTCTATGCTCTTTCACTCATACCATGAAAAGGAAAGGCATGATGGATAGCTGGATGGATGAGTGGAGGAATGGATAGATGGATGAATGGATGGGTCCCTGGCAAGTGGAGCATTTGCAGTAATACAAATCCACTATGAAAGCTTAGATCAGCAGTTTCTTGTTTCACTTGCTTCTTCATCTCCTTTAATTGCCTTAATTCTCCCATAATTAAAGCAATGAAATTCGAAAGTTGGAGGTCCCTGGAACCAGTTTTAAAGGTATTCTCTTTAATATAGACCCTCACCTCTTTGCTGAGCTTATATAGTCTCATGACTTTATCATCTAAATGATGACAATCTGCAGATTTGTATTTCCAACATGAACCTTATCCTGAAGTTTAGTCTTATCCATCTAACTGTCTCTGCCACATCTCCCCTTGTATGTATAAAAGATCCGTCAAACTTAACATGATCCAACTGGACTCCTGATCTCCAATCCCCCATGCCCGATCCTCCCACAATCTTCCCCATATCCATTAATGGCTACTCCCTTCTTCTGATGGCTTTAGCCAAAATCCCAGGAATCATCTTTAACTCTGGTCTTCCTGTCACTTCCTACATCCAACCCATCAGCAAATCTTGCTTATTCTACCTCATCAAAACAACCAGATCTTATACTCCCTACCACTTACTCTGATTCAAATCTTGGCCCAACCTAACATGACCCCTCAGCTCTCCTTGATTCTAGTTTGCTCCCTTCCAGGATATTTTCAACAGAGCATCAGAGACACCCTGTTAATAAGCAAGAGAGATCATGTCACTCTTCTGTTCAAAACTCTCTGAGAGTTTCCTGTCTCACTCAGCACGAAAGCAAAATTCCTCCAAATGAACCACAAAGCCCCACACAATCCCGACACTCTTACTTTCTCCCTCCACCCCAGCCATATTAGGACACTCACAAATACTGAAGCCTGCTCAAATCTCACAGCCTTTGCCCTTCTTGCTCTCTGCCTGGGCTCCTCTTCCCCCACATTTCTATCTGAAGCACCCCTTCATCCCCTGCATGGCTTTATTCAAATGTCACCTACTCTGTGAGGCATTTTCAGGCTGTAATATTTATAATTACTCCCTCCACACTCAAAACTTCCTTTCCCTTCCCTCCTTTATTTTTCCCCCCTCCTTTATTTTTCTTCAATGCACTATTGCTTCACAAGCAGTCCATATTCCACCAAGAAGTAGTGGAATCATTCCCAAAGAAGAAAGTTGAATCATTCCCAAAAAGAGCCACTTTGTCACCCTTGGTCTTGTGCTTCCTTTTCACAGAAACTACACAAAGTTACGAGGCGTGACTCTTTCAACATTTCCCTGGAAATCGGGCACTAACTCAGAGCAATGGGCTAAAATTAAAGATATTGATTCGCTTAAATGGAGCACATTTTCCAACACCTAGTTTAAAGGAGAAAAACCTCACTTGCTGCTGTCAATACACTACATTTTGCAACTCTGAAACAAATGCCAGGAGCATGTTGTCTTTCTTTTCACTTTTCTCCCCTGTGATTTTTTTATAGTATTTTAATTCAACCTTTGTTACTTAAAATCAGAAAAAAAAAATTCAAGTAAAAGTATCAACGTGGCTTGGGAAAGAACTGTTTTGGCAAAAACTGAGATTATCCCTGGGTAGTAGGGATTTAGAGACAAGGTTCTGATGATACTACTGTCTCCCAGATTCATCCATTCAAGGACTCTTCCGGTTATTTATTGTCGAAATGACTCAGCAATCATACAGTCATAATTGCTGTAAGAAAATAGGCTGATCAATCACTCGTGTTTCATCATTATCATCCAGGCTCCTTTTTCTGTTTTCTGCACTCACCACTTTTCCATTCATTAAGGAACATAATGCTTCATGAATACTTGTCTCTAGAAATATTCATCATATTTTAGGTGACTGGCCATACCCTTCTTCCTCCTGATACCTCTGTGTTTGGGCTTCCCAGGTGGCTCAGTGGTAAAGAATCCACCTGTCAATGCAGGAGACAAGGGTTTGATCCCTGGGTTGGGAAGATTTCCCTGAAGGAGGAAATGGCAACCCACTCCAGTATTCTTGCCTGGAAAATTCCATGGACAGAGGACCTGGCGGGCTACAGTCCATAAGGTAGCAAAGAGTGGGACATGACTGGGCAACTGAGCGTGCATGCACCTGTATATTTAACCATTTATCTCCCCAAGCACTAATTCCCTTGGGGAATGCTAATCATTGCAACAATCTGCTGTTTGTTGAGGCCTCAGGATGTTATAGAGGGAAAACTACCTACTTGGTCTTTGTTTCTAAACTTGCTTCCTTAAGTCAACTAAAAATCCCCTTTTCAAAAGTAAGTCAAACGTTGTCCTTCTTCCTAACAAGGAACCCTGGAATGGATTCCAACAGAGATTAGAACTAAATCCAAATTCTGCAGCCTGTTCCTTTAGGTCCTGCATGATCTGTTCACTGCTTCCGTCCAATCCTCCTATCTCACCTCTTTTCCCTCATTTATTTCACTCCAGCCATGCTGGCTTTTTCTCTCTTCTTCTATGAGCCAAACTTATTCCTGCTTTGAGGTCTTTGCATATTTTGCTACCTTTCTGTAACCAGCTACTCCCTGAGATGCTTGTGTGATTGATTCCTGCGAACAGCACAGGTCCCAGGTCCCTTATCTTCTCTTCAGAGGCCTTTCCTGCCCACTCCTGGGAGTTGCCCTCCATTGTATTACCTTTTGTAGAACTTACTACAAGCAAGAATTCTCCTATTTATTGATTTGCTGACTTGCTCTGATCTGACTTTGCAAGGAGAATCTAAGTTCCACTAGAGCAGGGACATTACCTGCCTTGCTCTTTGCTGCATCCCTGGCACCTAAGACAGTTTTCAGCATGGAACAGAAGCTCAATAAAAATTTATAGAATAAAAGAATGAATACATGATCTCACTCAATCATCACAATAGCCCATTTCAGACAATACAATGGAGGCTTACCAAAGTTAAATTATTTTCTCAAGACAGGGGTCAGAGGCAGCAATCAAACTCATGTCTCTAAATGAAAAAGTGAAGTGAAGTCGTGTCTGACCCTTTGCGACCTCGTGGACTGTAGCCTACCAGGCTCCTCCATCCATGGGATCCTCTAGGCAAGAATACTGGAGTGGGTTGCCATTTCCTTCTCCAGGGGATCTTCCCGACCCAGGGATCAAACCTGGGTCTCCCACATTGGAGGCAGATGCTTTAACCTCTGAGCCACCAGGGAAGCCCCATGTCTCCAAAACCACAGTTATTAATAGGTTAGGACTCTGTTGGGTGTTTGTTTGTTTTTTCCTTTTCTCTGACGTTTAAAGAGATTCTCCCACGTTTACCCACCTCATCCAGATCCAGGACCATGGAAGTAAGGAATCTCAGGTTTGGATGGATTGAGAGAGCACCAATATCAGTCCCCACTTAGGAGCTGGGTATTTCCCCCAGCATTGTTCTGTCTATACACACACAATCTCAAAACAGACAGACTGTGTTAGACTCAATCCCAGTGGAGTCATCTTTGACTGTGTCCTCTCCAGACCTCTCTCCCTTACTCTTATTCTCAAAATGGGAACATTCCTCTTCAAGTGAAGTGAAAGTCCCTCAGTCGTATATGACTCTTTACAACCCGGTGGATTATACAATCCATGGAATTCTCCAGGCCAGAATACTGCAGTGGGTAGCTTTTCCCTTCTCCAGGGGATCTTCCCAATCCAGGGATTGAACCCAGGTCTCCCACATTTCAAGGTTGCTTTTGAGATGAAATAAGATAGGATACAGAAAGCGTTTAGTACTAGGCCTGGAACATGATAAATATGCAATAAAAGTTTTCTATTTGTAATGTAGTAAAGTAATGCTCAAAATTCTCCAAGTCGGGCTTCAGCAATATGTGAACCATGAACTTCCAGATGTTCAAGCTGGTTTTAGAAAAGGCAGAGGAACCAGAGATCAAATTGCCAACATCCGCTGGATCATAGAAAAAGCAAGAGAGTTTCAGAAAAAACATCTATTTCTGCTTTATTGACTATGCCAAATCTTTTGACTATGTGGATCACAATAAACTGTGGAAAATTCTTCAAGAGATGGGAATACCAGACCACCTGACCTTCCTCTTGAGAAACCTATGTGTAGGTCAGGAAGCAACAGTTAGAACTGGACATGGAACAACAGACTGGTTCCAAATAGGAAAAGGAGTACATCAAGGCTGTATATTGTCACCCTGCTTATTTAACTTATATGCAGAGTACATCATGAGAAACGCTGGGCTGGAGGAAGCACAAGCTGGAATCAAGATTGCCAGGAGAAATATCAATAACCTCAGATATGCAGATGACACCACCCTTATGGCAGAAAGTGAAGAAGAACTAAAGAGCCTCTTGATGAAAGTAAAAGAGGAGAGTGAAAAAGTTGGCTTAAAGCTCAACATTCAGAAAACTGATTTTATGGCAACCGGTCCCATCAATTCATGGCAAATAGATGGAGAAACAGTGGAAACAGTGGCTGACTTTATTTTTCTGGGCTCCAAAATCACTGCAGATGGTGACTGAAGCCATGAAATTAAAAGACGCTTGCTCCTTGGAAGGAAAGTTATGACCAACCTAGACAGCATATTCAAAAGCAGAGACATTACTTTCCCAACAAAGGTCTATCTAGTCAAGGCTATGGTTTTTCCAGTGGTCATGTAGGGATGTGAGAGTGGGACTATAAAGAAAGCTGAGTGCCAAAGAATTGATACTTTTAAACGGTGGTGTTGGAGAAGACTCTTGAGAGTCCCTTGGACTGCAAGGATAGATCCAACCAGTCCATTCTAAAGGAGATCAGTCCTGGGTGTTCATTGGAAGGACTGATGTTGAAGCTGAAACTCCAATACTTTGGCCACCTGATGCGGAGAGCTGACTCATTTGAAAAGACTGTGATGCTGGGAAAGATTGAGGGCCAGAGGAGAAGTGGATGACAGAGGATGAGATGGTTGGATGGCATCACCGACACAATGGACATGGGTTTGGGTGGACTCCGGGAGTTGGTGATGGACAGGGAGGCCTGGTGTGCTGCGGTTCATGGGGTCGCAGAGTCAGACACGACTAAGCGACTGAAATGAACTGAACTGAATGATGTGCTGGTGGCTGAATATATGGTATGGAGGTGTGGGGGTGGGCAGGAGAACTGATTCTAATGTCCTGCAGATCTAGGAACAAATCCTTCAAGTTGGTGGCTTTGGGTAAATTTTGTAAATTGGAAAACTCTGATTTCTTTATTGTAATGAGGGATAATAAGAACATCTGATTTATTGTATTTGCAGAATAAAGGACCACACTTAAAGTACTGAGTCCAAATGACTGCCCACAGTGAGCAAAAACTAAGAGCTATTAGCATCTTCCCATCAAGTGAAGCTAAATTGTGGGAGGTAGGGAGAGAAAGGAGGTAATCTCACTACTTCTTCCAAGCCTTGACTCCACGATCCTAGGATTTCTCCAGTCCAGCCAACCCCCTCTGTCTCTGCTCAGGGCTAAGACACCAGCCACTTGCCTTCTCCAGCTCGTTCATCACCAGTCCTCCCTTTTCAGAGGCTAGGCCAGCCACCTTCTCCCAAGATCCCAATACCTTCCTCTGAAACTCCCCCAAAACACAGAGGAACGGTGCAAACACCCCTGCACTCAAAATCCTGCTTAGCTTTCAGAGGAGGGAAAAAAGTTGCAGGCGTTGACGTGGAAGTTGCTCTGGATCAAACTGTGGCGGTCCATGTCATGGCTCCCTCACACCACCCCTGGGGCCCTGCCTGCAGAACACACACTGTTTGATTTCTCTCTTTCTCACTACCAGTTGGACAAACTTTGAGGACCTTTTTAAGACATTCGGGATATTGTTTCCCGGCATATGTGGGCAGCGTTACTACTGCCAGCCCCTCAGGACTACTTAACAACATCAGCAAAGCAATTAAGCCCAGTTTTCAGGAAAATGCCAGCGGCTCTGCAGTGTCTGGATGGGAGTCTCAGCCCAATTATTTCCAGCTAGTTGTGAACTGCGGAGAAGTGGACTTTACTTCATTAGAACTTCAGCTCCCACTGATTAAAAGTCGACTGTGCTGGAGACAGTAAGGAAAAATGAAACAATTAAACTTGTCATCAATAAAACTGCTGTGTATTCCTCCACACAGGGTTTTACTTCTCTCCAGAGGAGTGATTAAACTGAACTGATTGAACTATAATTTGATTGACTGGAGAGCCTCCATCCATTGCGCTGAAACTGAACTTTCACTCCCTGCTCCTCTTAGCCTGAGACATAAAACCTTCCTGCAGCCCTGCCAGAGCCCAGTGCAGACACTCTGAACCCACCAGGTGGTGCTGGCCCCACCCAGTGATCTGCTGAGTGACCGTGGTAGGCAGAATAATGCACCTCCAAATACACCCATGCCCTAACCCTGAAGCCTATGAATATGTTACCTTTTGGGACCTGGTAGATAGGATTAAGGTTAAGGGCCTTGAAAGAGGAGATTAGCCCAGATTATCCAGGTGGACCCAATCTGGTCACCTGAATTCTTAAAAGCAGAGAACCTTTCCTGACCAAGTCAGATGAGCTGATGTGATGAGAAGAGTCAGAAACACGCAGCAGTGCTGGCTTTGGAGGTGGAAGAAGGGGCTACGAGCCAAGGAATGTGGGTGGCCTCTGTGAGATGGAAAAAGCAAGGAAATGGGTTTACTGGAGCCTGCAGAAGGGAATGCAGCCTGATGCCATCTTGCATTTAGCATAGTGAGACCCTTGGCAAACTTTAGTTAGCCCCTAGAACTGAAAGATAATACGTTTGTGCTTTTTTAAGCCAGTGAATTTGTGGTGATTTGTTGCAGTGTGTGTGTGTGTGCTCAGCTGTGTTCAACTCTGTGTGACCCCATGGACTATAGCCCACCAGGCTCCTCTGTCCTTGGGATTCTCCAGGCAAGAATACTGGAGTGGGTTGCTATGCCCTTCTCCAGGGGATCTTCCCAACCTAGGGATCAAATCCAAGTTTCCTGAATTGGCAGGCAGATTTTTTACCACTGAGCCACCTGAGAAGCCCAATTTGTTGCAACAGCAATAGAAAAAAATACAGGGATCTGGGCAAGAGGGACAGGCACTGGATACTCACCCTCACCATTCAGAGGCCATAGGCTGGAGTTGGATGCCGGGAGGGAACCAGATGAGTACTATGATGCTGTCTGACATGTGTATGATGCAAGGACTTGGGAGGAGAGCAGGTGGAGAGGAAAGGCCTCACTCCCTGAACGTGTTGTGCAGCCTCTTCAAAGCCACTGACCTACACAGTTTGCAAAGTTGTATTTCACAGTTTAGCAAAGAATCTGGACAGAATAGATGCTAAGGAAGTGCTGAATGATTTAAGTTTGAATGGAAATGTGCCAAATGAATGAATGAATGAGTCAAAAAATAAATATGAATCAAATGAATATTTATGGTGAGTAAAAAGGTCATAGGACTTCCCTGGTGGCTCAGATGGTAAAGAATCTGCCTGCCATGCAAGAGACCCAGGTTCAATCTCTGGGTTGGGAGGATCCCCTGGAAAAGGGAATGACTACCCACTCCATTTTGAACTGTGATGTTGGAGAAGACTTTTGAGAGTCCCTTGGACAGCAAGGAGATCAAACCAGTCAATCCTAAAGGAAATCAGTCATGAATATTCATTGGAAGGACTGATGCTGAAGCTGAAGCTCCAATACTTTGGCCACCTGATGAGAAGAACTGACTCCTTAAAAAAGACCCTGATGCTGGGAAAGACTGAAGGCAGGAGGAGAAGGGAACAACAGAGGATGAGATGATTGGATGACATCACCAACTCGATGGACATGAGTTTGAGCAGGCTCCGGGAGTTGGTGATAGACAGGGAAGCCAGGTGTGCTGCAGTCCATGGGGTCGAAGAGAGTTGCACGCGACTGAGCTACTGAACTGAACAGACCCACTCCAGGATTCCTGCCAGGAGAATTCCATGGACAGAGGAGTCTTGAGGGCTACAGTCCATGGGGTCACAAAGAGTGAGACACAACTGAGTGACTAAGCACATACACACAAAAATATCACGCCCATGCTTGGTGGCTTGGACACTTTGGGTCTGGAAACTAGGTGTGCTTTACCACGTAGAATCCCATGGAAACCAAGGAGAAAGACCAGAAGGAGGCAGAGTGTAGGCCCACTTTCTAATTTCCTTTATGCCTGTGGATGCTTCAAGCCTATTTCTGGGGCTTGTCTGAGATTTGTGCCTAAATTTGGGGACAGAATATGAGCTCCAGTTGGGACTTACCATATGTCTTAGGCAGCTCATGCTGCCATAACAAAATATCACAGACTGGGTGTCTTCAATCATAGAGATTTGTTTCTCACAGTTCTGGAGGCTGGCAAGTCCAAGACCAAGGTATTGGCTGATTCAGTTCCTGATAAAGCCTCTCTTCCTGGCTTAGAGATAGCCGACTTCTTGCTATGTCCTCATATGTTCTTTCTTCCAGGTGTGAGCTCAGAAAAAGTGAGAGAAAGTTCTCTCTTCCTTTTCTTATAAGGCCACTATGTCCCATTTTAAGCCTCTACCCTCATGACCTAACCTAACCCTGACTACCACCCAAAGGCCCCATTTCCAAATACTGTCATACTGAGGGTTAGGGCTTCAACATATGAATTTGGTTTGGGGAGGGGGGTGGGGCACGAGTATTCAGTCCCTAACACCATGGCAGCCATGACCTTGGCTGACTCACTTAGCCTTGAAAGTGAAAGTATTAGTTGCCCAATCTTTGCAACCCACTGGACTGTAGCCCTCCAGGCTCCTCTTGTCCATGGAATTCTCCAGGCAAGAATACTGGAGTGGGTTGCCATCCCCTCGGTGACCTGTGTTAACTCATTTGAAAGTCTCAGCTTGGGATGTGAGTAACAGACAGAGTACTTATCATGTCCCAGGCTCTGTGCTAAATGCTCTTTGGGCATCAAACCCCTTACCACTCCCAACAGCTCCGTACATATTGATAGTATATTGTCATTTCCATTTTATATGAAAAGAAATGTATAAAGCCTAGAAAGATGAAGTTTTAGTTCAAGATTATAATGACAGAACATTTGGACTCAAGTCTATTTGAGACCAGAACTAGGATTCTTACCATAAGGGAATATTATGGGTGAAGCTGACATGATGGTTGCTTGAAAACTCTTCAGCAGTACACTTTAGGGAGCTAGGAGAAGGCAGTTAAAGCATGTGAATCCTCTCTATTAATAAGAATTCAAAGGAAGCTCTAAAATACCTACAAATGAATAACCAATATGTGTGTGTTCGTGTGTGCGTGTGGTTTTGCCTGTGTATGTTTGTAGCCATCATGCAGACACTGTCACAGTGCAAGAGAAATGCTCCACGTGAAACCAAGCCCTGAGCAAGGCCTGCCATCCATTCACACGGTGTTCCCTAACAACCGATACCTGCTGCCATTTTCCACCAGAAGAGAAATGTGATTTCTGTATGTCAGGTGACAGTCTTTAAAAGGCCTCCAGTGATTCATATTTCAATGTGTATTTAATCCACCTTGGCAAACAGCTTATGTGGGGCCTCTCCACTGCCTTCTTCCTAGCAACCAAGGCCTTTCGTCATCACAGCTTTAAATGGGCTCACATTCACTTTGCATGTGGGACTCAGGTTCCTGACACCAAGGTCTGCCTCTCCTCTCCAGCTCACCACATTGAAAGAAAGATGAATCAATGCGGCTTCTGCCTTGGAAATGAGTTCAGTGTCGAAGGCTCATGTCCCATCTTGTCTGTGACAGTCCTCCAGCACAATCCAGTAAGTCATGTTGTTCAGAAATAACGAGCCTATGCAAGTCTAGCCTGTCACTATGGCCGAGCTGAGATTGTGCTGCTCCTCTATTCAAAGGCTGGGCCCCTCACTCTAGCCTCTGGACAAGCCTCCACAGGGCCTGCCCACTAGTCCCCACAAAGAAGGACAGGAGGCATGGGAGAGGGAAGAGGGAACTTGAAATTTCTGAGCAGTATCTGACTCTGCAGAAGGTCTTCTTGCCCTCACTTCACATTTTGCATCTTTCCCCAGGCTTTTAAAAAAGCATCTCTCTACCAAGGACTTTAGTCTCCAGCCAAAACGCCTTCACCACACTCTAGACCCAAAAAGCCAATACCAAGTTTCCATGTCTACCTGCAGGCCTTATAGATGTCTCAAACTCAACATATCCAACTGTTTGATCCCCCACGAGCACATACACATGTTTTCTCTCAGTCTTACCCACATCAGTTAATGACACCCCTGTTTCTTCAGGGAATCATCACTGAAATTCCTCTCTCCACCCCGACATCAAACCCATCAGCAAGTCTGGCTGACTCTACTTCCCAAATATACTTCAAATCTACCCACCTCCCTTCGTCCCAAATACTACTGCCATCCCTGAAATATCACAAAACCCTCTTGGTTGGTCCCTCCATGGCTATTCTTGTCCTTCTTCCAAATGAGTCACCTCACTTTATTGAGAGTGATCTTTTTTAAAATGAAAAGTTGTATCACACATTACTCCTTTGCTTAAAATATGTCTATGGCTCCCCTTTGCACTTGAAATAAAAATCTCAAGTTCTTTAATTGGCCCATGATGCCAACATAGTCTAACTCTTGCCCTTCTCTGGGACTTTATCTCCTGCCTCTCTTCCCCTCACTTAATACAGTCTAGTCAACCTAGCTTCCTCTTGGGTCTACCAACATGCAAACTCTTTAATATGTCATGGCCTTAACACATGCTATTCTATCTGCCTAGAAATCTCTTACCCCTGCTTTCTGCATGGTTGTCTCTTTTTATTCCAATAAGGAACCCAGCCTTACTACCCTATCTACATAGTTTATTCACCTTCCTCGTTCCAGTCATACTCTACCATTTCACATGAGTCATTTTATAGACATAACTCTTTGCTTTTATCCATTTGTGTGAGTGTGAGTGTGTGCCTTCTCAGTCGTGTCCTACTCTTTGTGACCCCATGGACGGAGCTTGCCAGGCCCCTCTGTCTGTGGGATTTCCCAGGCAACAATACTGGAGTGCATTGCCATTTTCTACTCCAGGGGATCTTCCCAACCCAGGGATCGAAACAGCATCTCCTGTCTGCTGAGTTGGCAGGTGGATTCTTTGCCACTGCACCACCTGGGAAGTCAGGCTTATTGATTTTTCCCTATCCTTTATTGCCTATCTTCTCTTTTAGCCTAGAAACCTGAGGTGGCCTTGTTCCATGCCTAGAACAGAATCAATGCTCAGTAACTCTTTAGTTAATTAATAGCTACATAAATGAAAGAATGACTTGCCCCAAATTCACAGCTGACAAGTACCAGGATTTAAACCCAGGGCTGCCCCCTCTCCACAGTTCATGCTCTTAAGATTACCTTATGGCTTTTGGATTCAGAGTTGGTCATTGGCAAAGTCATGTGTTTTGGATTCAGAGTTGGTCATTGGCAAAGTCATGTGTCTCCCATCCACTCCATGCTGCCAGGAGTCCAGCATCCCTAAGCTGCCATTCCCACTAAAAGTCTCAGGGTAGAGGTGGAATTCTAGACATCCAACAGGAAGAGAGATGTGAGGGAACTCAGTGTACCCTCCAGGGCAGCCTTGTGATCTAACCTATATCCTATATTATCCCCATGTAGGACACACCCTCTGATTCTACAGTTGGCACTGGAAAGGAAAACCAACTTCTTTCCCCAAACCTTTCCACTTGTCTATGGGTCCCCAGAAAATAAGTCCTGCTTAGATTGGGCCATGAAGACTTTTCAGTGGCCTGAGGAGCCTGTTACAAATTGTTTTTGTATCCCATGCCATATTCTGTAGCCCCACCTGATTTCTATGCAGCTGTGGGGGCACCTCTGGGCATCAGCATCCCACCTCAACTGTGTTTCAGCATCTCTCTATTTCTTTCTGTCCCAGAATATTACCTGAGGCCACAAATGTCCCAGATCCTGGCAGATGTAGCCCCAAAGTGCATGCTGGATAATACCTCTAAAAGGGCATCCTCAACCTGTGGGGCATGGGAGTCACGGGGTAAGCCAGCTTCCTGTTCTTCAGAGTGACAATTCTGTAGTGCATTTTGCATGATTCTACAGAGGGTTCCCAAGGGAAACTGAATCCCAGTTTCCTAGTATGGTCAATCACTCCATGATATAATTTTTATTGGCTTTTCCCTCTGTTTGTTTTTCTCTTTTTCTCTCTGCTTCCTCATTCAGCTTACTTGGATCACTCCCACAATTAAACCACTTACCCTCAAGCCTATGTCTCTGGCTCTTCTTTCAGTGTTAAGGTTAGGGTTGGGGTTAGTCTCTCAGTTGTGTCCAACTCTTTGCAGCTCCACAGACTGTAACCCCCCAGGCTCCTCTGTCCATGGAATTCTCCAGGCAAGAATACTGGAATGGGTTGCTGTTCTCTTCTTCAGGGGATCTTCCCAACCCAGGGGTCAAACCCAGGTCTCTCACATTGCAGGCAGATTCTTTACCATTTGAGCTAACAGGGAAACCCATCTTCTTTCAGGGCCAACCTGAAATAAGAAAGACTCAATCCTTCTATAGTTGGTCACCACTTAAAAACCCACATAGTGTTTGCTGGGAACTGAAGCTGAAGAGAGAAAAAAAAAAGTCAAGGGTTGGCTCAGAGCAGTACTCAAAAAATGAGTAAGTTTGGAAGTACACACCTTGCAATAGGAAGAAATAGTCCCAACTGAGTTAGTCCCTGGACCTTGACATCAGTAAACTTGAGTTTCTGAGGTCTTCACACTCAGCTCTAAAACTTTCCATAACTTCCTGACCGCCTTAGCTTGTCAGATAAGCCTCTTATGATCTGGCTCCAACTTACCCTTACAATCTTACTCTTCTCCCTATAATAGTTCTTTGAAATCTCTACACACAGCATGGCCAGTGGAAGACCAGAACTTCTCCACCTTGAGGCCTTTGCCTCTCAAGCCTCCATCCACCTTGCTCAGGAGTCATCCAGACAGGCCAGCTTCATGGTCATTCAACCTTTATACACTCAGCCCCACACACATAGAGGGCCCAATGCTTGGTTCATTGTTCTGCAGCTGCCATCTTAAAATTCTCAATTGCTTTTGAACAAGGTGACTTGCGTTTTATTTTCCACTGGGTCCTGAAAATTATGTAGCTAATTCTGCCTCCAGAGTAGGAGTTATGAGATTTGATTTTCAATTTATCTTATAAGATTGTTAAGAGATTTTCACATTATCTCATGTCAGAGCAGAATCTCTTTATCACCCTTCACCCTTTAGGCCAAAATATTTTTTAAAGTTAAAGGTGGATTATTTAAGAGAAGGAAAAAATTTTTTCAAGGCTCTTCCCATTTCCTTAGTGAATTTGGGACCAAAGGCAAAGCTATCCTAAAGTCCCCAGGAATGTCACATATTCCCAGGTATTCAAGAAATATTGCCTAAAAGTAGAGGTTTTACCTGTGAGTAGCAAGGAGGGTGATTCCAAGGGTACTCTCTTATCCTTCCTCTGTTGAGTCTCAACATCTTATTTTAGTATTTTGCAGGTCTTTAAATACCCATGGTTTATTTATGAACTGTGGGTTATTAACTGTTTGAAACTTCATTAAGTCCTTCCCTGGGGATAGTCTCGGCTGAGGTCCTTTTAGATGATCCCTCCCCAAATATCTGTCTAATTTAGATTTAATAGAACAGTTTATTGTATGTTGATAAAATAATAATGAATTAATAAAGCCTTCACTGAGACTTAGGTAACAGATACATAATCTATCGTTGTTAAAGCGCCATGCAAATGTTTTTAATAATCAGCATTTAATATGCAGCCACCCGGACGTAAATCCAGCCTAAACACACATTTGGAAACTCATTTAAAGCAGCTCATGAGTTTCTTGGAGATGGGGAAACATTGAGGCCAAATGTGCTGCAGGACATCTGGAGTCCTTGAGTCCCTTGGAGCCTGGTAGGCATCCTGGGGCCTTATCCTAGGAGAGGCTGGGAACCCACTGTTGAAAGATGCCCCTGGCTTCCTTTCTCCAACATTGGGTTTGTAGATTCTCACTGCTTCTGCTATGTATTATTCAATGCTCCATCAGGAAAGTAAATCAAATACATGATAACCATATAATGGGGTCAGACAGTAAAAATCTGCCTGCCATACAGGAGACCCATGTTTGATCCCTGGGTTGAGAAGATCCCTTGGAGAAGGGAACAGCTACCCACTCTAATATTCTTGCATGGAAAATTCCATGGACAGAGGAGCCTGGCGGGCTAGAGTCCATAAGGTCACAGAGTCAGACACAACTAGCAACTACCACAATTTGAATGTCCATGTTTATTTAAACATTGCAAGAACAGCTACTGGGACTTCCCTGGTGGTCCAGTGGTTAAGACTCTGCCTTGCAATGCAGGGAACACAGGTTCAATAGCTGAATGGGGAACTAAGATCCCACAGGCCTCTGAGCAACTAAGCCCCTATCTTGCAACTACTGAGCCCTTGAGCATGCTACAATTAAGACCTGACAGAGCCAAATAAATTTCAATAATAATGACAGCCACTGAGTTGCTTCACAGAGTGACCTCTGTGCAGACTTTTTCATACAGGGGTCTGCACCAAATATTTAGCCCCAATACAGTAAAAGTTAGCCTTTATCTCCCTTTCCTTTTGTTATTGTTGCTGTTTAGTCACTAAGTAGTGTCCAACTCTTTTGTGACCTCATGGACTGTAACCTTCCAGGCTCCTCTGTCCATGAGATTTCCCAGGCAAGAATATTGAAGTGGGTTGCCGTTTCCTTCTCCAGAGGATCTTCCCAATCCCGGGATCAAACCCATGTCTCCTGCTCTGACAGATGGATTCTTTGCCACTGAGCCACGAGAGTGAAGTGAAAGTCATTCAGTTGTGTCCGACTCTCTGTGACACCGTGGACTATACAGTCCATGGAATTCTCCAGGCCAGAACACTGGAGTGGGTAGCCTTTCCCTTCTCCAGAGGATCTTTCCAACCTAGAGATCAAGGTCTCCTGCATTGCAGGTGGATTCTTTACCAGCTGAGCCATGGAAGAACATCCCCCTAAATGTTTCCTGCACCTTATTCTTAAAATAATGTTGGTGTTTGGGTGGCTGACACTTGCAGTCATCTTGGATTTGTACAAAAGGTCATTTCAGGTAGGGATTTTCATGATCTGAGACAAACGCTCTGGAGATGAATAGGCAAATTGTCATATTGAATACATTCAGGAGGGCTCCCACTACAGCACTTCCAAAAAGCCAGCTCTCCTCACAGATAGAGGCCTATCGTATGGCCAAACTGTCTCCACCACTCACCAGTCTCAATGCTGGTAGTTTCCACCATCATCACATTTCTTTGGGATTAACTGTAAAATCAGAAGTTGGTGAAGTGAGAGAATTATTAGATTTAAAACTACAAGACTTGACTCAAGACCAATATACCATCTTCCCAGTTGTTTATCCTTTGAGTCCCTTCCATCTTGTAAACCTGTAGGAAGACATTGGATTTTATGAACTTTCAACCCTTCTATTCTATCCCAGGGAAGTGAGACATTTGATTTCATTAGTAGCCATAATCATTTTAGCACTGATTGAGTGTCTTTGCTCAATATGGAAACACTTTGGAAAGCAGAGAGATGGTCAGTGAGGGCGTGTCCATTTGTAAGACAAGCAATTCTGATGAAGACAAAAGATTGGGGAGTATTGGGAGGATAAGTTCTACCATGACACCCCAGTGGGAAGCTCACTGAGGTATGAGATGGGGACATCTTCAGAGCAAAAAGAATGAGGAAGGAAGGGAAGAATGACAAAGGGTAAAAAACCCTCACTTTGTGGGCCTTTTGGCCAAGAGTGGCCTCTGGTCCTTGGGAGTAAGACATCTAGGTCTGTGTGCCTCAGTCCATGCGTAAGAACTAGACTGCATCTGGAGGACTACTGCTTGACATACAATTCTATGGGCTTCTCTCATAGCTAGGTTGGTAAAGAATCTACCTGTAATGCAGGAGACCCCGGTTCGATTCCTGGGTCAGGAAGATCCGCTGGAGAAAGGATAGGCTACCCACTCCAGTATTCTTGGGCTTCCCTTATGGCTCAGTTGGTTAAGAATCTGCCTGCAATGCAGGAGACCTGGGTTCGATACCTGGGTTGGGAAGCTCCCCTGGAGAAGGGAATGGTTACCTATTCCAGTATTCTGGCCTGGAGAATCCCATGGACTGTATAGTTCATGGGGTCGCAAAGAGTCAAACACAACTGAGCGAATTTTGTCTGTCTTATCCAATCCCAACAAGTTACTTCAGCTCACTGTACTTTTGTGTCTTCATCTGGAAATTTGAACTAATCAAATGAGTTCATATATGTAAAACTTAGCTCACTGAGGGTTTGATGTCACTGTTATTTCCCCTCTGCCCTGTGATCCTATTTCTTGGTGGGTGGAGATCAGGAGGTGCAGGGGAGGAGGCTGCAGCCCCTTTAGCTCTTACCACACCTTCCTATAGATCCTCTCATCAGACTGCTAGGCCAGGGCGGACCCCTCAGACAATGGTCTTAGGCGACACAAAAGGGATTTACAGACCAGCTGGCAACTCATGCTGCTGCCTCCTATGAAGGAATTTTGTCCTCAGAGTCTCTGAAATTACAGGGAAGAAATGATGATGTCAGCTGTTAGCCTTGTCCCAAGTACCTGCCTAACACTCCTTGACATTTCCAGATGTGTATATAGACAGATGCATCTGTGCACACAGGTTTGTATGGAAACACATATACACATAGGAACACATGTTCGCAGACATAAGCACCTGTACACACCTATACAATGCTGAGGGCAAAGTACGCAAATATGCTTACACATGTACACTTAAATGCAGATCAAGGTATACATATATGTATATGTAATATATAGAGACATATACTGATGCACAATCACAAAAAGAGACAAATATTCACATGCATGTGTTCATTAATAAAATATCATTTGCCATATGGTTACACTGTCACAAATTATACATACATAAACTGGACCAAATGTCCAGCACCTTCAAGGAACTGAGGACCTAGGAAACTATACCCTCAGCCTTAGTTCTAGCTTGTAGTCAACACTACACACACCCACTTTGAGGCTATGCTGATGACCAAGGGTGGAGGATGAAGACAGGTCAGAGGAGACAGTGCCCTACAGGCTCTGGGAAGATCCAGCTGTCAGAGACTTGTTGGCCCCAAGACCATGGAAGTAGATGCTGCAAGCCAATGGGTTAGGTAAGAGTATTCTGTTTTTTAGAGCTCTGGGCGCCAAACCCACCATCTACTGAAAAGGGATTTTTGAGAAGCTCCTGGCTGACCAAAGGGCAGAAGCAGCCAAGAGTGTGGCAAACTTCATCTTGATTGGATTCACTAGGGGAAGAAGAAACACAATGAGCTCTAGCCAGGGTTCACCAAGAGTGGGGGCATACTGGTGAGGTGGAAGATGACTGGGGAGAACCGTGACCTAACAGTCTCTTCAGCATAACTTTCAACTGATCCTATGAGAAAGTTCTATCTGAGGCATTTCTGCCATACTTCTCCTTGATCCTTTGTTGATTCTGAAACACCTATGGCTCATTGTTTCCGGATGTCTTCTTTCTGCCACTCACAGCTTACAGACCCAGGACCAATGTCCTCACAGCGTCGATTGCCTACTTCAAGATGACAACTTCTTCCTGATGAAAGAAGATCCCAGAGCCACCAACAAGAGAAATAGAAGGTATCAAGCAGTGGAGAAGAGGACCAGTATCACTGGACAACTTGAAGATTCAGCCTAAAATAAACTACACAGCATATTGTCTGAAGGTACAAAAGATTATGTGTCCCACTTTGAGTCCCTTGAGTGATTCAAAGAGAACTGTCAGCTCTCAGGAATTCCCCAAGTCGTCTGCCACCATAAAATATAATTTATTGGAGGCTTCCAATCAAATGAACTTTGAATGAGTAGTGTATTTCCTATTAGGAGCTATTACCACAAAGAGATCTTGTGGAACAGATAAACTTTAATCAAAACATTCTAAAACATTGTGTATTCCTTGAACCTCTCATTGAGCTGGGCTCCCAAAAATGAGCCAGTTCAAATTCTACTCCTGCCCAGCTTAGGATGGAGAGTCCTAAACAACCCACCAGTTATGAGGACTCATAGCAGGACTCGTAGCATCCTGGTCCCAGTGGCCTAACCAACTCTGGGGGCTGGACATTGACTCTACAAAATGATGTCAGAGGCACAGGGCTCTGGGATAGAGTTTGGCCCAGAATTTGTAATAGGGAGTTGGCATTTGAGATATAAATCCTAGTGCCTAATTTGAAGTGGGCTTCCCTGGTGGCTCAGTCAGTAAAGAATCCACCTGCAATGCAGAGACCTGGATTCGATCCCTGGGTTGGGAAGGTAATGTCAACCCACTCCAGTATTCTTGTGTGGAGAATCCCCATGGACATAGGATCCTGGTGGGCAGCCCAGGGGATCGCCAAAATTCAGAAACGACTAAGCACAGCACAGCACAATCTGAAGTGAGGATTCTGTTCAGAGAATTGTTTCATTAATTGAACCCTCCAAGTCTTCCCATGTCCTACAAGTCCTCATGAGCAGTCTCTACTTCTTCTGCCTCCTATTCATATGTACTCCACCTCCAGTGTGGAAGGACTTGAAGGTCTGAGAACACATTTTTATGGCTCTGCACTCCTCAGCTGCTGAACTCCTACACACCCTTCAATCTCAGTTTACAGGGCATCTCCTTCTTTTACCCACTTTTTCTGGAGGTTAAGTATCCTTGTCTGAGCTTGTTGAGCACAATGTGAGAACTTTGCTTTCATCTCAATGTCTCCAACTAAATCACATGAGCTTTTTAAGAAGAGTGAGTCTTTATCTTGATGTTTTTATACCCTTAACAATAGCATGGAGCCTGGCATGTAGCAAATGTTTAATAAGTTAGTGGCATGCATGCATGAACTGAGTGAATAAGAGGCAGCTGTGTAGTAGTTAAGAGTCTGGACTTTGGGCCAGGCTGCCTGGGTTCATATCCTGATTATGCCACTTAATAATAAACCTTGATAAATTCCATTATCTTCTCTATACCTCAGCTTCCTCCCCTATAAAATAGGTACAATAATAGATGCTGTTGTAACAGTTTATTGAGCTAAAATAGAAAGAAAAAGAAAGTGTTAGTCGTTCAGTCATGTCTGACTCTTTGGTACCCCAAGGACTGTAGCCTTTCAGGCTCCTCTGTCCATTGGTTTTTCCAAGCAAGGATACTGGAGGGGTTTGCCATTGCCTCCTCCAGGGGAACTTCCTGACCCAGGGATCAAACCCATGTCTCCTGTGTCTCTTGCACTGCAGACAGATTCTCAGAGGTAAAAGGTTAGATAGTGGATAGTACATAGTAAGCACTCAACTCACATTAGCCATGAGTCCAGATCCATTCCCATTTGAGCATTGTCAGTGATTCTGAAGACCTCTCTACTAAGTCAATGCCACAAAAGAAGCAAAAAGGGACTCTACTTGCCCTTTGGGTCCTGTAACAATCCCTCTTCTGTGGCCCCTTCATCTAGGCTGAGTGGACTTATTTACAAGGGTCTAGTTAATCACGTCCATCTGTAATGTAAATGTGCTTCTCATTATGCTAATGCAAGCACTAGACATGCAAATCCATAAGCATTTGCATGCCTAATGCAACAGTTCTTGTCCATCCTGTTCTGTTGCTATTTACTATCTAGTTTTTATGACTTATGGATTTCCAACCCTTTAAATTTATATCAGCACCGTGACATATCTGCAAGCAGCGACAGTTTTATGAGCACTAAAAAAGCTGCAACACACCACCACTAAATACTAATGACATAAATGGTAGCTGTAATGGCCTCTATTTTTATTACAATACCAAACCTCAATATATTGCAATTACCTCTACACTCAAGCCAGACCAAGCCACACTGTACAGGAGCCAGCCCAGGGAGAGAGATGTGACCCCCGTAGAGTTCCCGGGTCAAGCCTGTCTGTGGCGCTGAGGAGGTACAGTGGCAGGAAATGTCCTCTGAGGGTTTACTGGGGATCAGAGATCCTCATCAGGAAGACATGCGCCTAGATTCTGAGGTGGGTCTCACAAACCTCAGGGATTGCTTAGAGATGGCTCACAGGTTTTAGCCTTGCCATTCCCTGCCTTCCCCATGAAAAAGAATAGAACAGAGGAAAAGCTATCAGTACTACCAGGTCCCTTTCCCAACTGAGCCAATAACTTACTGTGTGACCCTGAACAATCCCTGTCCTCTCTGGGCCTCAGTTCCCCATTGGGAGGGGAGGAACTAAATATCTCTAAGGATGTTTCCAACTCCAACATTCTGGGACTGACTCTGTGGAAAATTCAAGCCCAAGACATAGACATTAATTTTCTCCAGAATGAAAATACATCCATCAGGACATTTTTATGCCCAATTTTATAAGTTCTGATTTTACACCTTAAAATAATAACACCTTGAATTTATTTTATGGCATTTTCCATCTGAAACACTTTTCTGTCTGTTACGGCATTCATTCTGTGTCCTGGGAGAGTGAGCCAGACAACTATTCTTTCCATTGTGCAGGTAGAGAAACTGAGGTGTGGAAAGAAGACAGTTATATAATACACCCGTGCCAACATATCTAAAACCCATATCTTTGTGGATGGCCTTCTACAAAGCCATTTCTCCACGCTTCCAGTGGCATCCCTTACAAAATTTGTAAGAATGACACCTTAGTACAGTGAGAAGGAAGACAGAAAGGATCCTTGAACCAGCCCGTCAGCAATGCCTTCAACTCTACCAGTGGGGTTTTTCTTTTTTTTTTTCTTTTTGGCTCCTGCACTGTGTTCCTGGGAGAGGTAGTTCACCAGTTATCCATCACTAGCCTCTCAGTGTGGACTAGTATACATGATCACTTTTCCTGGGGATAGATAGTCAAGGGCAAGCTTGGGGGACAGCTGTAGGGTATATCAGTTGGTAAGTTACATTGGTTCTGTCCATGGGGGCACTTTTTGGGAGTAGGAGGCCTGAATGGAAGGTAGTGTATGGCCAGAAAATAGCAGGAGTGGAACAGGCCTGAGAGAAGGTCAGTGAGGACAAACCACCCAGTCAAAGGCCAGTTCTCCTTTTGTTTGTGCTCCAGGTCATGATCTATCCTCAGGGTGAGAGGAGGGCCCCACTGGCTCAGCAGAGTAGCTGGTACGGAGAAGGTGCTCAGCCAATGTTCGCTGAGTGGAAGAACTTCTCCTGATCACCACTCAACTAAGACAATTAATTAAAATCTATCTGAAATGAAAAGAAATTGCCAGGACTGGCTGAAAAGTGATGTTATAGACTGAGTTATGTCCTGCAAAATTCATGTCAAAGCTCTAACTCCCAAAATGACTATGTTTGGCACTAAGGCCTTTAATGACATGGTTAAGGTAAAATGAGGGCTCCCCTGGTTGCTCAGACTGTAAAGAATTCACCTGCAATGCAGGGGACCCAGATTCAATCTCTGGGTTGGGAAGATCCCCTGCAGAAGGGAATGGCTACCCACTCCAGTATTCTTGCCTGGAGAATTCCATGGACAGAGGAGTCTGGCAGGCTATAGTCCATGGAGTTGCAAAGAGTCAGACATGACTGAGTGATATTCACTTTTACTTTAAGGTAAAATGAGGTCATAAAGGAAGAGTTCTAATCCGATATGAGTGTTTTCCTTTTAAGAAGAGAAAGGTGCTGGAGAGGCAACCACAGAGGGAAGAATTGTGAGCACACAGCCAGAAGGTGCTTAGCTGCAAGAAAAGGAGAGAGGCCTCAGTTCAGTCACTCAGTCATGTCCAACTTTCTGTGATCCCACGGACTACAGCACACCAGGCTTCCCTGTCCTTCACCAACTCCCAGAGCTTGCTCAAATTCATGTCTGTCGAGTCAGTGATACCATCCAACCATCTCATCCTCTGTCATCCCCTTCTCCTCCTGCCTGCAATCTTTCCCAGCTTGGGGTCTTTTCAAATGGGTCAGTTCTTCGCATCAGGTGGCCAAAGTATTGGAGCTCCAGCTTCAACATCAGTCCTTCCAATGAACTTTCAGGACTGATTTCCTTTAGGATTGACTGGTTTGAACTCCTTGTGTCCAAGGGACTCTCAAGAGTCTTCTTCAACAACATAGGTCAAAAGCATCAATTCTTCAGCACCGCTTTCTTTATGGTCCAACCCTCACATCCATATATGACTACCGGAAATACCATAGCTTTGGCTAAACAGACCTTTGTTGACAAAGTAATGTCTCTGCTTTTTAATATGCTGTCTAGGTTTGTCATAGCTTTTTTTCCAAAGAGCAAGTGTCTTCTAATTTCATGGCTTCAGTCACCATCTGCAGTGATTTTTGAGCCTAAGAAAATAAAGTCTCTCACTGTTTCCATTGTTTGCCCATCTATTTGCCATGAAGTGATCAGACCAGATGCCATGATCTTAGTTTTCTGAATGCTGAATTTTAAGCCAGCTTTTTCACACTCCTCTTTCACTTTCATCAAGAGGCTCTTTAGTTCTTCTTTGCTTTCTGTCATTAGGGTGGTGTCATCTGCATTTCTGAGGTTATTGATATTTCTCCCAGCAAAAGAGAGGCCTCAGGAGAAACTAAACCTGCCCACACCTTGATCTTAGACTTCCAGCCTCCAGAATTGCGTGAAAATAAGCTTTTGTTTAATGCACTGAGTCTGTAGGTAGCTCCTTATGACTGCGGTTGGCTCTCTCAGAGTAAAAGCTGCAGCAATAACCTTCACCCCACACTGTCAGGAAGATCCCCTGTAGAAGGAAATGGCACTCCACTCCAGTATTCCTGCCTGGAAATCCCGTGGATAGAGGAGCCTGGCAGGCCACAACCAATGGGGTTGTAAAAGAGTTGGACATGACTTAGTGACTAAACAGCAGCAACAGTTGGAGATACATCTTGAGAGGCTGAGGATATAAAATGACAGGCAGAGGCAGACTTATCTTCAAGAAGACATCTTAGACATCTCAAAATCTAACTCATGAATGAATAGGATATGGGGAGACTTCCCAGTAAACTGTAGGTAAAGAGCAGATAATAAAGAGGTGAAGACCCCCAATATACAACAAGTACTTGCCCCAGTA
Organism: Bubalus kerabau; assembly: GCF_029407905.1. Lineage (NCBI taxonomy): Eukaryota > Metazoa > Chordata > Mammalia > Artiodactyla > Bovidae > Bubalus > Bubalus kerabau. Next base: position 20,838,412 of record NC_073640.1, read on the forward strand.
CCACATACTGGGAAGTAGTTACCTGGATATAGGCATGTATTTTCTGGGACTTATTTTTTCAAGGGGTGGGGGACTTCCTTGGTGGACCAGTGGCTAAGACTCCACACTCCCAATGCAGGGGGCTGGATTCAATACCTGGTTGGGGAACTAGATCACATAGTCTGCAACTAAGAGTTCTCATGCCACAACTAAAGATCCTGCAGGCCGCAATGAAGATTGAAGATCCTGTGCGCCACAACTAAGACCTAGCGTGGTCAACAAATGATTTTTTTTCAATGTTGTATCTCCCATATGGGGTCTGAAATTAATGGTCCATCTCTTTAGTAAGGCATTGTACTCTGGCATCAAAACAGTTGATTGACTGAAGGTTTCTATATCACTTAGGGTTTGAGGTAGAGGTCATAAGCAGCAGAAGTAATCCCTGCCCACATGGCTTAAACAATATGAGAATCCTGTAGCAAAAGGATCCTGTCCACAAGCCTGTTTTCAAGCAGGGCTGGAAACAGAAGCTTAAGCCATATCACCAGGACATGGTTTTCTACTGTTCTATTCTCTCAAATCCATTTTCCTCTGTGTCAATGTGGTTGTCTCCTTTCTGAGCCCAGAATGCCTGCTAGTAGCTCCAGAACACATTTTTTTTTTCCCTCACGTCATTGGCTAAAGTGGGATCACCGGAATATCCCTGAACCCACCCCCCCAAAATTTGAGACTCTGACTGGTCAGACCAGAGTCACATGTATGCCTGGAGTCCAAGGAGAAATCTGCTTCACCTAAAGCATACAGATTACTGCAGGAGGAGGGGAAATGGGGTTTATCTCTAACTGAAAAATGAGCATTGTTACAGAAGTCTGGCGTGTTGCCGTCCACAGGGTCGCAAAGAGTTGGACACAACTTAGCGACTAAACAAGAACAGAAGACAAAGCGAATGAATGGTTGGGTGATGAAAACACAACTAATGTCCACTCTTTTATGACTTTCACAGGTGAATTCCTGGTGACAACTCCCCAGATGAAAGCGGAAAGTAGAGGAAGACGAGTCTGGGTGAATCCAGGTGCTCTCAGTTGCTTGTAACCAATCAGCTGCACTGTTGGGAAAATCATCCTTGTCTTTCAGGATCCAGCTCAACAGCCACCAGGAAACTTCTGGTTTCAGGTCTGATGTGGGAAGATCTTAGGAATCATCACTCTCATCCTTATAATAAGAAAAAGCTAGACAAGCTGAAGATATATTTTCCTGCATCCCTTAGGGAATATTGTTAAGATTGCAGGGCAAATGGACGTCTCAAAATCTGAGGAGACAGGTAACAGTGAAAGAGTCAAATCAGCCTCCCTGAAGCAGAAGCCATTGGAGCCATAAGTTTTGTAGGACATTTAAATGATAATTTTGGTGACTTGCTGGAAGACAAATGTGGACTAGTTTGAGAGTAAGAAAATCATGGGGCCAGGAGTTTACAGAGGTCCACACACTCTCACGGACTTTAAGTGCAAGAACCCCAACAGATCTTCACTGTGAAGAGTGAAGGCAAATCCCTCTTATTCCTGGCAAAGAGAAGGAAATGTAACATTCTAATATGTGCCCAGTGTGTTCTCCGTAACAAAGGCCTACTCTCCAGTTAAAAGAACTTTGAAAGTGAAAGTCACTCAGTTGTGTTCAACTCTGCGACCCCACGGACTATACAGTCCATTTTACCAGAGCCTTATCTCACAAAGGCAAGCAGTTGATTACTCAACTACTGCCCCATGTATCTGTGGCTCACATATAGGGAAGGAGAGAAAAAGAAAGATACCAAATCCTTGTGAAGGTCACAGGTCAGAGACACAGGCTCACGTAACAGTGGATTCAACCATAAAACTATAAAACACCTCCCTTCCTCCCTTACCACCACAGTTAACAGGGCTCCAGTGAAATAATAGTGGATTATATCAATAGCTGAAAGACCCACAAGGCTCAGATTCTACTTAAGAATCAGATTTTAGGAAAACACCAAGAAAACAGGAGAGGCGAAAAACAAGGATACTAGAGGAACTTGAAGTCCTTGGTACCTATGTAAACCCTAAACATAGACAAACACCTCGCCAGGTTGATACAAAACCTCAACAGTGATACAGGCCTCTGTTTCTATTTTCTAGCATATAATGTCTGGACTTCAAGAAAAAACTACAAAACATTGTAAAAGGCAGGAGGACACAGTCTAAAGAAACAAAGCAAGCATCAGTACCAGACTCAGATATGACATAGATTTTGGAGTTATCATACATGAAATTTAAAATAATTATAATTAATTGGTTAAGATCACAAACCAAAAAAGTAGGCAGAATGCAAGAACAAATGGGTAGTATAAGCAGAAAGATGTAAACTCTAAGAATAAAACTCACAAAAGGAGAAACAGATGATCTGAACAGACCTATATTTACTAAAAAAAAAAAAAAAAGTATCAATAATTAATAACATTTCAGAAAGAAAGAAACAGGTCCAGATAGTTTCACAAGTGAATTCTACCGACGATTGACAAAATGTAAAGAAAAATCCCAAATCTCTATAATCTCTTCCAGGAAATGAAATGCTGCTGCTGCTGCTGCTAAGTCGCTTCAGTCATGTCTGACTCTGTGCAACCCCATAGACAGCAGCCCACCAGGCTCTGCCATCCCTGGGATTCTCCAGGCAAGAACACTGAAGTGGTTTGCCATTTCCTTCTCTAATGCATGAAAGTGAAAAGTGAAAGTGAAGTCACTCAGTCGTGTCCGACCCTCAGCAACCCCATGGACTGCAGCCTACCAGGCTCCTCTGTCCATGGGATTTTCCAGGCAAGAGTACTGGAGTGGGTTGCCATTGCCTTCTCCAAGGAAATGAAATAGAGGGACTATTTTCTGACATTATATGAGCAGAGCTATTGTTGTTGTTGTCATTCAGTCGTTAACACATGTCTGACTCTTTACAACCACATGGACTGTGGAATAGGTGGCAAGAATACACAGAAGAACTATGTAAAATGACCTTAATGACCCAGATAACCACGATGGTGTGGTCACTCACCTAGAGCCAGACATCTTAGAGTGCAAAGTCAAGTGGGCCTTAGGAAGCATCACTATTAACAAAGCAAGTGAAGGAGATGGAATTCCAGCTGAGCTATTTCATATCCTAAAAGATGATGCTGTGAAAGTGCTGCACTCAATATGCCAGCAAATATGGAAAGCTCAGCAGTGGCCACAGGACTGGAAAAGGTCAGTTTTCATTTCAATCCCAAAGAAAGGCAATGCCAAAGAATGTTCAAACCACTGCACAATTGCATTCATTTCACATGCTAGGAAAGTAATGTTCTAAATTCTCTAAGCTAGCCAGGCTTCAACAGTACATGAACCAAGAATTTCCAGATGTTCAAGCTGGATTTAGAAAAGACAGAGGAACCAGAGATCAAATTGTCAATATCCATTGGATCATAGCAAAAGCAACAGAATTCCAGAAAAATATGTACTGCTTCATTGTCTATGCTAAAGCCTTTGACTGTGTGGATCACAACAAACTGGAAATTTCTTAAAGAGATGGGAATACCAGACCACCTTACCTGCCTCTTGAGAAATCTGTATGCAGGTCAAGAAGCAACAGTTAAAACTGGGCATGGAACAACAGGTTGGTTTCAAATTGGGAAAGGAGTACATCAAGGCTGTATATTGCCACCCTGCTTATTTAACTTATATGTAGAGTATATCATGCAAAACTCGGGCTGGATGAAGCACAAGCTGGAAACAGGATTGTCAGGAGAAATATCAATAACCTAAGATATGCAAATGACACCACCCTCATGGCAAAAAGTGAAGAGGAACTCAGGAGCCTCTTGATAAAGGTGAAAGAGGATAGTGAAAAAGCTGGCTTGGAACTTAACATTCAAAAAACAAAGATCACGGCATCCTATTCCATCACTTCAAGGCAAATAGAAGGGAAAAAATGGAAACAGTGACAGACTTTATTTTATTAGCCTCCAAAATTACTGCAGATGGTAACTGCAGCCACGAAATTAAAAGACGTTTGCTCCTTGGGAAAAAAGCTCTGACAAACTTAGACAATGTATTAAAAAGCAGAGACATTACTTTGCAAACAAAGGTCTGTATAAGTCAAAGCTATGGTTTTTCCAGTAGTCATAGATGGAATTGAGAGTTGGACCATAAAGAAGGCTGAACACCGAAAGATGGATCCTTTTGAACTGTGGTGTTGGAGAAGACTCTTGAGAGTCCTTAGACTGTATGGAGATCAAACCAGTAAATTCTAAAAGAAATCAATACTGAGTATTCATTGGAAGGACTGATGCTGAAGACAAAGCTCCAATACTTGGGCCACCTGATGCAAAAAGCCAACTCATTAGGAAAGACCCTGATGCTGAAAAAAATTGAAGGCAGGAGGAGAAGGGGATGACAGAGGACAAGATGGTTGGATGGCATCACTGACTCAATGGACATCAGTTTGATCAACCTTAAGGAGATGATGAAGGACAGGGAAGCCTGGCATACTGCAGTCCATGAGGTCGCAGAGTCAGACACACCTGGGTGGCTGAACAACAGCAATGGACTGTGGCACATCACGCTCCTCTGTCCTCCACTATCTCCTGGAGTTTGTTCAAATTCATCTCCATTGAATCGGTGATGCCATCCAACCATCTCATCCTCTGCTGCCTTCTTCTCCTTTTGCCTTCAATCTTTCCCAGCATCAAAGGTCTTTTCCAATGAGTCGGCTCTTCACATTAGATGGCCAAAGTATTGGAGTTTCAGCTTCAGCATCAGCCCTTCCAGTGAATATCCAGGGTTGATTTCCTTTAGGATTGATTGGTTTGATATTCTTGTGATTCAAAGAACTCTCAAGAGTCTTTTTAAGCATCACAATTTGAAAGCATCAGTGCTTCAGTGCTCAGACTTCTTTATGGTCCAGTTCTCATATCCTTACACAACTACTGGGAAAACCATAGCTTTAACTATCCAGACTTTTGTCAGCAAAATTATGTCTCTGCTTTTTAATACACTCTCTAGGTTTGTCATAGCTTTCCTTCCAAGGAGCAAGCATCTTAATTTCATGGCTGCAGTTACCATCCACAGTGATTCTAGAGCCCAAGAAAATAAAATCTGTCATTGCTTCCACTTTTTCCCCTTCTATTTCCCATGACATGATGGGTCCAGATGCCATGATCTTAGTTTTTTGAATGTTGAGTTTCAAGCCAGCTTTTTAACTATTACCTTAATGCTAAAACCCAAGAAAGACATTACAAGAAAGACCAAAGACCAAGATCATGAGCATAGATAAAAAATCCTTAACAAAATATTAGTAAATCAAATCCAACAATGTATAAAAAGAATTGTAGACCGGGGTGGGTTCAGTTCAGTCACTCAGTCGTGTCCAACTCTTTGCAACCCCATAAACCGCAGCACTCCAGAACTCCTGTCCATCACCAACTCCTGGAGTTAACCCAAACTCATGTTCATTGAGTCAGTGATGCCATCCAACCATCTCATCCTCTGTCATCCCCTTCTCCTCTGGCCTTCAATCTTTCCCAGCATCAGGGTCTTTTCAGATGAGTCAGCTCTTCACCTCAGGTGGCCAAAATATTGGAGTTTCAGCTTCAGCATCAGTCCTTCCAATGAATATTCAGGGTTGATTTCCTTTAGGATTGACTGGTTTGATCTCCTTGCAGTCCAAGGGACTCTCAAGAGTCTTCTCCAACACCACAGTCCAAAAGCATCAATTCTTGGGTGCTCAGCTTTCTTTGTAGTCCAACTCTCACATCCATACATGACTACTGGAAAAACCATAGCCTTGACTAGACCAGGGTCAAGCAACATTTATTCCAGGTGTGCAAGCTGTTTCAACATTCAAAAGTGAATTAAAATAATCCATCACTTCAATAGGTTAAAGAAAAATTATATACCTGTATCAATTGATCCAAAATAAACAATTAATAAATCCAACACCCATTCACAATAAAAACTCTCAGCACATTGGGAATAAAGGGGAACTTTCTCAAATTGATAGAGAATACTTACAAAAATTCTACAGTTAACATTATATATAGTAGTGAGAAATTGGATGTTTTCCCACAAAGACTGAGGCCAAGGCAAGTATATTCCTTCTCACCACTTCTATTCAATATTTTACTGGTAGTCCTAGCAAATTAAATAAGACTAGAATGAAAAGTAAAAGGTGTGAAGATTGGAAAGATAGACTTTTTTTCCAATATGATTTTTTTATGTAGAAAATTGCAAAGAATCAATACAAAGACCACTGAAACTCATAAGGTTGGAGATTACAAGGTTAATGTTCAAAAATCAGTTGCTTTCCCTACACTAACAATGAATAGAATTTAAAGCTAAAAACATGCTGCTGCTGTGCTCAGTCATTTCAGACTCTTTGTGACCCCATGAACTATAGCCCACCAGGCTTCTCTGTCCATGGAATTTTCCAGGCAAGAATATTGGAGTGGGTTACCATTTCCTTTTCCAGGGCATCTTTCCAACCCAGGGATTGAACCTGGATCTCTTACATCTCCTGCATTGGTAGGTGGATTCTCTACCACTGAGCCAAGTGGGAAGCCCATGTTAAAACCATAATACCATTTTTAAAGTGGTCAAAAAAGACTTGAGTATAAATCTAATAAAACATATGTAGTATTTTTGTATAAAACTATAAAATTCTGATGAAAGAAATCAAAGATCTAAATAAATGAATATTCCATGTACATGGATTGAAAAACGCAGTATTATTAAGATATTAATTCTTCCCAACATTATCTACATATTCAATGAATGAAATCTCATTCAAAATTTCAGCAAGTATTTTGTAGATATTGATAAACTGCTTCTACATGAACCAGCAAAAGATCCAGAAGAGCCAACATAATGCTGGAAAGAACAAAGTTGGAGAACTGACACTACCCAAATTCAAGAGCTACTATAAAGCTACAAAAATGAAGGCAATGTGGTATTGGTGAGTGAATAGACACATAGATTAATGGGACAGAATAAAGAGCCCAGAAATAGACCGACACAAATATAGCCAACCATTCTTTATAAAAGGAGTAAAGCCAAGTCAGTAAAGAGAGTCTTTTCAACAAATGGTCCTGGAACAATTCAACATCCAGATGCAAAAAAAAAAAAAAAAAAAAAAAAAAAAATCTAGACATAGACTTTACACCTGTTTCAAAATGGATTATAGACCTAAATATAAAGTGTAAAAATTATAAAATTTCCACACAAAAAACCACAGAGAAGAAAATCTAAGTGACCATAGGTTTGGTGATGAGTTTTTAAACATAGCTCCTAAAGCACAATCCATAAAAGAAAAAGATGGTAAGTTGGATTTCATTAAAGTCTAAAACTTATGCTCTACAAAACATATTATTAACAAAATGAAAGGACAAGCCACAGACTGGGAGAAAACATTTTCAACAAATATCTGATAAAGACCTTGTAACCAAAATACATAAAGTTTTTAAGCTTAACAATAATGCAACAAATAAGCTAAACTTGAAATGGGCAAATTATCTGAATAGATACCTCATTAAAGAAAACATGAAACCAAAGTTCCAACTAGTTCTTAAACAACCATTGACAGGAGGACACTGGAACCCACCAAAAAAAAAAAAAAAAAAAAGATACTCCACATCCAAAGACAAAAGAGAAGCTGCAATGAGATGGTAGGAGGGGCACAAATCACGAGAAAATGAAAACCCATACCCTCCAGGTAGGCAACCCACAAACTGGAGAAAAACACCAAAGAAGAAGAATACCCCACATCAGGCTTCCCAGCCTGGAGATCCAGCAAAGAGACCAGGAATCCCCAAGGGATCTGACTTTGAAGACCTGTGGGATTTGATTACAGGGCTTCCACAGGACTGGGGGAAACCAAGACTCTACTCTTGGAGGGGAACAAAATCTTGTGCAAACCAGGACCCAGGGGAAAAGAGTAGTGGTCCCATAGGAGACTGAACAAACAGAGATGAGCAATGCACTTGAAGGAATCAATAGCAAACACCCTCTTCCAACAACACAAGAGAAGACTGCACATGGACATCACCAGATGGTCAATACCAAAATCAGATTGATTATATTCTTTGCAGCCAAAGATGGAGAAGCTCTACACAGACAGCAAAAATAAGACCAGGATCTGACTGTGGCTCAGATCATGAACTCCTTAATGCCAAATTCAGACTTAAATTGAAGAAAGTAGGGAAAACCACTAGACCATTCAAGGATGACCTAAATCAAATCCCTTATGATTATACAGTGGAAGTGACTAATAGATTCAAGGGATTAGATCTGATAGAGTGCCTGAAGAACTAAGGACAGAGGTTCATGACATTGTATAAGAGGCAGTGATCATGACCATCCCCAAGAAAAAGAAATGCAAAAAGTAAAAAAATGGCTGTCTGAGGAGGCCTTACTAATAGCTGCGAAAAGAAGAGAAGTGAAAGGCAAAGGAGAAAAGGAAAGATACACCCATTTGAATGCAGAGATCCAAAGAATAGCAAAGAGAACTAAGAAAGACTTCCTCAGTGATCAATGCAAAGAAATATAGGAAAATAATAGAATGGGAAAGACTAGCGATCTCTTCAAGAAAATTAGAGATACCAAGGGAACATTTAATTGCAAAGATGGGCTCAATAAAGGACAGAAATGGTATGGACCTAACAGAAGTAGAAGATATTAAGAAGAGGTGGCAAGAATATACAGAAGAACTATTCAAAAAAGATCTTCATGAACCTATATAATCACGATGGTGTGATCACTGACCTAGAGCCAGACATCCTGGAATGTGAAGTCAAGTGGGCCTTAGGAAGCATCACTACGAACAAAGCTAGTGGAGGTGATGGAATTCCAGTAGAGCTATTTCAAATCCTAAAAGATGATGGTGTGAAAGTGCTGCACTCAGTACGCCAGCAAATATGGAAACTTCAGCAGTGGCCACAGGACTGGAAAAGGTCAGTTTTCATTCCAATCCCAAAGAAAGGCAATGCCAAAGAATGCTCAAACTACCGCACAACTGTACTCATCTTACACACTAGTAAAGTAATGCTCAAAAGTCTCCAAGTCAGGCTTCAACAGTATGTGAACCATGAACTTCCAGATGTTCAAGGGAGATTTAGAAAAGGCAGAGGAACCAGAGATCAAATTGCCAACATCTGTTGGATCATCAAAAGAGCAAGAGAGTTGCAGAAAAACATCTACTTCTGCTTCATTGACTATGCTAAACCCTTTCTCTGTGTGGATCACAACAAACTGAGGAAAATTCTTAAAGAGATGGGAATACCAGACCACCTGGCCTGCCTCCTGAGAAATCTGTATGCAGGTCAAGCAGCAACAGTTAGTACTGGACTAAGAACACCAGACTGGTTCCAAATCAGGAAAGGAGTTCGTCAAGGCTGTATATTGTCACCCTGCTTATTTAACTTATATGCAGAGTACACCATGAGAAATGCTGGGCTGGAGGAAGCACAAGCTGGAATCAAGATTGCTGGGAGAAATATCAATAACCTCAGATATGTAGATGGCACCACCCTCATGGCAGAAAGCAAAAAAGAACTAAAGAGCTTCTTGATGAAAGTGAAAGAGGAAAGAGACAAAGTTGGCTTAAAACTCAACATTCAGAAAACTAAGATCATGGCATCCAGTCCCATCACTTCATGGCAAATAGATGGGGAAACAATGGTAAATGACAGACTTTATTTTGGGGGACTCCAAAATCACTGCAGATGGTGACTGCAGCCATGAAATTAAAAGATTCTTGCTCCCTGGAAGAAAAGCTATGACCAACCTAGGCAGTATATTAAAAAACCTAGGCAGTATATTAAAAAAGCAGAGACATTACTTTGCCAACAAAGGTCTGTCTAGTCAAAGCTATGGTTTTTCCAGTAGTCATGTATGGATGTGAGAGTTGTACTACAAAGAAAGCTGAGCGCTGAAGAATTGATGCTTTTGAACTGTGGTGTTGGAGAAGACTCTTGAGAGTCCCTTGGACTGCCAGGAGATCCAACCAGTTAATCCTAAAGGAAATCAGTCCTGAATATTCATTGGAAGGACTGATGCTGAAGCTGAAGCTCCAATAGTTTGGCCATCTGATGTGAAGAACTGACTCATTTGAAAAGACCCTGATGCTGGGAGAGATTGAAGGTGGGATGAGAAGTGGACAACAGAGGATGAGATGATTGGATGGCATTACCAACTCAATGGACATGAATGTGAGTAAGCCCCAGCAGTTGGTGATGGACAGGGAAGCCTGATGTGCTGCAGTCCATGGGTTGCAAAGAGTTGGACACGACTGAGTGACTGAACTGACTGAACAGAATAACAGATGCAGAAGAACAGGTAAGGGACCTGGAGGACAGAATGGATCACTGCCACAGAACAGAATCTAGAAAAAAGAATGAAAAAAAAAAAAGACAACCTAAGAGACCTCTGGGACAACATTAAAAATATCAACATTTGCATTTTAGGGGTCCCAGAAAGCGAATAGAGAGAGAGAAATGACAAGAGAAAATATTTGAAGAAATAATAGCTGGAAACTACCTTAACATGGAACAAAATAGTCAGCCAAGTCCAGGAAGCACAGAGAGTCCCAGGCAGGATAAATTCAAGGAGAAACACACCAGTGAAAATGGAAATCACTCAGTCGTGTCTGACTCTTTGTGACCCCAAGGACTATACAGTCCATGGAATTCTCTGGGCCAGAATACTGAATTGGGTAGACTTTTCTTTCTCCAGGGGATCTTCCCAACCCAGGGATTGAGCCCAGGTCCCCAGCATTGCAGCCGGATTCTTTACCAGCTAAGCCACAAGGGAAGCCCAAGAATACTGGAGTAGGTAGCCTATCCCTTCTCCAGCAGATCTTCTGACTCAGGAATTGAACTGGGGTCTCCCGCATGGCAGGTGGATTCTTTATCAACTAACACATAGTAATCAAACTGACAAAAATGAAAGACAAAGATGAAATACCAAAAGCAACAAGGAAAAAACAACCGATAACATACAAGGAAACTTGTATAAGGTTATCAGCTGATTTCTCAACAGAATCTCTACAACCCAGAAGGAAATGGCATTATATGTTCAACCTGATAAAAGGGAAGAACCTATAACCAAGAATATTCTAGCCAAGAAGACTCTAATTCATATTTGATAGAGAAATCAAAAGCTTTCCAGACAAGCAAAAGTTAAGATAGCACCATCAAACCAGCTTTATAACAAATACTAAATGAACTTCTCTTGGCAGAAAACACAAGTGAAGGAAAACACCTACACAAAATAAACCAAAAACAATTAAGAAAGTGGTCATAGAATCCTACATATCAATAATTATCTTAAATGTAAATGTAAACCCAAAGGCTGGAGAAGGCAGTGGCACCCCACTCCAGTACTCTTGCCTGGAAAATCCCATGGACAGAGGAGCCTGGTAGGCTGCAGTCCATGGGGTCGCGAAGAGTCAGACACGACTGAGCGACTTCACTTTCACTCTTCACTTTCATGCATTGGAGAAGGAAATGGCAACCCACTCCAGTGTTCTTGCCTGAAGAATCCCAGGGACAGAAGAGCCTGGTGGGCTGCCGTCTATGGGGTCGCAAAGAGTCGGACACGACTGAGCAACTTCACTTTCACTTTCATGCACTGGAGAAGGCAATGGCAACTCACTCCAGTGTTCTTGCCTGGAGAATCCCAGGGACGGGGGAGCCTGGTGGGCTGCCGTCTATGGGGTCACACAGAGTCGGACACGACTGACGTGACTTAGCAGCAGCACAAGCAGCAAACCCAAAGGCATAGACTGGATGGATGGGTAAAAACATGTGAATATATGCACTTTCACTTACACATCACGATACTTAACCCCCCCCCAAGTTGTATGCAATTCTATTGTTAGGTTAATTATGTTTCCACATGGCTTGCAACTGTATCTTGGGGGTCTAGCTATTGATTGTGTAAACTGATAAACATCTTTTACTATTGTGATTATGCAACTGTGCTATGCTGTGCTTAGTCGCTCAGTCATGTCTGACTCTTTACATCTCCATGCACTGTAGTCTGCCAGGCTCCTCTTTCCATGTAACTATTATTGTTTTAATACCATAGTATCATGATTGGCTTACAGAAAATAATAGGATTCTATATCACTAAAACTCCACTTAATAGAAAAATCTGTAATCACGTTTTAAAATTCAGATGTATATTAAAACATCTGACAAAACTAGACAGCATTTTAAAAAGCAAAGACATTACTTTGCCAATAAAGATCTGTATAAGTCAAAGTTATGGTTTTTCCAGTAGCCAAGGATGGAATTAAGAGTTGGACCAAAGAAGGCTGAGTGCTGAAGAATTGGTGCTTTTCAACTGTGGTGTTGGAGAAAACTCTTGAGAGTCCCTTGGACTGCAGGGAGATTAAACCAGTCAATCCTAAAGGAAATCAGTCCTGAATATTCATTGGAAGGACTGATGCTGAAGCTGAAACTCCAATACTTTGGCCACCTGCTGCAAAGAGCCAGTTCATTGGAAAAGACCCTGATGCTGGGAAAGATTGAAGGCAGCAGGAGAAGGGAATGACAGAGGATGAGATGGTTGGATGGCATCACTGACTCAAAGGACGTAAGTTTGAGCAAGCTTGGGGAGACGGTGAAGGACAGGGAAGCCTGGCATGCTGCAGTCCAAGGGATTGCAAAGAGTCAGACATGACTGAGTGACCAAACAACATTAGAATTATCTTGGAATTTTTTGAAGAATACAAATGCCCAGGTATTGGTTTTTTGTTTTTGTTTTTGTTTTTGTTTTGCCAAAGCTCCAGATGTGATTCTAATGAGGAGCCTTGTTTAAAACAACTGGACTACATGACGATCTTTTACTTATATCTAGTTTGTTTCACTTTTTCTGTTTCATATTCAGGACTCCCATTTCATTTAGTTTGTTTTCCAATTTTTCCATCTCTTTTTTTTTCTGTTTTTCTTTCTCAAGCCTTTTTCAAGTTTAGTAGAAATGTTTGTGTATACATACATACAGACACATATATAGTACGTGTGTGTGTCACTCAATCATGTCCGACTCTTTGCAACCCCATGGACTATAGCCCACCAGCCTCCTCTGTCCATGGAATTCTCCAGGCAAGAATACTGGTGTGGTTTGCCATTCCCTTCTCCAAGGGATCTTCCCAAGCTAGGGATCGAACCCAGGTCTCCTGTATTTAAGCAAATTCTTTACCATCGGAGCCACCAGGGAACTTTATATAGTACGTAAAATATATATATTTTAGAAAACTTACGCATTTTTACTTAGCTAAAAATTTATGACATTTTAGTTCCACTTGTTTGACTAAGTATGAATAGAATGCTAGATTTCTAATTTATACTCAACTGAAAACTTGATATCGTTCCATTTATTCTGGCATCTAGTATTACTGCTAGAAGTCTAGAATGCTTATTTTAGTGAATTTTTTTTAAAACTGAATGAGTCTTGAAACTTTTAATCCAATTCTGAGAATATGAATAAATGTAAAAAAGAACAAGAAATTAATATGTGATACAGTACAATTAATTAAAGTAAGATTTTGTTCAAACTTCACAAAATTTTATGCTAGTATCCATTATTTGTTTTCATACCTTATTCAAGATTCCACATTGAATTTAGTTGCATCTGCCAGCTTCACCTGCAAGCAACAAATTCTGATAAATTCTCTTTTTTTTTTTTTTCTGTTACAAGTGTTTTCTAATTTTCCTTGTATGGCTTCTTAGATACACCCATCTTTTTAAAAATTAATTAATTTATTTTAATTGGAGGCGAATTACTTTATATTATTGTGGTGGTTTTGCATACATCGACGTGAATCAGCCACAGGTATACGTGTGTCCTCCCATCCTGAACCCACACACATCCTTCCCCACCCCATCCTTCTGAGGTGTGCCGGATCACTGGCTTTGAGTCCCCTGCTTCATGCATCGAACTTGCACTGGTCATCTATATCACATATGGTAATATACATGTTTCAAAGCTATTCTCTGAAATCATCCCACCCTCGCCTTCTCCCACAGAGTCCAAAAGTCTGTTCTTTACATCTGTGTCTCTTTTGCTGCCTTGCAAATAGGATCATCGTTATTGTCTCTCTAAATTCCATATATATGCATTAATGTACTGTATTGGTGTTTCTCTGACTTACTTCCCTCTGTGTAATAGGCTCCAGTTTCATCCACCTCATTAGAACTGACTCAAATGCATTCTTTTTTATAGCTGAGTAATATTCTATTGTGTATATGTACCACAACTTCCTTATCCATTTGTCTGCCGATGGACATCTAGGTTGCTTCCAGGTCCTAGCTATTGTAAACAGTGATATAGATACACCCATCTTTTAAAAGTGAACATTTAATTTCCAAATACATGGGGTTTTTAAAGTATCTTTGATATTAATCTCTCATTTTGATATTAATTTCTCATTCAAATACTTTAATTTCTCATTTAAATACTTTCTTCTCTGTAATCACCCTTTGTGTTTTGTCAGTCTTTTAATTTTTTTTTTAATACATAGCAAAAGAGACACAGATGTATAGAACAGTCTTTTGGACTCTGTGGGAGAGGAAGAGGGTGGGATGATTTGGGAGAATGGCATTGAAACATGTATAATATCATATACGAAATGAATCACCAGTCCAAGTTCAATGCATGATATTGGTTGCTTGGGGCTGGTGCACTGGGATGACTCAGTCTTTTAATTTTATTGAGGCTTCCAATGGCTAAGTCAAAGATCTGTCTTGGTAAATGTCACATTGCACTTGAAAATATATGGGTTATTTTCAAATATTGTTTGATATTGATTTCTAACATAATTCCACAGTGTTAAGAGAACAGACTCTGTATGATTTCAGTACCTTTAGACCATAAAATTTTTGCATCTCAGTTTATGTCTCTGGATATGTTCCAGTGTCATCTGATTTATAGTCTATGGGAACTTGAATTGAATTTATATCCTGCTATTGTGTGAAAAGTGTATAAATTTCAATTGTGTTGAATTGGTTCATAGTGCTTTTCAGGTCTACTATATACGTCTACTTTCCTGCTCATTCATTCTATTAATTTTTGAGAACTTGATATGAAACTCCAACTAAAAACTTTATCTACTTAAAAATAATTATATATATAGTGGAGCTACCTGTAACTTTGCTCTGTATTTTCCAAGTCTCTTGCAAATGTATTATTATACTTTCATAATTTAAAAACTAAAAATTTAAAGACAAATAAATGCATCCTCAATGGAAAACTATGCAGCCACAAGAAAGATGAAACTTCGCTGAATTCCACAAAATGCTAGACCTAGAATGTATAGTATGGTCACAATATAAGTCAGAAGCAGAAGGCAAATGTCTATTATTTAAATGGTGTGGTGGATGACTTTTTTAAAAAAAGAAAAAGATAAGCTAAAACTTTTATGAAGTAATAAAAGTAAAAAAAAATATTAAAGTTTCCCAGAGATAACTGTAATTCTACTGGGAAGATTCTCAAAGGACATGCCCCCATAAGAAATGGAGAAAAATAGTATGACATCAGAAAGAAATAAAGTTTTCTTACGAGCATGTGTATGAAAAAGAGAAATTTCAATAAAATGTTCAACAAATGGAAAAAAAGAACATATACAAATGGCAAATAAGCATATTAAAAAAATGTTCAACATCATTTCCCATTATGGAATAGCAAATTAAAACAATAGCACCAAGCTTCCTGTATCCTGCATCGAACCTGGACTGGCGATTCGTTTCTTATGTTACAAAACTCTTAGGATGGCTAAAATCCAAAATTAGCAATACCAAAGATTAGTAATGATGCAGAGCAGTAAGAACTCTTTCATTGTTGGTGAGAATGCAAAATGTTGCAGCCCCTTTAGGAGAAAGCTTAGCAGTTTCTTACAAGACTAAACATGATCTTACCATATGATCTGTCAATTGCCCTCCTGGATATTTACCCTCCTGGATATAAATTAATTTGAAAACTTAAATCAACACAAAAACCTGCATATGAGTGTATACAGCTGCTTTATTCATAACTGCCAAAAACTAAAAACAACCAAGATGCCCTTTTGTAGATGAAGAGAGAAACTGATACATCCATGCAGTGAAGTATTTTATTCATCAATAAAAAGAAATGGGCTATTAAGCATGAAGAGACATGGAATCTTAAAAACATATTGTTAAGTGAAAGAAATCAGTCTGAAAAGGCCACAAACTGTATGATTCCAATTTTATAATGTTTTATAAATGACAAAACTATAGAAATAGAAAAAGGGTCAATGTTTGCCAGGGTTTAAGGGAGAGTAGAGGGGAATGAATTAATATACAATGCACAGTAGATTTTTAGAGCAGTAGAACTATTCTGTGTCATACTTTAATACTGGATACATGACATCATGCATTTAAAAAAAACCCATAGAAATTTACAACACAAAGAACGAACCTTAATGTATGCAAATTTTTTTTTAATCAGGAGGTTAGGGGAGCATGGGATGGAATATAGAGTTTTTAAATACACAAGCCATAAAAGGAAAAAAAAGGTAAGTTGGACTTTATTAAAGTTTAAAACTTATGCTCTGCAAAAGATGCTATTAACAGAATGAAAAGACAGGGAGATTCTCTCTTGTATTCTACCTATATTATAAATGGATAGCACAATCTCGGGAAAGAGGGTGGAGAGAAAAGGTGCTGACCTAGTGCACCTATAAAACGAAAGGCAAAAGGAACTTCACATAAGCACTTCACTCAATAAAGTTACTCCTTGTAGGAGTGTTGGAAGTTAATAATTCTGAAGCCACTATAAATGTATACTGGGATTGAACAAGTCAGAATGTAGATGTTGGGAGCCAGATTTCACTCTGCTAGAGTGGGAATTTACAGGGAGGAGGCCACAGTAATCCATGTGGTAATGAGTTAGAGCTGGAGATGTCAGTATGAACTCATCTTTAGTTTAATATAGATATAGATACAGATGGTTACATATAGAAATACTTACAGATGTCTGTATATATATGAGCTAGCATACCTCATACATTTTCTTGTTCTCTCAGCCAAGAGGCCCTAGAAGCAGTGACCACCACCCCCACCCACCGCCCGCACCAGTAGCACTGAGCACGCATAGTACTAGACCTTGGTTTGGATACCATTTTCCAACAGAAGAAACCAGCGTTCCTTAAAGAAATGTCTCATTCTAGGACTGAGGCAAGTAGTGTCCAAGAGCATCTGTAGTGCCAAAAAAACAGAGGAAGTTAAAAAAAAAGAAAAAAAACTACATTAAAGAGGTTATGTCAAAGAGATAGGAGCCAGCTGAAAGGGTTTCTAATGTCTAGAGCTGAAACAATTCTGGCAACAAAAAAAGTAGTATTGGATTATAACCCAAACTACAAAATAAGTACCCATGAGTCCATCAGTTCAGTTCAGTCGCTCAGTTGTGTCCAACTCTTTGTGACCCCATGGACTGCAGCACGCCAGGCCTCCCTGTCCATCACCAACTCCCGGAGTTCACTCAAACTCATGTCCATTGAGTCGGTGATGCCATCCAGCCATCTCATCCTCTGTCGTCCCCTTCTCCTCCCACCTTCAATCTTTCCCAGCATCAGGGTCTTTTCAAATGAGTCAGCTCTGCGCATCAGGTGACCAAAGTATTGGAGTTTCAGCTTCAATATCAGTCCTTCCAATGAACATTCAGGACTGATCTCCTTTAGGATGGATATGAGTCCATAGTGATACACATAAATGATTGAATAAGTGAATGAAGGAAATCTCCGTGTCAGAGGAATTTCAAAAAATATATGTAGATTACTGAGCTCTCAAGGCAAGGAAGAATAACTCCCACCCCTTCAATGTGGGCTGCACATGTTGACTTCCTTCCAAAGAATGCAGTGTGGCAAGGGGAGTGGGAAGATCAACTTTACCACGGAGAAGCCTGACAAACTCCGCCTCAGCAAGCCCACTCAGGTCGGTACCAACAGTGACAGGATTGGGAACACGTGTACACCTTGGCAGATTCATGTTGATGTATGGCAAAACCAATACAATATTGTAAAGTAATTGGCCTCTAATTAAAATAAATAAATTTAAATTTAAAAAAAAAGAAAAAAAAACAAGTCTAATAAAAACAAACTTACCTCTTCCCTGAAGCCCTGTGCTTCCTCCAAGATCCAATGGGACTTGGTACCTCCCCATCCATGGCCCTGAGGGCATTTCCCCATGCCTATCCCCCACCAGACCCTAAACCTCTCCACAGCACACCAACCCTGCCATTCTCAACTTTGTAACCCTCAGATCCCCTGAGAAGGGGAGTTGCATCTTCTAGAAACTCTTTGGAGACAACCAGCTGTGCTTGTACACAGATGTTCTGATCTGTTCCAGAAAAAACCTGCCTTAGGGCCCTTCTCTGGAGACTGCTGTCTGCAATAAGTCTCCTTGTATTCCGTGGTCTGGGGTCTCTCTTCAGAGGCAGAGAACAGTTTGATCACTCTGGACAAAGCTCCAGGCCCATGGTCCAGTTATGCACCCATACTCCTGTCCAATTCCTTCTCTGGGGCTCAGGGGGACCTCTGCCTCAGTGGGGATCAGCTACTCAGAATCAGGAAGGTTGGCTTTTAGTTGTTTGCCTGCCTGAAGCAGTGAAGCTGTCCTATTTTTAAAGCCCTTGGTTTCTCAGTGTCTTGCTCAAAGGTGGCTGGTGCTCCAGGACTCTGCTCGGGATAAATGCTCTGTCTTTTGCTCTTCCCTCTGTCCTCCACTTTTATGCCATCGCCAATACTGTGTCCTCCCCCTGGTGCTGTCAGGGCAAGCTGTGCTTGTAATTCTTCCAGGGAAGGCTTTAGAAAGAAAGAAATTAAGCCCAATCAAAGTGTCAGGTCTGAGTTGTGTGTATGTTGGGGTGTAGGTGAGAGGAGCTTAACACAACTCCCTTCTGTGCCTCTGTTGTCTCCCTCCCCTCTCCCCCACCCCCCACCGCATCATAACATAGAGGCTTGTGGGTCTTAAGCTTTATTAGGTGAGAACAGGAGCTAATCATGGAGAAGGAGATGGCAACCCACTCCAGTGTTCTCGCCTAGAAAATCCCAGGGATGGAGGAGCCTGGTGGGCTGCCCTCTGTGGGGTCACACAGTCAGACATGACTAAAGCGACTTAGCAGCAGCAGCAGGTGAAGCCCACCCAACCAGAAGCCAATCATAGCAGCAGCCTTGTCGGGTGAGATTTGGCTGCAGGTACACTCACACACACACACACACAGCAATGGTTGAAGTCTTTGTAACATGCCAGCATTTCCTCAGAGCTTTCCCTGCACTGTCTGCGTGCTTCCCTTCAACTTGTTCATCTCAGGGCTCTTGACCTTCTTTAATGCCTATGAGGCCCAAGTTTATGCCTCCAGCTCAGACTTGTCCTTTGACCTCCAGACCCTCATATCTAGCTGTCTGTTTGACCTTGACACATGCTATCTCAAAGGAACCTCCAGAGCAACACATCCCCTGTTACGCTCACAGCCTTCCTGTCCCCAGATCTCACGCTCCAGGAGTGGTGATGCTGCCTATCCTACTATAGAATCACCAGAAATCCTGCAGAAATCAGAAACCAGCCTTGGTGGTCTATCCTTCACCTCTGTGTCCTGATCCATCACTAAATCCTAAGCCCTTAACTCCAAAATACCTCTTTAAAAAAAAAATTGGGGGTATAATTGCTTTACAATATTGTGTTGGTTTCTGCTGAACAATGATATGAATTAGCTGTGTGTATACATATATCCCCTCCCTTTGAGCCTCCCACCCGCCCAGCCCCATCCCACCTCTCTAGGTCACCATAGAGCACCGAACTAAGCTCCCTGTGCTATACAGAGGTTTCGCACTAGCTAGCTATTTTACACGTTAGTGTTGGTTGCTCAGTCGTGTCTGACTCTTTGCAACCTCATGGACTGTAGCCCACCAGGCTTCTCTGTCTATGGAATTCTCCAGGCAAGAATACTGGAGTTGGTAGCCATTCCCTTCTCCCAGGGATCTTCCTAACCCAGGGATCAAACCTGGGTTTCCTGTATTTCAGGCGGATTCTTTACTGTTTGAGCCATGATGGTAGTGTATACATGTCAATCCCAATCTCCCAATTTACCCACCTACCCCACCATGTCCACCCATCTATTCTCTGCATCTGCATCTCTATTTCTGCCTTGCAAATAGGTTCATCCATACCATTTTTCTAGATTCCACATATATGTATGTGTGCTAAGTTGCATTAGTTGTGTCGGACCATTTGCAACCCCATGGACTGCAGTCTGCCAGGCTCCTCTGTCCATAATCCCTCTTAAATCCATCTACTAGTCTCCAACCTTGCTGTCCCTGCTATAGTCCTAGCTGCCTTTATCCCTAAGCCCGATAGCTGTTGCAGCCTTATTACTGGACTGCTGCATCCTCTCCTACCTCCTTCCAGGCTTTCTCCTCCCAGCAGCCAACCTGATGTTCTGAAAATATAAAAACAGTTGTGATTAAGTCTTTTAAAAGGGACCCATCAGTCTCAGAATGAAGACCTGAATCCCCTGGATCCTTGCCCTGAACTATCAGGCCTCACAGGATCTGGCCCCTCAGCTCGCCAGCCTCCCACCTCGATCCCCCATCCTTCCCTTAATGAGGGTGGCATTGACCCTTCCTCAACCCCCAGATGCATGATGCTTCCTACTGTAGGGTTCTACACATGTGATTCCTCTGCTTGGAATGCTTTCCCCTCCCCCAACTTTGGCCTAGCTCATTCCTGGTCAAACTTCAGTTCTCAGCTCAAAGTCAGATCCCCTCATAGCTCACAGCTCCCTGAGCAGGCAGTTTCTCCAGAGCCCTTATTACTCTGTAATTATGCAACTCTGAATGATGCTTGGACTCAGGTATGCCCAGTCACATGGGGGCAGGGAGATATCTCTTTGATTCAATCTCTCATCCCAGCACTAGAACAGAGTCTGATTCCAGCCAGAGCTCAATAACTGTTCTTTACGTGAATGAGTGGACCTTCCTAACAACCCTAAGAAGTAGGTTTTTATTATCCTGATTCCTGCACAGCTCAGAGACACTCAACAACCAACCTGGTCATACAGCTCTTTGTAGCAAAGCATAATTTAAATAGGGTCACGTTACATCTAAAGCTCTTGATCAATATTTTTTCCTGACCTGTCCCTCTGTATCGGTGAGACCTGTAGGCCAGAAAGCTCCCAAGGCTTCTTTCCTCCCACCCAGGCACTTTCCACATTGGAGGAGAGGATAACAAACCATGTGGAAACCTGAGTCAGAGCTTGGGAGAGGGAGAGAGCATGTGAATCCCTGCCTTTCTGGCACCCCACCTCCATACCCCTCCTTTTGGTCTTACTACTAATAACATTGATCTGAGTGCCTACTGAATGCCTGGTATTATTTTAAATGCTTTACATATGTCTGTTTAATTAATGAAGTAGATATTATTATTATTTCCATTTTTCAGATGCAAAAACTGAGGTCCAGTCAAAAATAAATAACTTGCTGAAAGCTACACCACAGATCAAGGGAGAGCTGGGACACAAACCAAGGCAGCTTGCCTCCAGAGCCCACATTTCATCTTGAGAAAGTTTCTCAGCTATGTGGTCTGCAGCCTTGGTGTGATGGACAGTCAGGATGCTCAGCACTCCCCCTAGATGAGGGGTGAGCTTATGAGGCAATCTTTTCTCCAGGGCTGTTCAGTGTTGAGGGACACGAGAAGGGAAACCACACTCACCACTGCATCCTGAGGGTGAGCTCCCAAAGGGATCATCATCAGTTCCTGCTCCTGAGTCCCTCACCTCAGGGCTGTCCCAATGCCAGGCTTTTCCCAAGCCTAGTTCTCCAGGCTTCATGTCCATTCTATGGGCTTCCATAAGGCATATGAAGAAATTCCTCTTCTGCTTATGATAGCCAATTTCTGTTTCTTACAACCAAAATGACCTAATACAGTAATACCCAACCTTTTTGGCACCACGGACTGATTTTATGGAAGATAATTTTTCCACACGCTGGGGTGAGGGGAGCAGGTGGAGGGTGGAATTGTTTTTGGATGATTCAAGGGCATTACGTTTATTGTGCACTTTATTTCTATAATTATTGCATCAGCTCCACCTTGGATCATCAGGCATTAGATCCCGGAGGTTGGGGACCCCTGATCTAATAGACACTCTGCAGAACTCCAGCTCAGAGCCTGTCACAGGGACAGCTGAAGGAGCTGGTGGCGGCTGGGCAGGGGCTTCCAGGACCAAGCCAGGGAGTAGGGGTGAGGGAGGGAAGAAGCTGGTGTTTGCATCTCAGAGGCAGGCAGCCCCAAGAATGGCAGTGGGCAAGAAGGGACAGCAGGCAAAGTAGCTTTGGCACTGTGAAGGGCCAAATTAAAATGACACAAGTCAGGCGGGCAGGCTCTCTGGCAGGTACAGTTTGTACAGGGCCTCTTGTGAAGCTGCCTTCATTATCAGCACAGAAGCTGGGCAGAGACACTGTGTGCTGCTAGGGGCTGTCACCATTAAATGCAAGTGAGGGATGCGGTCACCAAACAGCCTCCCAGGCATCCCACTGAGGGGCAGGCACGTTAGCCAACAAGGCCGGGACAGCCCTCCTTCTGCAAAGTGAGCTGACGCTAATTATACTCCTCAGAAGATCTCCGCCAGTATTATACAAGTGACGACCTTTATATAATCAGATTTCACGATAGGAATTCATAAGTAATCCCGCTCCCCTCCCACTTTCTGCGCCACCCTAAAAACCACACACAAGCACAGAGGGAGGATGAGATGCTGACTCGGCAGACATTTATGCCTGTGCCAGAACCCAGGCCAGGTGTTGGGAGCAACTGTTTGCAAACCTGGGCAGCACATCAAAATCACACATGGGACTTGTAGCAACACAGAAGCCCCCCCTCCCGCCCCGCCCCCAGGCCCAGCGAGGGCTGTACTGAATTAGAATATCTAGGGGCAGGGAATGGCAGGTGAACTTTACATAAGCTCTCAGGCGAAAGGTCGACGAGGTCAGAGAAGCAGTCAGGAGGGGTGGGCTGTGATGGGGGACAAATAGTTTAGATTTTATTCAAAATGAGCACAGAACCCATCTGGAAGTTTTAGCAGAAAAATGGCATGATCTGACTCACCACTTAGAAGGGTCATTCTGTAGCTGCCGTGATCATGCGTGTGTGTAGACGTCGTGCAGCAAGAGTGCCAGCTGGGAGACTAACTGGGTGACTGCAGTTGTCCCAGGGAGACAATTGGCTGGTGGCCTGGATCAGCTGACTGTTGGATTATATTGAAGGTAAAGTGATAAGATTTGCTGATGGGTTAGATTTTGGGTATAAGAAAGGAGTAGTCAAGGGTGATGCTGGGGTCTCTGATTTGAATTACCAGAAGGATGGATTTGCCAGAACTGAGATAGAAAATGCTGTGGCAGGAGCAAATTAGGGATCCGTTTTGAAGATATATATCTCAGACGCCTGTTAACTATGAGAGTGGAGAATTGGGTATAAGAACCTGGGGCTGGGATTAGAGTGGGGTGGCCCTTGACTTTCTGTGCTAGCTTTCAATTCTAGTTTGAAAATCCTCCTCCTACACACACACACACCACACACACACTTTATCCTGAATGCTTCAATGAAGTGGATTTCATTTCCTGACCTCACAAGGGGAATAAAACTTATGTTGACCAATCAGAGCCTGCATTGCCTTTCCATGGAAATGGATCTAGAAATTGCCCTGAGACTACTTTAGAGCCAATGAGATGCCATAAGAATTTTGCAAAGACTTCTGGGTAAAGAATTTGAAGCAGAGAAAATGAAAAGGCCAAGGCTCCTGCAGCTGTCCTGTGACTGTGAGAGTGAAAGGGGCTGAGCATAAGAGAGCAGGAGATAGAGACCAGGCACAATTGTGACTGAATCATTCTTTATTGCTCATGCTTACTTTGTGTTATGTGAGCCACCAGTAAATTCTCTTCCCCCCAAAAAGTCCCATTTGATTCTGATATAACACATCTGTGGACAAATATTTAGGAAATAGCTATGGGATACACATGGTCCTATACCATTGCTACTCAAATGTCATCTGTAGTGAGTTTGTCATGGAGAATTTGGCCAAGAGTATTAAAATTGAAAAATTCTTTTAAAAAGTCAATTCTAAAAAGCTTATTAGAATTGGAAAATCTCAAATCCCAGCCCAGATACGAAGAATCAGAATCTGCATTTTAACAAGATCTCCACATGACTGGAATGCACAAATAAGCATGAATAGGCCATGAGTTGTTTGCTTGTGCTCTTCCTGGAGGAAAAAAAGATATCTTTGTGATATAAATAAGTAACAATGCCAGAGTGCATGGGCACTGGCAAAATTGTCTCAGGAGCAAAAATAATAACAACAATTTACTGTGCACTTACTATGTCCTTCACTCTATTAAATCTTTTGTATATATTGCCTCATTAATCCAGAATTAGATATTATGGCTCATCTCACTTTAACAGACAAGGAAACAAAAACTCAGGGAAATTAACCCCTTACCTGAAGTCACACTTCCCTTATAGGAAGTGGCTGTATGGTGAACATTTATTGCTTTTGCTCACCTCACCTGCA
This sequence comes from Bubalus kerabau, assembly GCF_029407905.1. Classification (NCBI taxonomy): domain Eukaryota; kingdom Metazoa; phylum Chordata; class Mammalia; order Artiodactyla; family Bovidae; genus Bubalus; species Bubalus kerabau. The sequence goes on from NC_073640.1 coordinate 20,862,999, forward strand.
GTCCCCCTTCATTGGTACCAGCTGGCCCCAGAAAGGACTGCCTCTCCCCATCCTCATCCCCACTCCCAAGCAGGACAGGCTCCATGCCTGACCAGTTAGCTCACTTTATTCCTCTGCTCAAGGAAACTAGTTCCAATTTTCACTAAAGTCAATCCAATACTCACCAGCTCTAGAATTTTTTCTGGATCTATGGAGAAAGAAAATGTTATCTTTCTGATGGGGAAACTAGATAAAATGTGAGTCTGATATTGCTGCCACAATTAGGGGCCTGGAAATGAATCCAGTTGTAAAAAGAGGCAGATTCCTAACAACATTGCTTGAGGTGTCTGGATTGAACACACCTAAATTTAATTATCCTTGTTGTTTTGTTGTGGTTTTTTTTTTTTTTGTAATGGGATTCATTAAATTCTTTAGGGAGGATGGCATTAAGGCCAGTTTGAGTTGGGATTCTATGATTTGAAGCCATAAGAGTCCTGATGAATATAGCAACAAAGGCAGCCCACAAAAGCAGCTCTACTTAGCTCAAAGCCTGTTCTCTTGACCAGTGCCCCCTTCTCTGCCATAGAAAGGCAGGTGAAACCCAAAGGTCCTAAAAGTTGACTTGGACCAGGAGTTCACAGTGCTGTGGCAGCGAGAGGGTTAAGTCAAGGAGCTCAGACAGCTTAAGCCCCTTATCCTAATTCCTATCCTTCTCTGTACTGTTCTCCCTTCAGCTGGACTTTGGGCAAGGTTGGCCCCCTGCCTGGGCTTTTCTGCTGGACCTATAGAGCAGAGCCGGTGCTGGGCCTGCATGCAGTGTTGTGAGTATTGTTGAATAAATGTGTGATTGAGAGCTCCAGGCTAGCTGGGTGTTTCAGCAGTGAATATTTTGCAGTCTGAACATACATGTCCTTTCTCTACAGCCTTAGATTCACACTGTTGTCATTTCTGCCCCCAGTGCTGCCTCTTCCCATCTTGGAGAGAGTCAAGACCCTGCCTTCTGCCTTGTGCATATGATTCCCCAGCCCTCATTCTCCTTTCTTAGTCCCCACCTCACTGCCCACTTTGGCTCCAAGCAGAGTTACAATTCCAGGAACGGTACCCTGGCTGCTTCCCGCCTCTGCAGCAGACCAAGGCCTCTTCTCTCCTTGTTCTCTTGTTCATGCTTGTCTGTTGCAGGACAACTTCAGTGGGGAAAAATCCAATCATTCACAGCTCACTTCAGTTTTCCCTAGTGCACAGCATGGTTAGCTGAATTAAACAAAAACAAGCAAACAACAAAACAACATCTGAAACATTCTTTGGGCCTGTAAATGATAAAAGGTCAATTTTCCAGCCCCCATCTTTAACCCCAAGGCTTCCAGGATGCTTTTCTTCTGAATGGATATGCTTCTGGTGGGTGACAGGTTTAATGGTTCCTCTGAACTCCTGAGGAGAGGGGACCTCAGAGAAGACACCTCTGCTCTAATGGATTATGATCGGATGGCTAATTTCTAATCAGCCATTTGTATATTTGTATCAGGGAGGTAAAGAATCCGCCTACAATGCAGAGACCCCGGTTCAATTCCTGGGTCAGGAAGATCTGCTGGAGAAGGGATAGGCTGCCCATCCCAGTATTCTTGGGGTTCCTTTATGGCTAAACTGGTAAAGAATCTGCCTGCAAGGTGGGAGACCTGGGTTTGATCCCTGGTTTGGGAAGATCCCCTGGAGAAGGGAAAGGCTACACACTCCAGTATTCTGACCTGGAGAACTCCATGGACTACAGTCCATGGGATGGCAAAGAGTCGGACATGACTGAGAGACTTTCACTCACTCACTCATTTGTATATTAAGCCAGCCCCTACCATTCTAGGTTCTATTCCAAACCCTGCAGACAAAGTGACACCCAGGACAGACCAGGTCCATATTCCTAGGGAGGGAGAGAAATAGCAAACCAGCAAACAGATAAATGAGCATTTCAGGGCAATGAAATAGAGCTCAACTGGTAATAGAGAAAGTAGCTTGGTATCAGAGAGAGTAATCAAAGGTGGCCTGCTGAGACCTGAAAGAGAAGGAAATGGCCCCAAAGAATCACCTGGTGCAGAGGTTCTGAGACAGGAGAAAGCTTGGCATATTCTAGGAGCTGACGGAAAGCCAGAACGAGTTCCTCTGCAGTAAAGAAAAACAATAGAAGGTGAGCTCCTTGAGGTCAGCTGGAGCTGGATGAGAGAGGCCCAGCCAGCCACAATAAAAAGGCACAGTGCATTGTGGAAGCACAAGGTGGTTTCATGCAGTGTGGTTTTTGGTTTATGCTTTGAGAAGCTCACTCTGGCTACCGAGGGAAGAATTAATTATGAGGGGCCCAAAGAAGATCCATGTGACAGCTTTGAAAGCTAGTCACCAGGTGGCTTTCTCTGCTGGCTGAGGCTAGAAGACAGGACTCTGGTGACAGATGTAAGGTGGAAATTCAGACATGAAGACCCCCACTGCCCCTATAAAGGTTACATCTGGAGGTGCTATGGTCTCCCTCCTGGGGGAACAGGCTTGCTTCTGTCCTCAGCCTGGATCCCAACTTCTTATGACAAGAGATAGAGACACATTTAGGCAACCAAGAAAAACAACTACAAACTTCACAGCCTCAGAACACACCACTGTCACTCATACTGATGCTGGAGGTGATTTAGGTAGACCTGTAAGGCAAAGTCCCACTTAGGAAGCACAGAGAACCCAGAGGGAAAAGAAGGAAAAGCAACAGACACTCAGATGCCAGATGAAGGCTGAGCTGCAAGCCTGCACCCACAGCTCAATTGATATTGCTAACACACCCTTTCCCTTGGCATCTTCAGAATAAGTAAATAATCTGTCTACCTGAAATGAACTCCTTCAAAAAGAGAGAGTGAGTGAGCATTTGGAACATTGCTGAGACTTAAATTGACCAACTTTGATCAAGATGAGTTAGTAAAACTGTAGGCTCCTCATCAGCTGCATTTTAATTCCATATTTGGAGTCGTTATAAAATCATCTGAACTTCTCAGCAGAAGTACACTTTGGGGAGTTTATTTTTGAGCCTCTCAGAATACAAAGGAAAGTCTTCCAATACAGGATCTGGGCAGAGCACACGGCTCCCTTTTAAATGAGGAGGACACGATGCCCAGTTGTCTCTCCTTTTAATTCCCTCTTCCCTCTGTGTAAATTTCCCTGAAAGCAGGCAATTTCTGATGATGGAATGAAGGGCTCTTAGAGCCTCACCTGAGGAAGCAGATTGCTGCTGGCAAGCAGAGCATTCCAGAAAACTCTTTGTTGGGCTGAACACCCAGCTGGACACTGAGTCAGAGAGAGGAGGGGGATTTGGGAAATCTTTGATTTTCTTTAGATGAAACCAACTCCACTTCCATGGTCTGCTAGTGTGCCTAATCACTCAGTTGCGTCCAACTCTTTGCGACCCCATGGGCTTTAGCCCGCTGGACTCTTTTGACTATGGGATTCTCCAGGCAAGAATACTGGAGTGGGTAGCCATTTCCTTCTCCAGGGGATCTTCCCGACCCAAGGATCAAAACCCAATCTCCTGCATTGCAGGTGGATTCTTTGCCATCTGAGCCACCAGGGAATCCAAAATGTGAAGGGACTTCAGAGGTCATTCTGCATTTAGCTAGAGCAAAACCCCAGAAATCCCATTCCCAGCCACAAGCCAGGGTCTGCTGGGGAAATACCAGCTCCCCAATTGATCAAGGTGCTGCATGGCTACTGCTTATACCCGACTACTCTGCTAGCACCATGGAAAATCCTGCTGGGCTTCACCAGCTGATTGGTGCCGTCACCAGGGGCTTTAACCCTACCCACTGCCACAGACTTGATGGCTTAATCCTTGATTAAGCAATCAATCAACCAATAGTGAATCATGTTATTAGGTGTTGCCCTTTAAAATAAAATATGGTCCCTGCCCTCTAAGGAGCTGACCATATGTTGGGGGCAGGATGGGGCAAGCTGCATGCAAGAAAGACTTGTGTTGTAATATCAACTGCAAACAACTAGTACAATTCAATTTCACTCTATAAAATGTGACTGTTCATGAGGATAGTGGGAATCTCAAGAAGTGTACAATGTTTCAAGCCTGCATTCCAGAATCCCATGGTCCAAAGTACTGTAATTCTTTGTTCATTTGTTCAGGAAATACTGTTCATGCTGACTCTATTCCAGGCAGTGTGCATTGAGAATGTAACTGTAAATAAGGCAATAACAAGGTGGATACTTTCATGGAGTTCAGTCTGGTGGATCAGACAAACACACTCACCACACAACCAGTAATACCTCCCTCCTTCTCCTCACCCACTCACATGTTCACTCATTCAATCAGGGAGCATTTATTGAGCATCTACCAACCCTGACATTGTGCCAGGCTCTGGATGCACTGTGAGAAACCACAGATGACAGCTGATGCCCCATGAAGCTTAACATCCAAGTGGTCAGGGTGTGACCTGAATAAGAGAGTACAGGGGGTCAGCAGAGGGCCAAGCCCTGATGGGTGGCATTCAGAGAGGACTTCGTATACAAGGTGGACCTCAAGGTCAGATTGGAGCCTGCTCCCTTCCCCTGCTCCCTCCTTCTGCACCTTCTCCCTGACCTCTTCAGGGTTGAGAAAGATGAACAAAGACCCCCCTGGGCTCTGGACTGTGGTCACACACCCGGAAGTTCTTTCTTTATAATCATAAAGTTCTCATTCCTGACTTCAGCTGCACAGTGTCTTCTCACTGCTGCCAGAAGTGTTTTCTCAGCATGAAGACCTAGCAACAAATCCAAACACCAATCCATATGTCTAATCTTGGCCTCTTCCTCACTGTCCCTGCTCACTACTTTCCCAGGGTCAAAGGTGGGATTTCCAGGGACAGGCTGAGCACAGAACAAAACAGGAACAGTTGAGAAGTGCAGTTGCCCAGGAAGGTTTCCGGGCCAGGACAGGGCATGGAAGCACTTCCACGGCAGCATTCCTATCAGTCATGGGGTGCTTCCAGGACTGAGAGGTCCCCTGAAGGGCAGTTTCACTGGCTGGGTCCATATCCTGCAACCAGGCCAGTCACAGGTTGCTTTCACTCCTGACACAGTCACAGGAGTCCTGCTCTGTGCCCACCACAGGGGGCACTGGGCCAAGCAAGATGAGCGGGATGCAAGCAGCTTGCCCTCTTAGTGAACACAGATATGCTATTCTCTCAAATTATCCCACCCTCGCCTTCTCCCACAGAGTCCAAAAGACGGTTAGCATTGAAACATGTATATTCTCATATGTGAAACAGATCGCCGGTCCAGGTTCAATGCATGAGACAGGGTGCTCAGGGCTGGTGCACTGGGATGACCCTGAGGGATGGGATGGGGAGGGAGGTGGGAGAGGGGTTCAGGATGGGGAACACATGTACACCCATGGCTGATTCATGTCAATGTATGGCTAAAACCACTACACTACTGTAATTAGCCTCCAATTAAAATAAATTAATAAATTAAAATGGCATCATTTTTTAAAAAATTAACACAGATATCTAAACAGCACTCATACCCAAAGGGAAAGCGGACATGAAGCTAGAGTATTCATCCACAGTGGTTGATGCAAATATATGAGCAACAGGGATGGAGATGAAAGACACTTCCAGGGTAAAATCCTCCTGTTCTCATGATTAACTGGAGGTGGGGGGCGGGGAGGGGGGGGGATGAATGTCCAAGGAGAAGAAAGGACGCGGGATCCTAACTCACATGTTCTGTGTCCCTTCCCCCTGTGGTTTTAACTTTCCTGTCTGCTTGATGTTCCTTCGAGTCTTGCTTCTGTGATAGTGATGGCCCTACTGTGGCCACTGCTCCTCATTGTTGCTTCCATTTATTCAGCACTTACCTCGCCACAGGCAGTGCTGAGCATTTTTATACCTTTTAGCAACCACGCTGCTGTCTAGATATTATTGTTCCCATTTGAAATGTGAGCAAACTGAGGCTCAGATAGAGTGTGCGTGTATCTTCAATGAGGAGCCCTGTGCAAAGAGGCCAAGAGACCTTTGTCATCGTCTCCAGAAAGCTTTTCTTTCCCACTGAGTTGGCTCAAAGGGAGGGTACCTCCACTTTCCCTCCCAGCTTGACCTTCCCGTTCAAGGGCACCGCCGGCCTCCACAGACCCGGTAAAAGGTTGCACTGTTTTGTTTGAAAGCTAGTAGAGGTGACAAACGCAGCCTGGAGGTGTGTGGCGGGTGGGGGACGGGGAAGACGACTCGCCGACGTGCTGATCAGAAAAGTCAGATCACCTGGAGGATACCCTAGACATCTAATCCACCCCTTGCATCTAGGAGTTGAGGAAAAGGCGGTTCGGGCTGGGGGAGGAAGTAGTATCAGGACGCACTGCGCGCCAGGGGTCGAGAGAAGGGCGCCAAGCCTTCACCTCAGCTGGGTGTGCCGGTGGGGGCGGGGGGTCCCAGGACCCCGCCCTGTATGCGCGGAAACGCCCGGCCCAGTCGCTCAGCCCAGCACTCTCTCGCCCCTCCACTACCCCATAACGGTAACAATTAAGGAGCGGGGTGAGGCTCCCTCTCCATCTGGGTAATTATCTTCTCATTAGGAACCAATCCGCCCGGGGTACGAGCATCAGCTCCAGCGCAGCTTGGAGGGCACGCTCCCAGCTCTGATAACAGTGGAAGCCCCGGCGAGCGAGCGAGCCTGGGACCTTGAGCGGAACGTCGCGCAACCCCGCGCTGGGCAGCAGACTACATAGGCGACAGTGACCCTGGCACCTGGCCAGGGATCCAGCGCTGGTCCGGAGACACCCAGAAGCTCAGGGTGCTGCCTGGAACACCTCGACCTACGAGTCTTGTCTGGGCTCGTTGGGTCCTAGAAATCACCCCTACTACATCCCCCCATCCGGCCACCCCTTCCCCGTCTTCTCCCCACCCCCACACCCTCACCCACGCTTCAGCCCGCCCGCTCTCGGTAGTTCCATAGTTTCCCTCCACCAGACCCCTAACTCCAGCTCTGCGCTCGGGAACTGGGTGGGGGAGGAGGCAGTGTGGTAAGAGAGACCACACTCCAAAGCAGAAGGCCTGGAAGAGGTAACCACTCTCCTATCTGGGGTGAGGAAGTCTTCCCGTGGGAGGTGACCACTGAGGCAGAACAGAAGGAAGTAACCAAGGTGACACGGGCAGGAAAGGAGACTTTCAGATAGAAGATGAAGCTGAGTGAAGATGTGGTCCTGGAACTCGTACAGCCTTGATTCTGATCAGGTTTATTTGAGATAAAAGCAAGAAGCAGGACCCAGGCCTAGAGGATTCTAAGCTTTAAAGAAAGCCACTCTGAGGTGGGTTAGAATAACATCCTCCCCCCACCTTCCTAGCCTCTGGTTGGGGGCAGGGAGGTAGTCCCTACTGAGCTAATAACCCCCTTTTTCTCTAACCCTCTCAATCCCCAACACATCCTCCTTGAAGCTGGAGCACAATTTTCAGATGAAGGTCATTCATCTGCCGCTGGCAGAGTAACAGTCACCTCCACATTTGCCCCAGAGGTGAGGGAGGTGGCCCAACTGCCAAGTGCCAGGCTCCAGATGGTCTTAAAGAAAGAGCTGTCCACAGCTCAAAGTTGTCCTCCCTGCCAACCCCAGGTAGGGCCTGGTGGAAGGTTGAGGAGAGGGCTGTGAGCCTGGGGGAGGCAGGGTCTGTGCTGTATGGACAGGACCACTTCCCAGAGGACAAGGCCTTTTAGTTGAACTGCTTAGATCCCCAGAAAAAGAAGATTCTACCAAGTGGGGAAAGAAGAAAAAAGGTGCTTCAACTTGAAGCAAAGAAACGGCAGGTGCAAAGGCGCGAAGACGGGAGTGGGAGACCGGTTCATCAGATGGTGGAGAGAAGGAAGCAGGAGATGAAAGAAGTGGCTGAAACCAGCTAAGCAGGATCCCCAAGGCCAAGGTCAGAGTTTGGAGAGGAAGCACTCCAGCCAGGAAGGGGCCAGCTGGAGCCCCAGCAGAATCAAGGGATAACTTCGCACTCTTGTCCCACTGAGGGCCCCTTCACTCCCTATCTGTGTTGACCTTTCAGGCCCCAGAGCAAGGGCTCAAAGTGAACCTGAGTTCCTGGATAGGCTGCTTCTCCCTGCCTCTGGGCTAGCCTACAGGCTCCAGATCAACCTGGCTGCAGCCAGGACTCCCTAAAGCCAGGCAAAAGACCAGAGAGAAAGGCTAGAACCTCGGGGCAGGAGGACTCTTGAAGATGTTCAGATTCCTCCCTCTTTATACAGATGGGCAAACTGAGGCCAAGCAGGAGGACTTGCCAAAGTATCCCTGCAGAGCACCTGGTGGTCGCACCGCTTGGACACCCACAGTGCGGGTCTGCTCGCCGACCACCCACTCACAGGCGAGTCAGTTTCAAGGGTGCTTGGGGCTCAGTTCCCGTGAGCGGTGGCTACCCCACCTGCGCGGCGGTGAGCCTTATCTTGTGCGGTATGCGGGTGCCTGGCGGGCTGGCTCTGCTCCCGCTGAGCGGGGGTCGAGCTAGTTCCGCTGCCCGGCGCTCCAGTTCTCTCAGATTTCTCCCTCCCAAATGGAAGAATGCGGAGAAAGTTGGGGAGCGGGGGAGGTTAGAGTCTTTTTGCTTTTCTTTAAGAATGGTTTAAAAATTCCTTTAGGACTCATCCTCACTTTCCTGGGGACTGACTAGGGTGGAGAACTGTGGGGCAGGAAAAAGACCGGTTCCCCTCCTCAGTCCCAAGTCCCTGCTTAACCCCTGAGGGGTCCGGGGCCGCTGGGGCCGCTGAGGGCACCAGCTAGACGCCCGAGCCCCTGGATTGCGTGCGGAGAAGCCCGGGCTGAGTTTCAGCTCAGGTCGCTCGCTTGTTGACTCTAAATCAAAAGGAGCCGCAGGAATAAATCGAGAAACATTGTTTACGGTGCTCTTATTAACGTCCTTCCCGCTTCTCTCCATCTCTAATTAAATTCATCTCTGAATCTCGGGCCAGGAGAAGCCTCCAAAAGGACCAGAGCCAGAAGGGCCCATGCAGGCCGCGGCTCCCGCCTCTTGGCCGCCCACCTGCTTTCCCCGGCCCGACCTCCCCTCTGCCGAAGCGATTTGGTCAGACTTCCAGACTTAAAACGAAGTCGTTTATTTCAATTTTGCTTTCACATTATGTTCCGATACAATCAAAACTCCTGGACGAACCTCTTGAATAAAAGTCCTGCGATGAGCGCGATCACAAGTCCCCTGCCGGTGCAGACTCGGGATTCAGAGGAGGAGGAATAAAACAGACGCAGCTTCGGGATCTGTGAGCGGACGGTCCGGAGGCAGAGGCGTGGGAAGCGTGACGAAAGGGCAGAAAGGTTCTGGCTCCTCGAGTTGGAATTACTCCTGATGAACTTGGACTGCGAAAAGCCTTTTTCGCTTCCAGGCCGGCTGTCGGGCCTCGCCTAGCAACATTTCAGCCAAATTTCTTACGTTTGCGCCAAGCAGGGAGCACAGGGCGGAATGCAGGGTTGGCCCTAGGCCCGCGCAGGAAGGAGCGAGGGCCGACGCTGCCTTAGCCTTTCTCGGCTTGCACGCCGCCAAGTCCCCTACACCTCTGAATCTCACCCTTCCGCACCCCTGCCCCCAGACCTTGCAACCAGGGGAGGTGCGGAGTTTAGAAAGCTGTTTCAGAAAAATAAAAGTTCCACTTGAACTTTATTGGATTAAAGCAAAATTAAATCTTGGCTATTCACAGGTATGTTACAGAGGACGAGAAAGCGTCCCGAAGAACCTCCTGGCGTTTAGTGGAGCCACAGAACACGAGGGCATTGACAAGCATCAGAACATCAAGCAGCCTTAGATTTCACGATCACTCCAAATGGGACATAGAAATACGGAAATACAGCCAGTTTCCACTGGGAACAGTTCTTCGTGTACAAATGATATATATTTATATATATATATATATTTCTTTTTATTAAACCAGTCACCACTAAGGTGAGTCCTTTCTCTGCTAACAAGCAGCCGAGGATACATACAAAGTACCTTCAGCTAATTAATTCGAGCGGTGTTTTAAGAGCAGTACTTGCCAAATTAAAACTACTTCCCCATCCAAAAAAAAAAAAAAAATCCTTCCCCCCTCTCCAAAATAAAAAAAGGGGGGGGAGGGGACATATTAGATTTCAGCGGATGAAAAGATTAAGAGCGGGACTCAGAGGAGGAAGATATTTCACATTATACAGTGAAATGCAAAGTTTCTTTTATATAAATTGTAGAGAACATGAACACGGGGTAAGAAACAGTGACAAGGCAGTCTGTCTTTCTTGATTACTGCAACTGGAGTTGGGGGCGAGTTTATTTTGGAAATGGGAGTGCGCAGAGCTAAGCGGAATTTACTTCTCCTAAAGAGGAAATGGACTAAGTTGTCCAACCGCCGGGCTGCGCTTCGTTTACCGGATACAGCTGGGGAACAAGTAGGAAGTTTCAAGTCGTGCCGCTTTCTCGTCCTCTAAAGTTCAGCCTCTTTATAATTTTCCCCTCCTGCCTTCGCCCTCTCCCTGCCTCCATTCCCGAGATGAGCCAGTCAGAGGGGAAATACGAGGAATCCGGAGAAGGTCGAATACTTCCAGCCCCCCATCAAGTTTCCCCGCTCCAGCTTGAGGTATGCTCGGTCGCCTTTCTCCATCTGGATTAGAACTCCGTTGCTGGCGGCCTCCCGGGTCACGTCCTGGTCACCAGCGAAGGCTGAAATCACCGGCCACCCGTTTAACATGAGGCTCACCTGAGAAAGAGAAATGCCGGCTTCAGAGGGGCAACCCAGTGGGGTACCGAAGCGTAGATAAAATAGCGAACCTTCACCGCTTGGCTGACAGACGTAAAGCTTGGAAGCAGGGGGCGGCGGGTGGGCGGGGGCGGAAAGAAAAGGGGCTTTGTAATTTACTACCGAGGGACCAATGAGGCGAAAGACGGCCCATCTGGGTGACAGAAAGGGTCTGCTCCCCAAACGGGAGTAACTTTCATTTCTTGGGCCCGCCAATCGAACCCTGACGGCGCTCTTTTATCCGGTTTAGTGAACCCGTAGGTGGCTCAGGCGCCCAGAGACCTTCGGCCCTGCCCTCCCCGCCAGCCTCAGAGAGAAAGTCAGACAACTGGCGCTTCCGGGAACACAAACAAATACAAACAAAAACCCTGGCTCCTCCCGATTCCAGATGCCGGGACACAGCAGAGATGCAGCAGAGTAGCCAGGCAAGATTTCGGCAGATGAGAAATCTCTCTCAGAGCTGCACTCCGTGCTTCATCCCCAAACTCCGGGCTCAGTTTTCGTCCCAGATCCAGCCTTGCCCTCCACCGCCTGGCTTTGCCCTTGCGGTGGCATCAGCAGATAAAGGCCCAGGGCCCTCTCCCCAGCCGCGCGTTCTGCCTTTTGTTTCTGCCCAAAGCAAACCTGAAAGCCTTTGGGAACCCTGGAGAGCCAGTGAGTGCTGGCTGGGGCAAGGCTGGAGCCAGGAGGGTGTGGCACTACGCCCCTCCCTTTTCTCTCCACCTTTCAACTGATATAGTTAAGCGCTACTTGTTCAGAAATCCGGAGTGGGTCCCCAGAGGGACGCCAGGACTCCCCCGGAGCGTGGCACTGAAGGCAAGCGCACAGGTTTCTCGCCCGCTTCAGAGCTGGGACAGGAGTCGGGGATACTGTCCGTGGTGCTGAAGGAGAGGATCCGCGGAAAGCTTCCGGAAGCGGGAACTGTCTGGGATGCTAACAGAAACTCTAAAGAGAAATCCCCGGGCTTCCGTAGCGGGACGACCTCTTTGGAGGGTCCCACAAGACGGAGGCAGAAAACTGTGCCTGGAGGTGGTTTCAAGAACCCATGACTGGAAAACAAGGGAGAGTCCAAGCCAGAGAACCGTGAGGCCCTGCTACCCGTTCCTCCAAGCTGCCCTGGGCACATGCGGCTGCCCCTTCTATTTCCCACCCACGCCGGGCCGACTCACTCCCGCGGCCAGTAGCCCCCTACCGGGACTGGGGCCTGGCCCTGAGGCGGCAGCTGACCTGGATGGTCTGTCTGTTGTAGACTTTTACCACGTGGAAGTTAAAACTGTAGATTCCTTTGCGCGGGGCGATGAAAGTGCTGCGTTCTGAATCAAAGTTGTTCCCGATGTTCACTAGTACCTATAACGAGACGGGAATGAAGGGGAGTGGGCAAGAATCTATCCCGAACTCTTGTCCCCACGTTTCCGCTGAGACCTCGGAGAGGGTCGAATATCTACTTACTACCTCTCCCCCAACCCCCACCCATCCAGTCTTCCTGGAGCACTCACCTGGTCGAAGTAGATGATCATGGTGCGATTACTCATCTCGGACGGCTCATGGTTGGTGCTTCTGATGGCAGAGAAAGCCACCTTGGCGCTGCCGGAGCGCACAGAGATGCCCAGAGCTGTGCCCGTGGGATCGGACGTAGGATTGGAGTCGCAAACCACCAGGCACTTGCCTTCTAGCACGATGGGCTCCGTCTCGTTCTGCCCGCGGGCCGGGCCCGCCAACCATGCTGCCCCCAGCAGCAGCAGCTCCACGACGCCCAGCATCGCGGCGCCGGCGCCCACCCCGCCCCCCACCCCGGGGGCTGCCTGCGCCAGCCGCCCCCCCGCCCCAGCCCGGCTCCGAAGCCCCCTCCTCAGATCCGTGTTCAGCTCTGCCGACGCCGCTCTGGACACTTCGGGTCTTCTTGCACTCCTGGGCAAGCGTGCCCCTCGAGCGATGCTCCCGGAGCCCCGCCCGGGCCTCAGGGGTACCGTGGCTGCCCAGCCGCACTTGGATGCATAGCCGCTGCCGCTCGATCCCCGCTGATTCCGCCGCCTCCTGCCCGCACCGGCCGCTGCCGCCGCCGCCGCCGCTCTGAATTATTGATGCAGCCGGCGATGCAGCCGGAGCCGGCGGAGAGCGCGCGCCGGGCACAAAGGCGCGGACCGCGGCCTGGCCCCGCCCCTACCATCTCCCTCCCCGCCTCCCTCTCCAGCCCCGCCCCCGCACCGGCAGAAGCTCCACCCCCCGACCAATCCTGGTGCGCCGCGCTCCCCGCCGAGCCAATGACGGCGCTGTCCGCGCGCGGCCACCTGACCCTGGGCGCCGTTGTTATTAGGCGAGGCGAGGCCGGCGGCGCGCTGCAGCAGGGTTGGGCTCAGAAGGAGAGTCGACGGAGGGAGCGAGGGCCGGGAGCGCGCGCGCGCGCGCCCGCGTTTCTGTGCCGTCTGCGGCGGCCACTCGCTCTCTTGTCTCCCGCCTCCCGATACGGTCTTGTTCAGCCCCCTCAGCCCTTCCGCCCTCCTCCCTCGCCGGCCCTCAGGTAGGAGGCGGCGCGCAAGCCCAGGTTCCGGAGTAGAGTCGCCAGAGACCGAGAGACGCGCGAGTGTGGGCGCGTGGGGAGGGAGGGGAGCGCCCCCCAGTGGGTAAAGGGGTGAGGGGCAGCGGGTGCGCGGGTGAGCCTCGGCAGGCGGGCCGACCCGGCGGCCAGGCTTCAGGGCGCGTGCGTGCGTGGTGGGGCGGGGCGTGCGCCGAGGCCTCGGTGCAAGGAGGCGCACGTGCAGCGGCTGGGAGCTGGCGCCGCGGGGCATCGAGGCCAGTGTCCACATCCTGGCCTCGCGGCCGAGAGTATGGCGCTGGGCCGGCCGCTCTAGCCCGCTTCTGCGGGTCGCGGAGACGGATCGAGCGTGCACTCATTTATTCTTTATTTCATTTATTCGAGATAGAGCGTTGAACACTTGTGGACGCGAAGTGCCAGGCTTCCAGGCGCTGAGAGCATAGTGATGAGCAAAATCGGACGAGGCCTGCCTTCGTGCCTCTTACAGTCTAGTGCAGGAGGCACTGGCAAGTACAGTGGCATCGCAGACAGGTTCATTTCCCTGATACCATTTTTATCTTTTGCACTTAAAATTTTATACTTTGCATCCTCATTTTATTTACTGTGCACCTTTGTGGCATGTTCTATCCACGTGTACTTACATACTATTGCCTTGCATATAGACACCAAATCTTGTGATTTATGGGCGAGTTTTCAAGGGTGATTTTGAAATTTCAAGGCGAATGAATTTTTACCTCACGCGTTAACTTAGAGCTTTACACAAACGTAGTCAACACAGTAAAACACAGCTTTGCTAAGTGACAGAGAAAAGGGAGCTACAGAGGTGGTAAGAGGAAAGGCGTGGAATGCAGGCCGTTAACCTGCCATTAGGTGGAAGCTGGAGGGCGATCAGACCTCTCTGTCAAGTCCAAAGCAAGAGGCTTCGGACCCGAACGAGAGGCGAGCGGGAATGCTGTCCCCCGGAGCACCTGGCGCTTGGGTCCCCGCCGGGCGACTTTGAACCCGCGTGCTCTGCCGAACCAAAGCAGACGTGCTGCAGGCGGCGGCCCGGCGCGAGCCCGGGGATCTGGACAAACCTGGATCGCGGGCTGACAGCACCTCCTTTCGGTCTCCCGGCTCGCCGCCGGCGAGGTCTGCCGCCGCCTAGGGCAGGCTCTCCCCTACGCAGGAAGACTGCTTTGGAATAGCGAACAGCCGCACATTTCAGCTTTGTGTCTTTGAGACTTAGATGGCTGTTTAAAGTCTCATCTGGAGGTACCCATCTCGGAACCTCGGCTCTGTTGGGATGCCTGCTGGGGTCACTGGGTTCGCCCAGGAGAAAGAGAAGGGGCGGGGGAAGAGGCAACAATTCTGTCTCAAGTTAATTGACAGAAAACTGTTTTTTCAAGTCAGATCTGTTTGAGACATCCCCAGAAAGCGTTGCCAGCTGTGATTACACCTAATGTGAGAGCATGAACTAATTTAGGAGGTGAGATCTGAATAATGACACTGTACCCTGTATAGCCGCGGAGCCTGGCAGCCCCAGCAGTGGAGGGTACCTGGCGAAATACCCGTGCAGTATCAACAGCATGTGCTCAGTGCCTGGGGTCTACACACTCCGATATTCCACAGATTTTTACTGAAAGCTGTCTGGTGAGGAAGCCCGTTCTCATGGAGCTCACCAACAGGACTGAGATTATCTAGAAGGAGATGGTGGGTCTCCAGCCTTCTCTTCTTTCGTGGGGGAGGCTCTAGTGGGCATTGCCCAAGCCTAAACTGCCATCCCTATGCCACTGGGGATCTTGTATGGCCAGTCTCAGCCTACCTGCATCCCAGGCCTACCATTCTAAGGGCCTGCTGGATCGCTTTCCTTTAGATATCCTGCAGGCATGTTTAATTGACCCATACTTTGTCTCCTTGCCTTTGTCACCCAAACTGTCTCTTATCCTATGTCAGTGACGACAGGTACCACCTAGGGAGCCCCACATCTAACTTGACTCTACTTTATGTCCTATTTGTTTGAGTCTGTTTGGGCCTAGGATACTGCAGAAGCTTCCTAATTTATCATTCAGGGAATTAATATAATGATCACTCCTGGCTCTGCTATAAACTGTTTATTCTTTCATTTGATGGATAACAATTCAGTTCTCTGAAATATGTAATCCCTGCTTTTCTTCCACCTAAGGAAGACTTCCCTGACCACCATATTTCAGAATGATCACGCCCCTGGAATTGCTTGTCCCTCTTCCACATCCTATGTGTTTAAAAATAATGAATTTCATGTTAATGGATATATGCTTTCCTGAATTGTGAGATGAAATGTGATCATGTATAGGCGGAGGAGAAACTTCAAAAGCAGTCATGTTTATTTTAAATATTGTCACATTGTTACACTCAGGATTCATTTAGCTGCAAGTGACAAAACCAATTCAAACTGGCTTGAGTATAAAGGACTTCACTCATTTGATGAAAAAGCCTACAGGTAGGTCTTGCCTATTATAGCATTGTTGGCTCCATCAGGCAAGGTTATCAGGATCTGTTTTCTAGTTTTGACTTAAATCGCAATAGTTCCTCTGCCAACTCAGAGCAAGGAAAGGATAACACTGTTTCTTCAATATTTTCTGCTAAAGTTGTAGAGCTGTTCTTACAGGGGTGTCAGTCACTTGCCCCTCTCCGAATATGAAGAAGAGACTGTTCCGTTGACTAAGCTTGGATTCATATGTCATCCTTCAGAAAGGGGTTTGATGTCAAGTCCACATTATCTGGAGTAGAGGAGTTCTCCAAAGAAAAAATAGAGAAAGGACGCTGGGCAAGCAGGAACAATACATGTCTATTTTAGTCCCTCTCAAAGGGTCAACTGCAATATATGTCACCCCAAAAGAATAGTGATGAAGAGTGATGAAGTAGCCAGAACAGTATGTATGTGTTTATCTTGGTCCTTTGGGATCCTCAAGATTTCAGCTAAACCTGCAATGAGGTACTATCAACACTGATGTTACTGAAGGGTTTGTTTTGAAGTCTGAATGCACTTTGAATGGTAGAGCTGTGAGAAGTATAAATAACTAACATTCTGTTTTAAAATATTTCTGTGGCAGCATTTTGTTGTGTTTTTTTTTTTCTCTCCTTTTCATTTCTTAGGCTCCTAAAAAATGAAAATCTACTTTGTGTATGTAAAATTCCTCATTATTCATTGATTAATGAAAACAAATGAGAATTTGAGCAATAAAAAACGAAAGAATTGAGTGAGGTCATGTTTGAAATTTTAAGACTAGAGGTTTAACTTGTTGAGGCTTTTCAGGTGTTGAAATGTTGGTAAAGCATTGTAAAATCATCTGTCTGAGGCTTTTAAAGCAAGGTGTTAGAGAGATTTGGGGAATGTCGAGTTTGCAAATAAAGAATTTGTACTGTTGCTGTTAACCCTTTACCGGCTGCCCTAAATGCAGCTTTATGTTTTGGTGAAGTCCAGGCTTGTTTCCCCATACACACTCTGAATTTTTCGTCACAATGCATTTTAATAAAGCAATATAACAGCTATCTTGATTCCTCTACCCCTACCCTGGAGGAGAAAAAAAATAAAACCCCCTATTGTTAAAATGAGAGCATTTTCAGAAAAGAGGGAATATTGTGTCACAGGATGTGAAACAAACTCATCCTTTTATTAACTCAAAATGGGTTCTCTAATGTTTATACACATCAGATAGCATTTCATCTCTTTTAGCCTTGGTTCAAAGGCCCAGGCAGTACCATTTCCTAGCATTTAGTTCATTTGCCCATAAAGCAGAAGAGAAAGGCTATTTTGTTCTAAAGAGTGTTAAATTTAGGATTTCAGTGGCCAAGGTCATTTCAAATTAATATTTCAATCTAGACTATAAAATTTGGGAATGATTCTAAATTAAATTAATTCTAAATTTCAAAGTATGAAATATTTTTAATTTTCACCAAAGCCTTGGTCTTCCTGCATATATGTCTTTTTGGGGGCTATAGAGATTCATTTTGGATGCAACATTTTTGCTGTTTAAATTTAAAAAGTATGTTACAGAATTAACTTTGTAATTGGACACTTTCATTCAATGCATAGAAATGCAGAATGATTTTTTAATGAAGACTAAGTTTGTGGTAACTAATTCTTTAAAAAAAAAAACTCTGATCTTAAAAAAAAAAAAAGAATAATTCAAAATATCTTTAGCTCTTTAGTTAATACCAAATTATGCATTTCCCTAGCCATTGTCATCTGCTAAATTGAAAGATGCTTGCATCACCTCTAAAATGATGCCTTGAATCTGCTGTGGTTGTGCTGGTAGCAATTTTGTATAAAGCTGTTATTCACATGTATTACATTAAGGCCAAAGTGGGGAGAAAGAAACATAAAATTATGTAATCCACTGCTCTTGAGAGAGAAACCATGTAGGTGACATCAAACTCTAGTTGTTGGAATTTTTCCAAGAAGTAATTATCTGTGTGCTTTTTGGGTAGTGATTATGGGACAAACGAAGGCTCGGCCAATTCAGCAAACATTTATCGAGTGCATGAAATGTCCAAGACACTGTTTTAGGGCCTTGGCTACTGCAAAGATGAATCATCCGTGATCCCTCTCCCCCCCACCCCAGACTTAATATTTGACAGTGGTCAGGGCTGCACCCCAGGGAACCTCCGTTTAAGAACTTTTGGTTCTGCTGAGAAGGCTTCTTAGTATGTGTTGTTACAGTGTGGCTTTGATTAGTCTCTGTCTTTGTTTACAGTTGCCCTATAACCAGAAGTTACACAAAAATTATGCACATGTACAAAATTAATAGATTAGAGAACATTCAAACTAAATACTTCAAGTTTTACTTCAAATGCATTTGATATTTATCAAAGAAATGATGAATGCTATCATCTGTGGGCGGCTGGATTGACTTTTGGGAAAAGTTATCACCAACTTTAATAGGGATCTTAGGGAAATTTCCCAGATCTTGACAGTTGTATAAAGATTTCCTACAGTTCAGAAGGCTCTCAGGATAGAAACAAAGTCTGCCAACTGGAGGGCTTGTTGAACCAAATACCTCTGTGTTACTAGGAGGTAAACGAAAGGAAGGATTTAAATAAAACTTGAAGAGGGGGAGGAGTGCGGAAGAACAAGAGGGTTTTATATTTTTTTAAAACAAATTATTTTCCCAAAATGGTATTCCCTGGTAGACTTCTGAGGAATGAGATCAGAGGCTCACACTTCATTCCGCCACCCGGAGTCACACCCCAGGGACAGTGACGTAATTGAGTTTCCTAGTGCTTTTGCCACCCCGCCCCCAGCCCCCAGCCCCTCCCTGAAGCCATTCCCTTTCCTCTTGTTCTTGCCCCTAAAAGCTAACTCCTTCCAATGGGCTTCTGGTTTGGCCAGCAGAAAGAAGGCACAAGTAGGGGATCAGAGATGAGGGAAGAGAGAAGCTGGGGTGTTTCTTCCAGCGCTCTCCCTGCTTCAGTCTTACCCTGTAAAATCTCGGGTGGTGTTTCCCCCTTTCAAGATTGTACCTTCTTGCCCAGCACCCCTCCTGCCTTCCTGGGCTCCAGCTCTCCCTCCTGTAATACTCTTCCCTCCCCCTGTATCTTCAGACTGAGGATAGGAGGTTTGCCACTCTCTGGGCTCTCAGCATCTTCTGCTGATTCTCCAGACCCTGCCAACACTTCTGTAGGTTGTCCCTTCATTAAAATCCCTCCATTCAAACTGAGTTTAATTCTGTTTCCTCCTGGGATCTCAGTGATAGGCTGTATCATTACTACATCTTGCCTCACCTTCAGAACCAACAGATTTGATATATTTTATCCTCTTGTGGAACTGTTAGCTGTTTAGTAACTAGTTGGGTCATATTAAAAGTCAGTAGGAATTAAAACCCTGACACAATTTGAATTCAATTTAGGTGCATGATGTTACCAAGTTATATATTTCAAACAAAACTATTCATCTTGAGCTTTAAAAATTAAATGTTGATAAATGTAACTGTACTGTTTTCAGAATGTTAACATGAAAAAAAAATCAAAAGAAGAGTATCTTAAAAAAACAAATACTTCAAGTAAAATACATCCAATGTTTACAATATAGATCAGATCAGATCAGTCGCTCAGTCATGTCCAACTCTTTGCGACCCCATGAATCGCAGCACGCCAGGCCTCCCTGTCCATAAGGATATATTAATAGCTTGAGAAAAATACAGTATTACTTTGTGAGCTCATAAAATTATTTTTGAGTTTTTAAAATATAAAAACCTCTTAAGATATGAAAATGAAATGTGATTTTCTTATTGAAAAGCATGATAATTACTGTTATTCAATTTTTAAATTTTTATCTTGCATTTCTTAACAAATAAGGGCTTTACTATTGTTCTCTGAAATAGGTAATGTTTTAAGTTTTAAAACAACAGTTTGAAAGCAAGCCATAATAAAATATGTTTCAATATATAGGTACTTATGAGGGAATCCTTTAAGTCATCCATTCAACTTAGCTATCCATTTCATACCTGCTGCCCAGTATTGTTTGAGGTCCTTACCTAAACAGTATTAAAAGCTAGTTAGGAAATATAGAGCAATTAGAAAGTAAGCTATTCACAAATGGCAATAAAAGTTAGGATACCTATTCAATTCTTGTGTTTACTGGTCTAGGAGAATAGGCTAGTTAAATTCCTGTTTCTTTTGGTTATTGTAGTAACATGCTGATATGTTTTAAGTAATTATAGATGCATTGAAATTTATCTGATTTTGTCAGTATATTGTAAAATTGCAGGAATATGTTCTTCTGTCCTCATGATGAAATTGGTCCTACTATTTAATGCATCAAGATGATAGGGTATTAATGCAGTGAGACCTCTATGGCTTTTTTAGATCAATAAAGATCAGGATTTTGTGTCTTCATCCTGGAGTATTTTGAACCTCAATGCTGCTGCTGCTGCTAAGTCACTTCAGCCATGTCCGACTCAGTGCAACCCCATAGACGGCAGCCCACCAGGCTCCCATCCCTGGGATTCCCCAGGCAAGAACACTGGAGGGGGTTGCCATTGCCTTCTCCAGTGCATGAAAGCGAAAAGTGAAAGTGAAGTTACTCAGTCCTGTCTGACTCTTTAGCGATCTCATGGACTGCAGCCCACCAGGCTCCTCTGTACATGGGATTTTCCAGGCAAGAACTGAACCCTAATTCTTTTAAGTCAGCTGCTTTCATTTTGCAGACTGAGGCCCAGGGAGGGTGCTAAGTCGCTTCAGCTGTGTCTGACTCTGCGACCCTATAGACCAGTCCCTTCTGTTCATGGGATTCTCCAGGCAAGAATACTGGAGTGGATTGACATGCCCTCCACCAGGGGATCTTCCCGACCCAGGGATCGAACCTGTGTCTCTTGCAACTCTTGCATTGGCAGACAGATACTTTACTACTTGCACCACCTGGGAAGCCCAGGGAGGGTAAGTTCCTCTAAGACAGTGCCTCTCACACAGGCTTTAAAATCAGGGTGCCTCATAGTCAAGAAATCTGTGTCAATTGAAATAATTTAGTGGCACTTCATAGGCAAGAATCCTTTGATAAGGGGCAATCTGCCTTTAGCTCCCTCATTCTCAAAGCAGGAATAACAGTATTTACCTTAAAGGCTGGAGTTCAGGATGGAATGAGCTAATCCACCCATATGATTAGCCTACACCTGGCCTGGGCTCTCCACCCCCTGTGCACCTCTCCTCTTCTCCTCGGCAGGTGCCCAGGTAGTTCTAGAATGAGATGCCCAGGTGCATTCCCCACTGCCCCATGCTTGCTCCAGACTTTTCTTGACATGAGCCAGCCACTCCCATGGTTCTGTGCCAGTGATTTTTTATTCTCTTGCCACATAGAAGTCCAAGCAAGAATGTCTTTGTTTGATTTCAGTAGATATAGTCCGTGTAAAGTCCTCATTCCCAAATTTAAAACAAAGACTAACGTACCACGATACATACAGTTGGCATGGTTTCACAGGCATACCATGCACTCCTCCTCCTGTATTCATTCAACTGATGTGAACTGACCGCCTCAAATACTAACAGGTATTTGTTGTGGTCGCCTGGGATACATCAAGGAACACCACCAGCCAGACTTCCTGCCGTCTGTGGAAGTTATCTGTGGGAGAGATGTGATGTTGTGACAGCCATGTTCTTCTTGTTATGAGTTTATCCCTGTAATACTAAAGCTAAATCACTCTGATGTCATTGGATCACACAGTTATGAGACCACAGTTTTTTTCCTGCTGAGACATCACACGACTCAGGATTTGGCTATCTTTTTGTTTTACTGACATTAATTTTTCTCCTATCATGAGATTTAATTGGGAAATCATCAACATTATAAACTGTATGTTGTCATTTCCATTTTTGAAGTGAAAGTCGCTCAGTCGTGTCCAACTCTTTGCAACCCCGTGGACTATACAGTCCATGGAATTCCTCATGCCAGAATACTGGAGTGGGTAGCCTTTCCTTTCTCCAGGGGATCTTCCCAACCCAGGGATCGAACCCAGATCTCCCACATTGCGGGCAGATTCTTTAATAACTGAGCCACAAGGGAAGTCCATTTCCATTTTTAAATGTAAGCAAATTTGAGGACTGGGAATCTGGCTGCCCGTCAGTGAAAGGTGAAGGTAATTATCATGTTGCCTTGGCATATTTTGTCAATGGAGAATGGTCGGCTTGGTGTTCATCTGTGAGAAGTTTTTAAAATACATTTTAATGTGCCCTTTAAATATGTCTTGTTTTAAAGATATTCCATTTTAAAACATGCTAGGAGAAGAATTTGATATCTGTGCTTGCGGTAAAAAATAGGGCATGCAGAGCCTGGGTTTCTGCGTTAGGCTCCTTCGCTCCCTCCCTCCTTTATGTTAGTGCCTGGTCGCACAGCACACTCTTGGGCTCAAGGAGTGTCTGTGCACTTGTCTTGGGAAGAACTTCCATTTTCCCACTCCCATGGCTGCTTGACTACTTTCTTGTACGCCTTTCCTCACAAATGAGCTCTCTCCTCCCCATCCTCTTGGGGAACCGGAAAGGGAGGCCCTGACATTGTGCTTGCGTAACCATCACTGAAAGCTTTCCCTGTCTCTTGCATCTTCCTAGGTGATTTCTTTGTGTTATGCTGGGACAGTAGTTCTTTAAATAGAATATTCTCCCCTGGTAATTGCCCCACAGTGCTGAGAGTACACCCTGCAAAAGGTGGGTCTAGGATGTAGGGTGCATCCTCGGCATTACCTGAAAGCTGAAGTTAGGGCTCTCTGGCATATCGCAGCAAATTTGTAGCAGTTCATTAGTGTAAGGAATCAGGAAACCAGGGCGCCGCCATCCCCCGTGGAAGAAGCAAAGACTTTTCACACTAGCGGAGACGTGAAGCTCTGAAGATGAAGCTGTTTACATGAGCTCTCGTTTATTCTAGAGAAACCCATTTGCCTAGTTCGAACCTGTTTTCTTCATAGCATATGTCTCACTGTCTGACCAAAACGGTGTTTATATCCTAGTCACTTGGCAAAAATTCTGTCATTGCTTCAGAGAGATTCATTTTAAGCCTAAAGCATGGAGCTGGTATATAAATGTGCTTTGGTAGTCTAAGGAAACGACCTTACTGCAAATTGACACAGGTTTTGTTTTTTTTGTTTTTTCCCCTTTAGTTCCCCCATAATATTGTTCCTAGGTGGGACTTCCTTTTTAAACTAGAGGATAAATAGAGGCCTAAATCAGTTTGGTTATTCCCACTCATTCTAATTAAGAATCTTTGTTTCCACTCAACAAGATATGGGAAAAAATAGGGCCTCTTCATGATATTTCTATTGTCCATTAAATTATTTCAATTGAAATGGATTTCAGCATGTATCTGAGACAGTTTCCAAGTTACTGCCCTTTAAAGTCTGTTGATATTAAATGGGAAGACAACATGCAAAATTATATTTATAGGATATATGTACAGGAAGTATGAAATTTCTATGAACTATTTACAGGAGATGCCTGGTAGAATATATTAATCAGCATTTTAGTTGCTGTCTTTGGTTAGGATTATGGGGTTTTTTTAGCTTTCTATAAACTTCAATAAAGGTGTTTTCATACAACTTTTTTAATGCCTTGAAAGAGAATTTCCTTTTAGCAATATTAAAGTCCACATACTGTCCACTGTTACCACTTTCCCTCTTCGTTAACCAGCAAACCACACCTGAGGATGTTCATAGCAGTGCTTCTCAGACAGGCTATGATTTGCATTCATCAACGAATCATCTGTAATTAGAAGTAGAAATCTTTTCTTCCCAGCACACATACATCTCTTTCAGAAGTAGTTCTCTTTTATGATTGATGCTTGACATCTTAGAAATTAGGATAACCTTTATTATGTACATTGCTTTAATCAAAGCATTATTTTGTGGGTTGGACTCGAGATTACATGTTTCAGAAAAGCATCGGGTGAATGCCGGAAGGAAAATCGTCTTATTCATAAACCCTCAGCCATTGAAAAGACCATTAGGAGCCTATAGGTATGTAAGTTGGATAGAATTAAATAGTATTTTAAATAGGATATTTGACAATTGACCATGCAAAGCAATAGCTTCATTTGCACAGTGCCATCTATTTAAAAACCAGTAAACCTTTAACAGACAAATAATCCCCTCAATGTGAGGCTTTCAGGTAGTTATTATGTCAAATTTTTGGATGTCAAAATGTAGTCTGGCAGACATATTTGCCTAAGACCATTCAGCTGGCAGAGGTGGGATTATTTTCTGTCCCCCAAGTTCTAAAAACCTCCCCACTTTCTCTTGCAACATTGCACCTCTAAAAAGGTGCCCCTGCTGTATCCAAAGTATCCAATGATGTTTCTAGCTAGGGGTTAGCTCTAATTAACTTTAAGTTTTTTCCTATTATGTAAGGAAGTTCAGATTTTAAAATTTCAAAGATGATAAGCCTCTCTCCATTTTTTCTTCTTTCTCCTAAATGAGGAGGAGAAATATATATGAGATGCCTTTAAATAGTGTCCCACATATATTACTGTCAGAAACAGATTATTGGCATTCATGTTATGCTTCTCCATACCTTTTAATCATTTTTACAGCTGTTCACATGACAATTACATTTCCACTTTTAAAACATTGTTACAAATATGCAGAGAGAGAGAGAGGTTCAAGAGGGAGGGAACACAGACTGATTCATGTTGATATATGGCAGAAACTAATACAACATTGTAAAAAAATTATCTTCCAATTAAATAAATATTTTTTAAATGCACAGAGAAAAGAGGAAAGCAAAGGAATAAACTACAAGCAATTACATAAGTGATAACTTTTGTGATCTGACATTTGGGGAAATGAGTTATTACTACTGCATTACCTTTTAATATCTCGGTTTTAACCTTTCACTGGATAAAGGTGAAATTCACATGTTTTAAACTTGGTAGGAACATAGCAGTAGGATGTTGCTAATTCTAGTTTTTACACCAACCACATTTTTTAACTGTAGGAAGAACCTGGAACTTGGTACCAGGTTACATGATGGTACCTAGAAGTAGACGTGTACAGTTTACCAATATGTCCTTTTGCAAAACTTATATTAATAACATACTGAGAAGTAAGTAGAAACTGTGCAGTGAGCCAGTGGGTTTAAATATGTAGAGAGTGAACTCACTGAACTTCTCAATTGGGCATTTAATAGGATTTGACCTGTTGGGTTTATTTGTGAATCATTTGTATTTTCTTGTCATTTTGAAGATTTAAGTTCAGATATTTTTAAAGCTCATTTTATTGAGATACACTATTAGTGCTTCTTTCTCATCACCTAACAAGACATCCTTTATTCTGCTGCCCCTTTCCCGTCCCCACTTTTGTACCGATCAGTGTTCTTTTTACAGTTGCAAACTGATTAGCCTGACACATCTCTGACACCACGTCTAAATCATCTTCTAAATACCAGGCTCATTTCCATAGATGTTCTGAGCACATGGCGTAAAAACACAGAATATACATGGAATATGACCTTTCCTCCTCTGATGCGCTGAGATGGGTAACTTAGGAAAGTGTCATGCGATTGTTGTGTAGCATGGATCCAGAAGTCCCCAGAGATCAAGAAGCACCCAACATGCAAACTAACCTAAAGAACTTATTAAATTTAAAAATTTAGTTCATCATGAGTTTGAGGTGTCTAAGGTTTTGCTGAACGTGTGTTTTTGTTTTAGTCCTGTTTTGATTTCAAAAATGCGTCTGCCTTATTTTCATATTATGTTAGAACCTTAGCATGAAGGAATGTGCCCATGAAGAGAGCATGGGTAAGCATATGTTAGCAAAACTTAGCATAGTCACATCTGTGTGTTTAGTTTATAATTTTATAAATTCTTTTATAATGCTTAACATTGGTTTGGCTATATTATGATATCTTCTTTTGTTAGTAAACTCTAAATCGAGAGGTACTTAGAAATCAGAAACTCTTAAATCAGAAAGGTGCATTTAGCCTACTGAAAGTAAGGGGAAAAGAGAATGGCAACAGTGTCCTATGTGTTTAAGCCAGAATGATTGGATCGTGAAAAATACCTAAAATAAAGTCCTATCTCTTCCACTCAATATTTCTTCACCAAATAAAGTTGAGTTTACTCTTTAAATTCTATGCCACCAGGCAGAGTGTTATAGTGAACCATGGTTTTAATATCCTTTGAGAAATGGCACATCTGTTCCGTAGTCAGTCTATCACTTTTAGCCTCTGTACAAAATACAAAGGAGACCTTACCAACCAGAAACATCTAGAACCTGGCAATTCAAATACCATTCTGAGCAAATATTTAATCTAATAACTGGCACTAAATGTTAGGCCTCATGGCAGCTCAATATCCACCAAACAAGTTTTAATAACAGGGTAAGCCCACTGTATCCAGAGCAAAGAGAGGCATGCCATGTTTACAGAGCCAAATCATTAACCTTGTCTGTTCTGACTTTAGCCCTCTGAAAGGACTCAGGACTATGGCAGCAAGCAACGAGTTTATTTTCAATGCCTTAAACATCTAGATAATACCCTGTATTTTACATATTGCTTTTAATAGTTAATATGATAAGTACCAAAGATCAGACTAAATTCTCTACATGCATTGGGCTTCCCCAGTAGCTCAGTGGTAAAGAATCTGTCTGCCAATGCAGGAGACAGGGCTTCAATCCCTGGGTCAGGAAGATCCCCTGGAGAAGGAAATGGTAACCCACTCCAATATTCTTGCCTGGAAAATCCCATGGACAGAGGAGCCTGATGGGCTGCAGTCCGTGGGGTTGCAAAGAGTCAGATACGACTTAGCTACTAAACAACAACAACAAATTGTTAATTAATTATTGTAATAGTCTTACAGTCTTATGACTATGCAAGACTTATGTATAGTCTTATGACTATGCAAGACCGTACAAAACTTACAACTATAATTTTTTATGATTTTTGAAAATCTCTTCACAGATGGGGAAGCCAAGAGTAAATAGACTGCCTAGGTTCAGTTGCAACGTGTTAAACAGTGATTTCAACCTGTTAGACGATTAAACAGCACATCTTTCCCAGAGACGCATCACATGAGCCCTGTACTCAACTCTGAGATATGCAGGATTCTGCACCCCTGTTTCACAGGTGGTAAAATCAATGTCAATATATTGCAGGTGACCCACCAAAATATAGGATAATGAGCAGTGGCACTGGACCATGAACTCTATGTGTAACCCTTTCCTGCACTGCTACTACTCAGGTTTCTTCTGACACTAGTGAGGGTGTATTGTCTACATTTGTGTTTCTGGCTTGGAATTTAGCACTCTGTGGGTGGCTGGGTTGATCAGGGATCCCTACACACTGCCGCCCACCGCAGCAGGAATGGCATGGGATACTCCCGTGTACAGCATCTCTGTCCCCGTTCCAGCCCCAGAGTTGTAATAGGCAGAGCTGTTGGCCAGACCTTGGCGAGGGGCTTGGTCTTCGGCAATGCTGCCTTCCCCCTTCTCTGCCTTTTATTTGACAGGGACATTCCTTCCCATTTCAGTTTAGTAGTGCCTTGTGTTCTTAAGCACCTCCCCCACCATAAAAATAGAAAAGAATCTATGAGTCATTTAGACTTTAGTATGGCTGTCTGTGCCTAACTTTTGCTGTAACTATAAAATGAAAGCCTCTGGAATATCCTGGCTTCCTCCCTGAGAAGAATGAGCTGGGAGTTGGTCTCAACATCAGGATCCCCAGAGACCTATTGCCCAAGACACTTGGGTGTAGAGTTGTTGCACATCAGGCATCCTGAGCAATGGGACTCTTAGCCTGAGCTCGCTCTCTCTTCTCCCCTTTCTGCTCAAGCCAGAAGGCCTCTACTCTCTTCCAAGTTGTCAGGAAGCCAGAGAATATTCTCCATTTCCCCAGTGATCCACCTCCCAACAGCAGACATCCAGCAATCAGAATTGGAATACATTGAAGGTGGTCAAGTTCTATGGGCAGAGCACCCATATGCTTCTGCTTCAGGCGTCTCGGGTAGTAGAGGGAGGGTGGAGAGCCTTACCTGCTTGAGACTTAGTAAGGGTTTCTGTATCTGTGCATCGAGGATTAAATTATTCATAGCATCAGAGAAGCCCATCCTTACTGATCGTAAAGAATCTACCTGCCAATGCAGGAGACACAGGGTCAGTCCCTGGGTCAGGAAGATCCCTTGGGGAAGGAAAGGGCAACCCCATCCAGTATTCTTGCCTGGAAAATTCCATGGACAGAGGAGCCTGGCGGGCTACAGTCCATGGGGTCGCAATGAGTCAGACACAACTTAGCAACTAAACAACAACTGATGCATGTGGTAGGTGTGGAGAATTACTAAGAAGAGAGGGAAGTGCTAAGCAATTAGTTTGGCTAAACACAAGTAAGGACTCTTAAGTCATTGTTGTGTGTTAGTCACTCAGTCATGTCTGACTCTGCGACCCCATGGTCTGTAGCCCACAAGGCTCCTCTGTCCATGGAATTCTCCAGGCAAGAACACTGGAGTGGGCTGCCATTTCCTTCTCCAGGGAATCTTCCTGACCGAGGGATTGAACCCAGGTCTCCTGCACTGCAGGCAGATTTTTTGACCATCTGAGCTAAAGGGAAGTCCCAATAGGCACTTACTAATGCCTGATTACAGTACCGCATGATGATTATGCATGTCATTGAATATGTATCAAATAAAGTTTGTCATAAAATTTTTGACAATATTAAGTTTTATTCGCATGATCAACCTTCATATTTCATTGCTTATGTGGCATAGTTTTGACTTTAAAAAAAAAATCTCATAAGACACTGTTGCTTTGATGACTGCATTACTTATCCATGGGTCTGGTTTTTCCATTCATTTGGGAGTTTCATATTGCATGGTGACAGTCACTGACTCTGCCTCTAGTTTGCTAGAGGCACAGCAGTTTCACTTGCCCAGTTACTGTAGCTGAAATCCCCTCTTGGTGTGAGTTCTCTTGCCATATATTATAGATTAATTCAGTGAACTTTTATTTGATCCCAGCCATGTAACATTCATTGTGCCATGTGAATTTAGATATAGATTAGAAGCTTATCCTGTCCTCAGGGAGCTCATGATCTAGTAGAGAATCATACCACCTTATAGGTGATTGTCCAAAAAGGGAGCAAAAGGGAATACAGGACCGTGCATCTTCTGATTCTGTAAGGTGTGGAATAACAAAACTTTTTCTGTATTTGGTTTCCAAATAACATCTCTAAAGCTACCAGCCATCATGTTGTGCTTTCAGAAATGAGGAGTGTTGTAGGATAGTACTCACTGCAAGGCCTTAGCTTTTTGTGCTGGTGGAGAATTTTTAAGTGAAAGTCATTCACTAGTAAAATGTGTTTCCTTTAGCCAAGTACACAGTGGTAGTGCCTTTTTAGAATCCAAGTCTAAAGATGTTGTCAAATCCCAGGTCCACTTAATGAAAAGCCAACCAGAAGAACTTTGCTATTCACAACAAAGGCAAAATGCTATCAAGAACGAGCCTTACTACCACAGGGATGAGAGCCAATTACATTCTTGAAGTTTGTAAGTTTACATGAAAAGGGTATATTGGGAGTGTATTGGGAAGCCAAGCTTGCTGTTGTCAGCTCTTAGAATTACACTTGGTAGGAGAAGTCAGGGTCAGGAATGGAATGAAGATGTCAACAGCAGATGAACAAGGGAGACAATTAGTGTTGGCCCAGGGGTCCAGTGAACTCCCAAAGGTTCTAGCATGGGTCTGGCAGTGGGCTTGGTATAAGTGTATCAAGGTCACCCTTATATCAGAGGTGAGAAAGAGGTTAGTGTGGGGAGAATTTAAATAGCATACTTTTAGCCCTTCTAAAGCATTATATTTTCCTAAATGCCCTCCCAGGGACATTCCGGATGATCGTGCAGTTTAAGGCTAGGCTATGGTATATCCATAGCAAATAGAATATCCCCATAAATAGCAGGGAAATCAAATAATAGCAAACAACTTGAAACAACTCCATCCTTCCTTTGTTTGTAGCAATGATAGAAGCAAAATCACAGCATATAAAAATGCATGTATTAGTCCATTCTTAAGAAAGAATCTGGGCATGTTACTTTCTCCCTCCATACCAACCAAAGTTATACTAATTAATGAGTGTCCTACATTAGTAGGAATTGTTGCTGCTTACCCACTCCTTCAAGCTAGAACTTTAAGACCATCTTGGAATCCTGCTTGGCTCTCCACACCTAGCAGAGCAGGAACTCTCACTTGTATCTTTTTAAATGCTTTTTAAGCCTCTACCTGCCTTCTCAATACCGTGGCCTCTGCTGTGGTCATAGCCCTTTGTGAGATAAAACCCTCACTTGTATCTTTTTAAATGCTTCTTAAATCTCTACCAGGAGAAGGCAATGGCACCCCACTCCAGTACTCTTGCCTGGCAAATCCCATGGACGGAGGAGCCTGGTAGGCTGCAGTCCATGGGGTCGCTAAGAGTCGGACATGACTTCACTTTCACTTTCACTTTCCACTTTCATGCATTGGAGAAGGAAATGGCAACCCACTCCAGTGTTCTTGCCTGGAGAATCCCAGGGATGGAGAAGCCTGGTAGGCTGCAGTCCATGGGGTCGCACAGAGTCAGCCACAACTGAAGCGACTTGGCAGCAGCAAGTCTCTACCTGCCTTCTCAATACCATGGTCTCTGCTGTGGTCATAACCATCTGTGAGATAAAACTCTCACTTGTATTTTTTTTAATGCTTCTTAAGCCTCTACCTGCCTTCTCAATACTGTGGTCTCTGCTGTGGTCATAGCCCTTTGTGAGATCAAATGGGTTTCTTGCTTCTATTCTTGCTTTCTTCAACCCATCTTCCAGAGCCTATGGCTGTGGCTTCCCCTTCTTGCTTAGAGAATGAAATTCAGATGGTTTGCAGCTGGTTCTTGACTCACTTTCCCAGCCTTACCTCCAGTGGACTCTTTGCTGTGCTCTACTCAAGCTTCTCTGAGCTCCTTTACATTCTCTGGACATGCCAAACATTTCATATTACTCCTTACCTGTACCCATGCCTCTATTCAGCTCACTACCTTACAGAAACTTTACAAAATCCTCCTAGGTGGAATTAATCACTTCTGCATCTGTACTTCAGATGTGAAGGATCCATTGTAGTATTTATCATTTGATTATGGTTGTTTACTTTTCCATCTTAATTAGCTTTGTAACACCTAGCACAGTAATTGAAACATAGTAGATACTCACACATTGATTTATTTTTAACTTAAAACAAGATGAAGATTTTAGGATGCCAGAATCTCACAGAATTGGCTCGGTTTTTTTTTTTGTTTGTTTTTGTTTTTATCAGAGTTCTTAGTTACAAGCAGTATAACCAACTCGAGCTCGTTCAAGCAAGAAAGGGATGAATTGAAGACCGTTGGGTTACTTGAAGACGTCCCCAGGGGTCCACAGAGACAGATGTTGAGTAATCCAGAAACAGGAAACTGAAAGTGAAATTTGTGCAGTTGTGTCCCACTCTTTGAGACCCCATGGACTACATATACAGTCCATGGAATTCTCCAGGCAGAATACTGGAGTGAGCCTTTCCCTTCTCCAGGGGATTTTCCCAACCCAGGGATCAAACCCAGGTATCCCGCATTGCAAGTGGATTCTTTACCAGCTGAGCCACAAGGGAAGCCCAAGAATACTGGAGCGGGTGGTCTAAATACTGGAGTGGGTGGTCTATCCCTTCTCCAGTGGATCTTCCTGACCCAGGAATCAAACTGGGATCTCCTGCATTGCAGGAGCAGAATACCAGAAGCAGGAGCAATTCAGAAAATCTCTACAGGGAACCAACGTGCTGCACTGCAGTGTGTGCATTCCTTCAGATGCACCCCCGGTACCCCGAGCCCGACACTAGGCTCAGCTGCTCCCTCTGGAAACTGATGCAGCTCCCAGTGCTGCCACCGCCTCAGCCAAAATGGGTTCTCTGAAGTCCACTTTGCCTTAAGTCCTGACAGGAGTCAAGCTCCATCTGATTGGTTGAGCCTGGACCACGTGTCTGAGCCCTAGCTGCAAGGGAGGCTGGGAAAATGAGCATGTGTCTTCCATGTGGTTGTGGGCCTCCATCTCTCACTAAGAGCCATGAGGTAGGGAAATCCCCAGACAAGAAAGTTAGCTCACATGTTGGGGGTTAGGATGGGGGTGAGGGATTTAAGGAAGGTGCAAAAAGAGTGGCATATGTCCACTAGAATTTTCAAGACACAAAGAACCTAATTAAGAGCTTCCTTTGTTGGTATATCTGAATCTTAACAACAGCAACAGCAACAACAAAAATGGCATGATCAAACTGGGCAGTTGGAGGAGAAATGAATAAAGGGGCTATTTACAAAGGATGGGCAGGGAATAGAGCAGTACCTCAGGACTAATAACACTTGTCACCACCCCAGGTCTGAAGGAGCACTCTCTGACGAGAGCCAAGACCACATAAGCGATGCTGTCTGCCCTGGACAAGCCCTCAGGGAGAGAGCCAGAGGTGTAAACGCCTTGACTCTCCCCCTTCCTTTCCTGCTGAGGCTCCCACTGGCACCACACAGAAACCAGCACCCACAGAGCCCATTCAGGCTGTTCTCAAGCATCAGTCATGAGGGCACCAAGCACATTGGTGAAGGGTGAGAACACAGCTGAAGACAAGCAGCACATGAAGCCTAATCAATACATCACCAGCATTTTTCTTTTCACTTTATTCAATATTTCCTTTGGGGATGTCACTGGACATTTTCACTGTACACACCAGCCTTAAAAACTGTCCTTCTCATATTGAGAAGGAAATTTCCTGCCATCCGCTAGCCTCTGTCTCCTCCTCATTAAAATCTAGCCTTCTAAAGAAAGTAGGTGTAGGAACTGTCATTGAAATGAGTACCATGCCCCTCAAGAATTTGTGCAATGTAACCCATAATCCTTTTGAAGTATATGGTGACTTGTACAAAAATAACCAGTTCTTGGCTGTTTCCTCTGGAAAAGAATATTGAGGAGAAAGCATCATCATTGTCTTTGAGTATATTATGGGTTGCTGCTGCTGCTAAGTCACATCAGTCATGTCCAACTCTGTGCAACCCCATAGACGGCAGCCCACCAGGCTCCTCTGTCCCTGGGATTCTCCAGGCAAGACTACTGAAGTGGGTTACCATTTCCTTCTCCAATATTATAGGTACCTTCACAGAATACAGGCTTCCTTGATAGCTCAGTTGGTAAAGAATCCACCTGTAATGCAGGAGACCCCAGTTGGATTCCTGGGTCAGGAAGAGCTGCTGGAGAAGGGATAGGCTACCCACTTCAGTATTCTTGGACTTAACTTGTGGCTCAGCTGGTAAAGAATCTGTCTGCAATGTGAGAGACCTGGGTTCAATCCCTGGGTTGATAAGAACCCCTCTAGAAAAGAAAGGCTATCCATCCACTCTGGTATTCAGGCCTGGAGAATTCCATGGACCATACAGTCCATGGGATCACAAAGAGTCAGACACAACTGAGTGACTTTCGCTCACAGAATATAGAGACTAGTTGTTTTCCATCCTCCCAGAAACCCCTGCTAGGGGAATTGAGGTATATCATGAGATCGGGGCTTCCCTGGTGACTCAGATGGTAAAGAATCCACCTGCAATGCAGGAGATCCAGGTTCAGTCCCTGGGTTGGGAAGATCTCCTGGAGAAGGGAGTGGCTATGCACTCCAGTATTCTTGCCTGGAGAATTCCATGGACATAAGGAGCCTGGCAGGCTACAGTCCATGGGGTCACGAAGAGTCGGACACGACTGAGCAACTAACACTTGCACTTTGATGTTTTTTCATGAGATATTTAGATAAACGTAGAGTGTTATTTTTTACTTTAAAAAGTTATATTATCAGAATTCTTGCTTTAAAAATGCAAATGATAGAGAAATGTGAGGAGTGCTATGATTTATGGGGTCGCAAAGAGTTGGACACGACTGAGCAATTGAACTGAACTGAAGGGCAGATGTCATCCTTTGTGTGTCCACTTCCTCCTCTCCTCTTCTCTTCACCTATACCCATACCAACATTAGCAGTATGGCAGAAAATAAAAAGATTTTTTCTAATCACATTAAAACAACTGTGTCATCCTAGGTTGTTGAAGGTGAGATCTTGAAGCAGTATTTACTCTGTCAAGGCCCATGTAGCCTTGAGAGAACATAGAATCTGCATCTCACTCTGTGAGTACAAAAAACCATTTGCAAAGATGCAAACCTGAGCTGTGCCACACGGCAGCCACTTACAAGGAGTTCCTGAGCTTCTTCTATCCATTTATTTAAGTGCTAATGTAAATTTCTAACTTGCCAGTTTCCTACCAAAATAGAGATTTGCCTTGTTAATTTTTTTCTTTTTTTTTTTTTAAGTTTGGATGAAGGGCTCTACTGCTAATGAATACTTGAAATCTCTTGGTGCAGTTTTTGGCATTTTTAGACATCAAATACCGAGAGTGTTTGCTGGCCAAGAACAGAATATTTATACTTTTGTTAGGTGTTCAAGAAATAAGTATGGTTGATACTTGATGGGAGCGTAAGAATGCAGGATTACATCAAACATACTGAATTTTCCATGTGGATTTTAGAGATGTGTCTGGAGGACTTTGAAGACTGCTCACATCTCTCATCCTGTAGAAAGAATTCCCTGACCTGGCCCTCCCTAGTCCTTCCCTTCTCTAATCTGTCAACATCAAAATCCAAAATCTCGCCACTTCTCACATGACGCCCACTACTACCGCAATAGCCCAGCGCCAGCGTCTATCCCAGGGGTTGTTACTGTGGCCTTCTCCTGTTGTCCCTGCTGCCACCCTCCACCCACCGTGGGCATTTCTCAGTACAGTAGCCATCGTGACCCTTTGGAAGTTAAGTCAGATCCTGGTACTCTTCTGCTCAAAACTACACAGAGGACCCAATCTCAGTCTGAGTGGAAGCCAGGTCCTTAGAATGACTGCCAGGTCTCTGTACAGTTGCCTTCCCACCCTCCTTATCCCCAAGCTCTCTGCCCCTCCTTTCCTTCTCACTCACTCGTCCCACTCTGGCCTCTTTCCTGTGTTCTTGCTTCAGGGCCCTTGCACTGGCCATTCCCTCTGCCTTGAGGGCTCTTCTGAAATCTGGAATATTCACTCTCTCACCTCCATTAAGTAATTGCTCCAGTCTCACCTTTTCAGTGAGCCCTGCTCTGCCTCCTTTTACAATTCTAATC
Source organism: Bubalus kerabau (assembly GCF_029407905.1). Taxonomy (NCBI): domain Eukaryota; kingdom Metazoa; phylum Chordata; class Mammalia; order Artiodactyla; family Bovidae; genus Bubalus; species Bubalus kerabau. The sequence continues at coordinate 20,897,883 of NC_073640.1, forward strand.
TGACCTCTTCTCCAAATTCAGATTTCCTTAGCTCCTCTGCTTTTTCCACAGGGCTTATTACAATTGCGCTGTATAATTTACTTGTATATCACACTTCTTGCGTGTATCCTCCATTAGAATAGAAGTTTCACAAGTGTCAGGATCCTTATCTTTTTTTGTTCACTGACATGTTCGCAGTGCCTAGAACATTCAGTTCAGTCACTCAGTCGTGTCCGATTCTTTGTTACCCCATGAATCGCAGCATGCCAGGCCTCCCTGTCCGTCACCAACTCCCAGAGTTTACCCAAACTCACGTCCATCGAGTCGGTGATGCCATCCAGCCATCTCATCCTCTGTCATCCCCTTCTCCTCCTGCCCCCAATCCCTCCCAACATCGGGGTCATTTCCAATGAGTCAACTCTTCCCATGAGGTGGCCAAAATATTGGAGTTTCAGCTTCAGCATCATTCCTTCCAATGAACACCCAGGACTGATCTCCTTTAGGATGGACTGGTTGGATCTCCTTGAAGTCCAAAGGACTCTCAAGAGTCTTCTCCAACACTACAGTTCAAAAGCATCAATTCTTCTGTGCTCAGCTTTCTTCACAGTCCAACTCTCACATCCATACATGACTACTGGAAAAACCATAGCCTTGACTAGACAGACCTTTGTTGGCAAAGTAATGTCTCTGCTTTTGAATAGGCTATCTAGGTTGGTCATAACTTTCCTTCCAAGGAGTAAGCATCTTTTAATTTCATGGCTCCAGTCACCATCTGCAGTGATTCTGGAGCCCCCAAAAAATAAAGTCAGCCACTGTTTCACTGTTTCCCCATCTATTTCCCATGAAGTGATGGGACCAGATGCCATGATCTTCATTTTCTGAATGTTGAGCTTTAAGCCAACTTTGTCACTCTCCACTTTCATTTTCATCAAGAGGCTTTTCAGTTCCTCTTCACTTTCTGCCATAAGGGTGGTGTCATCTGCATATCTGAGGTTATTGATATTTCTCCCGGCAATCTTGATTCCAGCTTGTGCTTCTTCCAGCCCAGCGTTTCTCATGATGTACTCTTCATATGAGTTAAATAAGCAGGGTGACAATATACAGCCTTAACATACTCCTTTTCCTATTTAGAACCAGTCTATTATTCCATGTCCAGTTCTAACTGTTGGTTCCTGACCTGCGTATAGGTTTCTCAAGAGGCAGATCAGGTGTTCTGGTATTCCCATCTCTTTCAGAATTGTCCACAGTTTATTGTGATCCACACAGTCAAAGGCTTTGGCATAATCAATAAAGCAGAAATAGATGTTTTTCTGGAACTCTCTTGCTTTTTCCATGATCCAGCAGATGTTGGCAATTTGATCTCTCGTTCCTCTGCCTTCTCTAAAACCAGCTTGAACATCTGGAAGTTCACGGTTCATGTATTGCTGAAGCCTGGCTTGGAGAATTTTGAGCATTACTTTACTAGCATGTGCTGCTGCTGCTAAGTTACTTCAGTCGTGTCCAACTCTGTGCAATCCCATAGATGGCAGCCCACCAGGCTCCCCCGTCCCTGGGATTCTCCAGGCAAGAACACTGGAGTGGGTTGCCATTTCCTTACTAGAGTGTGAGATGAGTGCAATTGTGCAGTAGTTTGAGCATTCTTTGGCATTGCCTTTCTTTGGGATTGGAATGAAAACTGACCTTTTCCAGTCCTGTGACCACTGCTGAGTTTTCCAAATTTGCTGGCATTTTGAGTGCAGCACTTTCACGGCATCATCACCTAGGATTTGAAATAGCTCAACTGGAATTCCATCACCTCCACTAGCTTTGTTCGTAGTGATGCTTTCTAAGGCCCACTTGACTTCACATTCCAGGATGTCTGGCTCTAGGTGAGTGATCACACCATCATGATTATCTGGGTCGTGAAGATCTTTTTTGTACAGTTCTTCTGTGCCTAGAACATTGTGTGACACATAATAGGCAGTAAATATTTGTTGAATAAGTGAAAATGTTCTGAATTCCAATAGGAAAGTTTACCAAACTATGACTCAGTGTTGCATAAACTTTCAGTGACATACTCACCAACAGACCTCCAAGTGAACAAGGATTCCCCAGTGACAAGAGCATTGCTTCTTCCTCTGCTATGTCTTGGTACTCTGAAGTGAGAAATGATGAGACCTATGTAGCACTTTCCTACCATCAGTAAGCTCAAACATAATAATAATAGCTTACTATTTATATAATGTCTATTGCTTTACATATATTAAGTCATTTAATGCTTACAGAAAACCATGGAGGTGGGTTTTATGATTTTCTTCATTTTAAAGATAAGTCCAGAGGCATAAACAGATTAAGAAATTTGCTTACAGCCAGGTAGTTCGTAAGTGTTAGAGATGGGACCAGAATCTAGAGTGTTTTCTCTGGAATTCATGCTCTAAGCCAGTGCTATCTGATAGAATATTCTGTGAGGAAAGAAATTTTCTGTATCTCAGTTGTCCAGTATGGTAGCCTCTCGCTACAAGTGGCTACTGAACATTTGAAATGTGACTTGTGTTCCTGAGGAACTGAGTATTTAATTGTGTTTTTTCCCTCCTGCCAGTCTCCTCCCCTCTAGCAACCATCTCTTTGTTCTCTGTATCTATAACTCTGTTTCTTTTTTGTTATGTTCGTTCATTTGTTTTGATTTTATATTTCTATATAAGTGAAATCATATCATGTTTTTCTTTCTCTGTCTGACTTATTTCACTTAGCATAATATCCTCTAGATCCATCTATGTCATTGCAAATGGCAAGATTTCATTGTCTTTTTATGGTTGAATAATAGTCCACCATAATAGTTTGAAATCAGGGAGCACGCTGTCTCCAGCTTTATTTTTCTTTTTCAAGATGATTTTGGCTATCCAGAGTCTTTTTACACATTTTATAATTATTTGTTCTAGTTCTATGAAAAATGCTATTGGTATTTTGATGGAGATTGCATTGAATTTGTATATTGCCTTGCTACCATCATCATTTTAACAATATTAATTCTTCAAATCCTAGAACATGATCTCTTTCCATCTGTTTGTTTCATCTTCAGTTTCTTTCACTATTGTCTTATAGTAAGCATGTGCACATCTTTTACCTTCTCAAATTTATCCCTAGCTAGGTATTTTATTCTTCTTGATGGGATTGTTTTCTTAATTTCTCTTTCTGATAGTCTGTTGTTAGTGTATAGAAATGCAACAGATTTCTATATGTTAATTGCATATCCTGAATCTTTACATTAACTGTAAAGTTTACATTCATTGATGAGTTCTGTTTGATTTTTGGTGGCATCTTTAGCATTTTCCATGTGTAATATGATGTAATCTGCAAACAGTGACAGTTTTACTTCTTCCTTTCCAATTTGTATTCCTTTTATTTCTTTTTCTTGTCTGATTGCTATGACTAGGACTACCAATACCATTTTGAATAAAAGTGTCAAGAGTGGGTATCCTTATCTTGTTCCTGATCTAAGAGAAAATGCTTTCAGCTTTTTACTGTTGACTATGATGTTAGCTCTGGGCTTGTCACATATGACCTTTACCATGTTGAGGTATGTTCCCTCTGTATTCACTTTGTTGAGATTTTTAATTATAAATGGGTTTTACATTTTGTCAAAATTTTTTCTGAATCTATTGAGATGATCATATTTTTATTCTTCAGCTTTTTAATGTGGTATATTGCACTGACTTGTGGATATTAAACCATCCTTGCATCCCTAGGATAAATCCCAATGGCTCATGGTGTGTGATCCTTTTAAGGTATTGTTGAATTCAGTTTGGTAATATTTTGTTGAGGATTTTTGCATTGGCAAAATCCCTATGTTCATTGGCAATATTGGCCTGTAATTTTCTTTTTTGTAGTGTCTTTATCTGGTTTTGTTTTCAGGGTGATGCTGGCCTCATAGAATGTGTTTAGAAATGGTCCATTCTCTGCAATGTTTTTTTTAAATAGCTTAAGAAAGATAGGTGTTAATTCTTCTCTAAATGTTTGGTAGAGTTCACCTGTGAAGGCATCTGGTCCAAGACTTTTGTTTGTTAGGTGTTTATTGATTACTGATTCACCTTCATTACTGATAATTGGTCTGTTTATATTTTCTATTTCTTCCTTATTCAGTCTTGGAAAATTGTACGTTTCTAGGAACTTGTCCATTTCTTCTAGATTGTCCGTTTTATTGATGTATACCTGTTTATAGTACTCTCTTGTGGTCCTTTGTATTTCTGTGGTGTTGTAATCAACATGTTCTTTTTCACTTCCGATTTTGTTGATTTGGGCCTTCTCTCTGTTTTTCTTGATGAATCTGGCTAAAGTTTTATCAATTTTCTTTATGTCTTCAAAGAACCAGCTCTTAGTTTCATTGACCTTTTCTATTGTTTTTGTAGTTTCTTTTTTATTTCTGCTCTGATCTTTATCGTTTCTTCCTATCTGCTAAGTTTGGGTTTTGTATTCACTTTTAATTAAATTTAAATAAAAGCATGTTGTTAATGTACTGGACAGTTGAGCTCTAAACCACTTATAATAGTGCCTCTTAGATGTAACTGTCAGAGTGGCAAAGATTTCTTTAACTCTTTGTTAATAACTGTTATTTAAGGATGCATCTCTGTGGGATTCCATGAAATGATGCAACCCATGAACTTGATGTCTTCCAAACAATGCCATCCATAACTTACGAAATGAATGCCTCTCTGATTTCAAAGCTCTCTCAGACAATAACAAAAAAAAGTGTTGTCCAAATGCATTATGTTCTTTTTTGTTGAAAAAAAGTGGTGGATCAAAATGTTCTGACTCTAATTTTTCCTTATTTAAGAGCATAATTGTGTAAGATAAAAATAAAGAAAAACTAATGACAAAAGATAGAGCATGACACCACAGGTTCAACTAAAAATCACAGTCACATTTCTATTGATTTTTGAATTACTTCTTTAATTTTGAAATTTGAAAAAATATAAAACTAATTTTTTAAAAGGGAGAAAGGCTACCAGAGATAATTCCACCACCTGAAATTAATCACTGGCATATTTGATCTAGTCTTCTTTATATGTATATATTTATTCACTATACAAATTATATATGAGTAAATTCTCCCTTTACAAATAGCATCTTATTAAATTAAATCACCCTTTGCATATCCATCCAACTACAGTCTTCTTTCCTTACTTTTCAGAAGTAAACACTATTCTGAATTTGGTGTGTATCCTTCCGGTCATTTCATATAGTTTTACATATATATACATATGCATATACTAGGAAACACATAAGATTATTTGCATGGATTTTTGACATTTATGTAAATAATATCACACTGTATTTTGTTCTGCAACTTTTTCATTTTTATCATTGCTTTTTAACTTCATGCATTTTTGCTACATTTAAATCCATATTAGTGTCCCTAACTATTAAATCAAATGAACATACCACAGGTTAGTTACCCATTCCCTTGCTAATGGATATTTAAGTTACATCCAGTTTATTTCAAATAATGCTGCAACCACTGTCCTTACCCATATCCTCTAGTGCATCAACACAAGTGTTTCTCTGGGACAGACCATTTTAAAATCACAGAATTTTCTTATTTTCTCTTTCACTTACGTACTTAATACTTCCAAATCGTGCCATTTATACCTCCCACCAGGTGAATCAAAGCATTCATTTTCCCACACTTACATCAACATCTGATATTGACCAACTTAAAAATTTTGTTCATCTGAGATAGGTAGCTTCTTGTGGTTTCAATTTATGTTCCCATAATTACTAGTGAGGTTTCTCATCCTTCCATGTTTATTATCCACTTGAAATTCCTTTTCTTTGACAGTCTTAAATATATTATTTATAGTTTTTCCCTATTGAGTTGTTTATCCTATTGACTTGGGGCTTCCCTTGTGGCTCAGCTGGTAAAGAATCCGCCTGCAATGCAGGAGACTCCAGTTTGATTCCTGTGTTGGGAAGATCCACCAGAGAAGAGTTAGGCTATCCACTCCAGTACTCTTGGGTTTCCCTGGTGGCTCAGCTGGTAAAGAATCCACCTGCAATGTAGGAGACCTGGGTTCAGTCCCTGGGTTGGAAAGATCTCCTGGAGAAGGGAACAGCTACCCACTCCAGTATTCTCAACTGGAGAATTCCATGGATACAGTTAGCAGGGTCGCAAAGAGTTGGACACAACTGAGTGACTTTGACTTTTCCTATTGACTTTTAGAAGTTGTTTGTAATTTCTGGTTAACAATACTTTATTTACTAAATATTAAATGTTATGAATATTTACTCCCTATTTATAACTCTTTTTTGCCCTTTTATGATTCCACTGTTTCCCCATCTATTTCCCATGAAGTGATGGGACCGGATGCCATGATCTTCATTTTCTGAATGTTGAGCTTTAAGCCAACTTTTTCACTCTCCACTTTCACCTTCATCAAGAGACTTTTGAGTTCCTCTTCACTTTCTGCCATAAGGGTGGTGTCATCTGCATATCTGAGGTTATTGATATTTTTCCTGGCAATCTTGATTCCAGCTTGTGTTTCTTCCAGTCCAGCGTTTCTCATGATGTACTCTGCATATAAGTTAAATAAACAGGGTGACAATGTACAGCCTTGACGAACTACTTTTCCTATTTGGAACCAGTCTGTTGTTCCATGTCCAGTTCTAACTGTTGGTTCCTGACCTGCATACAAATTTCTCAAGAGGCAGGTCAGGTGGTCTGGTATTCCCATCTCTTTCAGAATTGTCCACAGTTTATTGTGATCCACACAGTCAAAGGCTTTGACATAGTCAATAAAGCAGAAATAGATGTTTTTCTGGAACTCCCTTTTTTTCTGTGATTCAGCGGATGTTGGCAATTTGATCTCTGGTTCCTCTGCCTTTTCTAAAACCAGCTTGAACATGAGGAAGTTCACGGTTCACATATTGCTGAAGCCTGGCTTGGAGAATTTTGAGCTTTACTTTACTAGCGTGTGAGATGAGTGCAATTGTGCGGTAGTTTGAGCATTCTTTGGCATTGCCTTTCTTTGGGATTGGAATGAAAACTGACCTTTTCCAGTCCTGTGGCCACTGCTGAGTTTTCCAAATGTGCTGGCATATTGAGTGCAGCACTTTCACAGCATCATCTTTCAGGATTTGAAATAGCTCAACTGGAATTCCATCACCTCCACTAGCTTTGTTCATAGTGATGCTTTCTAAGGCCCACTTGACTTCACATTCCAGGATGTCTGGCTCTAGGTCAGTGATCACACCATCATGATTATCTGGGTCGTGAAGATCTTTTTTGTACAGTTCTTCTGTGTATTCTTGCCATCTCTTCTTAATATCTTCTGCTTCTGTTAGGTCCATACCATTTCTGTCCTTTATCGAGCTCATCTTTGCATGAAATGTTCCTTTGGTATCTCTCATTTTCTTGAAGAGATCCCTAGTCTTTCCTATTCTGTTGTTTTCCTCTATTTCTTTGCATTGATCGCTGAAGAAGGCTTTCTTATCTCTTCTTGCTATTCTTTGGAACTCTGCATTCAGATTCTTATATCTTTCCTTTTCTCCTTTGCTTTTTGCTTCTCTTCTTTTCACACCTATTTGTAAGGCCTCCCCAGACAGCCATTTTGCTTTTTTGCATTTCTTTTCCATGGGGATGGTCTTGATCCCTGTCTCCTATACAATGTCACGAACCTCATTCCATAGTTCATCAGGCACTCTATCAGATCTAGGCCCTTAAATCTATTTCTCACTTCCACTGTATAATCATAAGGGATTTGATTTAGGTCATACCTGAATGGTCAAGTGGTTTTCCCTACTTTCTTCAATTTAAGTCTGAATTTGGCAATAAGGAGTTCATGGTCTGAGCCACAGTCAGCTCCTGGTCTTGTTTTTTCTGACTGTATAGAGCTTCTCCATCTTTGGCTGCAAAGAATATAATCAATCTGATTTCGGTGTTGACCATCTGGTGATGTCCATGTATAGAGTCTTCTCTTGTGTTGTTGGAAGAGGGTGTTTGTTATGACCAGTGCATTTTCTTGGCAAAACTCTATTACTTTGTCCTGCTTCATTCTGTATTCCAAGGCCAAATTTGCCTGTTACTCCAGGTGTTTCTTGACTTCCTACTTTTGCATTCCAGTCCCCTATAATGAAAAGGACATCTTTTTTGGGTGTTAGTTCTAAAAGGTCTTGTAGGTCTTCATAGAACCGTTCAACTTCAGCTTCTTCAGCGTTACTGGTTGGGGCATAGACTTGGATTACTGTGATATTGAATGGTTTGCCTTGGAAACGAACAGAGATCATTCTGTCATTTTTGAGATTGCATCCAAGTACTGCATTTTGGACTCTTTTGTTGACCATGATGGCCACTCCATTTCTTCTGAGGGATTCCTGCCTGCGGTAGTAGATATAATGGTCATCTGAGTTAAATTCACCCATTCCAGTCCATTTCAGTTCGCTGATTCCTAGAATGTCGACATTCACTCTTGCCATCTCTTGTTTGACCACTTCCAATTTGCCTTAATTCATGGACCTGACATTCCAGGGTCCTATGCAATATTGCTCTTTACAGCATCAGACCTTGCTCTTATCACCAGTCACATCCACAGCTGGGTATTGTTTTTGCTTTGGCTCCATCCCTTCATTCTTTCTGGAGTTATTTCTCCACTGATCTCCAGTAGCATATTGGGCACCTACTGACCTGGGGAGTTTCTCTTTCAGTATCCTATCATTTTGCCGATGAAAGTGAAAGTGGAGAGTGAAAAAGTTGGCTTAAAGCTCAACATTCAGAAAACGAACATCATGGCATCCGGTCTCACCACTTCATGGGAAATAGATGGGGAAACAGTGGAAACAGTGTCAGACTTTATTTTTCTGGGCTCCAAAATCACTACAGATGGTGACTGCAGCCATGAAATTAAAAGACGCTTACTCCTTGGAAGGAAAGTTATGACCAACCTAGATAGCATATTCAAAAGCAGAGACATTACTTTGCCAACAAAGGTTCATCTAGTCAAGGCTATGGTTTTTCCTGTGGTCATGTATGGATGTGAGGGTTGGACTGTGAAGAAGGCTGAGCGCCAAAGAATTGATGCTTTTGAACTGTGGTGTTGGAGAAGACTCTTGAGAGTCCTTGGACTTCAAGGAGATCCAACCAGTCCATTCTGAAGGAGATCAGCCCTGGGATTTCTTTGGAAGGAATGATGCTAAAGCTGAAACTCCAGTACTTTGGCCACCTCATGCAAAGAGTTGACTCATTGGAAAAGACTCTGATGCTGGGAGGGATTGGGAGCAAGAGGAGAAGGGGATGACAGAGGATGAGATGGCTGGATGGCATCACTGACTCGATGGACGTGAGTCTGAGTGAACTCTGGGAGTTGGTGATGGACAGGGAGGCCTGGCGTGCTGCGATTCATGGGGTCGCAAAGAGTCAGACACGACTGAGCGACTGATCTGATCTGCTGATTTATTTTGTCATATAGGTGTTTTAAGTTTTAGTACAGTGGCTTTTAACAAGCTTTCCTCATTCTTATTGAACCATTTGTAAGTTTTACTAGATCTTCATGTGTTAAGTTCTAGGAAAAGAAAAGAAAGCTGACATGTATGACTTTGTGATTTATTGGCTGGTTGCCATTTCTAGGAAAAGAATGTTTTCTTCTGAATATTTCTACCATTTTCCTTAAGGGACAAAGTTCATTTTTATGTCTTTGTGAATGTTGCGGTAATTATTTTTTTATATTTAATAATAAAATCTTGACAGTGGTAAAATCCTTGTAATAGATTTTTTAAAGCAAGAATTGATTTTGCCTTTCATTGTATACTTTTAAAAGAGTGCTTTTTTCTAGGCTCTTTTCCTCTTTTTCTTTCCTAGTTATTGGGTTCAGCTATTTATAATTATGCCAAAAGTGATTTCAGATGTTTAAAAATTATTTTTAATAATGCCCCTCTTTAGACAGAAATCATACATAAATCATACAGACTGGAACCAGTCTTCCAGGTTTGAATCCCAGCTCTACCACTTCTTACCTAGAAAACTTAGGCAAATCACTTTTACCCTTTGAGTCTCAGTCTCCTCATCTGTAAAAGGAGGTCATATAGCACAAACCTCTGGGGACCAGTGCAAATATTAAATGAGTCATAACCCATCAGAGCATCCTAGAGCAGTGGTTGGCATAGAGAGCGTACCCTACAGATAAGGACAGGCATTGTCCCTCGAGTACTTTAAGATTCTTTTTATTTCACTATATTCTGTTTTTTAAATATTTTAAAAATTTATTTAAAATTGAAGTATAATTGCTTTACAGTGTTATGTTCATTTCTGCTTTACAACACGAATCAGCTCTAAGTATACGTAGATCCCCTCCCTCTTGAACCTCCCTTCCACCCCTCCATCCCAGCCCTCTCAGTCATCACAGAGCTGAGCTCCCTGTGCTGTACAGCAGCTCCCCACTAGCTATCTGTTTTACGCATGGTAGTGTATATATGGCAGTGCTGCTCTCTCTCAATTCATCCCACCGTCTGCCTTCCCCTGTTAAGATTCTTATAATGAGGAAAAGCACTATACATTTAATGCTCTCTGGAAAGTATACTGAAGTTAAAGAGCAGCTCGTTTCTCTCATTGTTATATTATATGCCAATAGCGATACAGAAAAACAGACAAACACTGCTGAGAGCAACTGATCAATGCAGAACTATCGTTTATAGATTCTCCATGACACACCTTTAACCACCCAAGCTCAGCGCTTGCCTTCTCCAGACACTTAATAACAATTTAAAAACCAAAAAAACCCACAAAAGATATAACCTTGAACCACATCTCCAAAACTCTGGTTCTTTACAAGTGTAACTGTATGGTTATCTGTGTAAAAATTTGTTCACTTCCTCCCCCACTAGTCTGTAAGCTCCATGAAGTCCAAGGCAATGTAGATACCAAATATATATTGGTTGAATTCACATATTACTATGTATTGAGTCAGTTTGGGTGGATTCTTTGTTCTTATCAAATGTTGTGTAATTTGTTCTACCCACTGTCCCTGGCCAGATGCCTTTCCAGAATGCTTCCCAGAATGCTGGGTTGAGTGAAAGGAGCCAAGTTTGAGACCTGGCCCCCCACAAATTGACCAGTAATTGACATAACTATACTATATTGATATAACCATACTATTTTTTCAACTACAGATATGTGAGATAAAAATATAAGGCTTTTAAATGGTGAAAGTGGAATTTCATCAGAAATTCCTTTGAGGACTGCACAGGATATTAAAATGAAGACTGATGTATACATATGACAAAATATGAACTTGAAGTATTTTATTTTTGCAATTTACACTCTCTCCTTGCCTTGGTAAATCATTTGGAAACAAGCCCCCCTCTCCCCACCCTCCCCAGCTCCTCATTCAAGAATGATGGCAATGCTGAGCTGTGATGTTTTCAGAAGTGTTTTCTGAGCACTGGCAGCTAAACTGAAAGCATCCTCTCTATTTTGTTCTTGCTACTGCATATGGAATATCTGTTCTCACCTGTTAACCCCCTAGCAGAAAATCCGCCTGCCAAACAATAGCTTGCAAACACAGCTCGGGCGCTTGATGCGTGAGGCATAAAGGAGTCAGTGGGCAGGGCATGGGGTCAGCCTTCTGTTGGGAGCAGCCTGTTTCTGTTGGCACGTTCCTTTTGTGAAGGGTGTAGTCCTTGTTCTACAGTCTGTACAGGCTGCACATCATCTGTTTACTTTCCATCCTTGAACTAAGGGGTATTTTCCCCCAGCCATGAATGGGTTGGTGTGAGTGGAGCTTCTCCTGCTGAGGGACTCATTTCTGCACTGAGTTCCCTTTGTTAATCTTTTGCAAAATAAAGCAGTCTTCTGTTGAAGAGAAAGCAATCATTAATTTTTCATAAGAGCAGCAAAGTTGTGAATAGCGGAGGACCTCTTGAATAAAGAGCTTAGAGGTTCCAAAGAGAGACAAATAACAAAGCCCAGGGGAAAAAGGAAAAATATATTTTTTCTAATACTATTTATCTTCCTCCTCCCACCCCATCTGCCCTGTTAAGAAAAAAGAAGCCATTTATGCAAGCTAACAGTTCTTCAAATCTCATGAACCTTAATTTTAATCCTTATCAATGCCTTTTTAAATGAATAATACAGTGACCTTCAGCTTTGTCCTATGTTATGTGAGGTTGATTCATAAAGAGAGCTTTAGTTTTTTAAATTAAGGCAGAAGCTCTATGTATTCTACTCAATTCTAGCATTAGAGTTATCCCAAGTGTGGCATTTATGTTCTTTTTCTTCTTTGCTATAAATAAATATCAAAGTAGGAAGGCCTATGTGAACTCTACAAGGAATAATAAACTAAAATAATATGGCATTGATTTTGTTCAGGGTGTCTAAATGCATTTTTATGATTGTGTATGTTTATAGCTTCTTCACACAAGTGACATGAATTCTGGGCAATTAAAAAGGACATGAATTTCAAGACATTTAGGAAGAGGATCTGCTTTCTAATAGCTCTGCGTTTTACCAAGGAAAACGCTGCAGATTTCAGACCTCCACCTTGTAGAATTGCTGCCATTTTGTATTGTTTTACAATATTATTACCGGGAGACCACATTAGGGAGCTTTATCTTGCCTGCTGAAGTGCTGGGTGTGGATATAACAATTTAATACAGAAGTAGAGGGATTCCTTTACACTGCATGTGTATTTTCTTTTTGAACTTTGACCCATCAAGGGTTCTTGGACTGCAGCTTTGGGTCTTGTTAGTGAGATGGGCTTCCCGGATGGCTCAGCAGGCAAAGAATCCACCTGCAATGCAGGAGACGCGGGTTCAATCCCTGGGTCAGGAAGATCCCCTGGAGGAAGATATGGAAACCCACTCCAGTGTTCTTGCCTGAAAAACTCCATGGACAGAGAAGCCTGGCGGGCTACAGTCCATGGGGTCGGGTCAGACATGACTGAGCGACTGAGCTCCTGCAGCAGTGAGGTCTCAGCCTTTTGTTATGTTGAGTGAGGAAGACATGGGCCCCAGGAACTGGGGTCCTGCAAGTTTACAGAGAGAATCCCTTCCTAAAGGAAGGGACCCCCACATGGACTCCTTCCTCATCGTGAATTAAGATGATTTTCTCATAAATTTCAATAAAAGCATCGACACTCCCTGCTCTGCTGCCCTCCCTTCCCGGCCTTTCTCTCCGTCCTTCGTAGGGGATTGCTGAGAAGTGATCCTTTTCAACGTTTTTTGGGTTTTTTTTTTTTTTTTTTTTTGTATTATCTAGGTTATTCAGATCAGATCAGATCAGATCAGCCGCTCAGTCGTGTCCGACTCTTTGCGACCCCATGAATCGCAGCACGCCAGGCCTCCCTGTCCATCACCATCTCCCGGAGTTCACTGAGACCCACGTCCATCGAGTCAGTGATGCCATCCAGCCATCTCATCCTCTGTCGTCCCCTTCTCCTCCTGCCCCCAATCCCTCCCAGCATCAGAGTCTTTTCCAATGAGTCAACTCTTTGCATGAGGTGGCCAAAGTACTGGAGTTTCAGCTTTAGCATCATTCCTTCCAAAGAAATCCCAGGGCTGATCTCCTTCAGAATGGACTGGTTGGATCTCCTTGCAGTCCAAGGGACTCTCAAGAGTTATTCAAGTAATACATAAATATCAACTCCTTAAAACATTACAGATAAGTTGAAGTCACCTTGGACCCCTACCACCAATACAGGTTCCTGTTGCCTCCCACTCTTGTAGGAAGCACAGTTTAGTCTGTATCCTCTGAAATGGTTTTCATACTTTCAAGTGCAGTACCTGTGATTCAGTAGCATTAAGCCAACTAGACAGCATTGTTTTTAAAAGATTTTCCCCCCTATGTCAGTATAATATTGTATGTATCTTTCTGTAACTAGCTTTTTTACTCAATATTCGTTGGAGATCTTACCATGTTAATTAATATAGATCGACTTCTCATTAATATAGACCTAGCATCTTGTGGTGTGTGCCTGTGCTATAGCTGTTTAGCTTTTCTGGCATACAGGGGCGTTTGATTGTTTTTCCAGTTTTCCACTATTAAAAATGCTGCAGTAGTATATGACTTCTTGGACACAGAAGCGCTTCTCTAGGTTTATTCTTGCTGGGCCAGAGAATATGCACATTTTACAGTTAGGGCCAATTTGTTCTCCAAACTGGAGGTACCAATTTACATTCCAGCCAACAGGGGATGAGAGTTGGTGTTTTCCTGCATCTTCACTAACTCTTAATATTATCAGACGTTAAAATGTGTGCTACTTTAATGGGTGCAAAATAGTGTCTAATTATTTAAATGTACATTTCTCTTTTTTCTAATGAGATTTAACCATTTGTTATATGTTTATTGGTTATTGGCATCTCCTCATTATAATTGGAAAATCCCACGGATGGAGGAGCCTGGTGGGCTACAGTTCATGGGGTCGCAAAGAGTCAGACACGACTGAGTGACTTCACTTTCACTTTTCACTTTCATGCATTGGAGAAGGAAATGGCAACCCACTCCAGTGTTCTTGCCTGGAGAATCCCAGGGACAGGGAAGCCTGGTGGGCTGCCGTCTATGGGGTCGCACAGAGTCGGACATGACTGAAGCGACCTAGCAACTTAGCAACAGCATTATAATTTGCTTATTCCAACACTTCGACCCAGTTGGGTCATTTGTCTTACTAATTTGTAAAAGATTGTGTGTGTGTGTGTGTATAACATAAATATACACAATATACTCTATTGTAATCTTGTAACTGTTAAATATGTTGCGATTTTCCAGAACATGGCCTGTGTTTTCAATTCGTTTGTGATATCTTCTTGTCACCATTTTTTTGTGTGACTTATTTTTCTCAATGTTGTTTTTCTTTTCTTCAGACTTCCTTGTAAACATCAGTGATCATCATCCTGAGCTTACTGTATGTTGGTTGTGTGTGTGTTAGTCGCCTCAGTTGTGTCTGACTCTCTGTGACCCCATTGAGTATAGCCTGCCCGGTTCCTCTGTTCGTGGATATTCTCCAGGCAAGAATACTGGAATGGGGTTGCCATTTCCTCCTCCAATGCTGGTTACATTTACTAATAATCATATTCAAGTGAGGTTTAGAGCTGAAACTTCCACAGTGACCTTGTTGCCATCCACCATCCACAGCTGTATGAAAGGCTCATGTGGGAAAGAATAGTGACTGGGACTAGAATCTCTTTGCAGCTGCCTAGCTTTGATGTGAAACTTTTCTTCTACATGTTTATCTCGGTTGAGGGCTTAAAGTTTGAGGCAACATATATGTGGAGTTAGTGCAATCTTCTGTGGGAGTTTTTCTTTAAGTGTAATTGGAAAGGGAAAACAACAGCTCAGCAGTTTACCTGCCATCTACTTTTCAGAAACCCACAATTCCCAAGGCTGTATTCTGGGTTTTATTGTACACTTCAAATTGGGGTATATCTCACAACAGCTGTATTTAATTGGGAGATTATTAAAAGGCATGAGCAGATTCAGGGTTTTTCACCCAGAAAATGCTGTTCATGTTCGGCCTAAATGAGGCTGTTCTTCCCTTGTTTCTCTGCCCTGCAAGGAGCCATATGAAGAAGGTAAACGGGACAGAGCTTCAATAGCCTGGAGTTCCCCAAACCTCAGTGATTTGGAAAACGCCTTTACAAATATTGCCATGATTTCATCCTATGCTGTTATTTACTTAACATTCTTCTTAAATCACCTTCTTTTTAATGGTAAATAACTTTATTTAAAAGGATAAATTTTACCTTTGTCTCTACCACAAATGTTTCATTTGTCACATGTAAAAGACAGTAGCTATGAAAATAAAGTGCAGTAATGTTTTTTAGATTTTTTTGTTTTGACGTAGACCATTTTTAAAGTCTTTATTGAAGTTGTTACAATACTGCTTGTTTATTTTTTTTTAACGTTTTGGTTTTTGGCCTTGAGGCATGTGGGGCATGAGCTCTCTGACCAGGGATCGACACCCCCTGAATTAAAAGGTGAAATCTTTGCCACGGAACCACCAGAGAAGTCCCAAGCACGGTAATTTTGTAGTAATGGAAAGCTCTGTGTCTGAGGTCTGCTATCTCTCGTCTAAAAGGGAGATTTAGTAACTATTACAGAAAGGTGTTAAATACATAATGGTACTAAGATTTTCTCCTTGTTGTCAACAGAATAAAGAGAAAATTGAAAATGGAATACATTTCTCTAGTTTGGGAGAGAGCATGTGACATTCTCTACCACCCACTTCGCTAGTAATTCTGAAGTCAAGTTGTCTCTTTCTCCAAAATACTTCCTTTGTCCCATCTCCCCTTGGCGTGCATTTGACTGAGCACATCATCTCAGGATGAGCTGATTGATGCATAGAGCTTGGGTGTGAGGTCACTGCTCTGTATCCAGATTGTACACTCTAGATGGTTTAGCTTGGTCATAGACCAGTTAGCCTCATATATAAGCACTGCTCCATCAGAGTAATACCCCAGCAAGTCTGTTTATCAAGGGACCATGAAAGGGGCCGAGGGGAGAGAGACAGACAGAGAGGGAGAGAAGAAATGCATCCCGTGGAATCCATGCATATTTTATGAAGAAAACAACTGCTTACTGGCAGTAACATAGGCTGTTAACGGCCGTACTTTGAAAAGTGCAGCAATGTTAGTCTAGAATTCACTTACCTTGCTTTGGGCTCTGATGTCAGCATGTATCCAGTGTATTTTTAAAAAGCTCATATTTTGAAATCATGCATAAGGTTTTAAAAATTAAGTGATACAAATAAGACTTTTAAATGATTGTATTTGTTTTCTACCCCATCATCCTCTTCCTCCAATCATACTCCCCAAGGCAGCCAGTTTTTTTTTTTTTAATTTTATTTTATTTTTAAACTTTACATAACTGTATTAGTTTTGCCAAATATCAAAATGAATCCACCACAGGTATACATGTGTTCCCCATCCTGAACCCTCCTCCCTCCTCCCTCCCCATTCCATCCCTCTGGGTTGTCCCAGTGCACCAGCCCCAAGCATCCAGTATCGTGCATCGAACCTGGACTGGCTACTCATTTCATACATGATATTTTACATGTTTCAATGCCATTCTCCCAAATCTTCCCACCCTCTCCCTCTCCCACAGTGTCCATAAGACTGTTCTATACATCAGTGTCTCTTTTGCTGTCTCGTACACAGGGTTATTGTTACCATCTTTCTAAATTCCATATATATGCGTTAGTATACTGTATTGGTGTTTTTCTTTCTGGCTTACTTCACTCTGTATAATAGGCTCCAGTTTCATCCACCTCATTAGAACTGATTCAAATGTATTCTTTTTAATGGCTGATTAATACTCCATTGTGTATATGTACCACAGCTTTCTTATCCATTCATCTGCTGATGGACATCTAGGTTGCTTCCATGTCCTGGCTATTATAAACAGTGCTGCAATGAACATTGGGGTACACGTGTCTCTTTCCCTTCTGGTTTCCTCAGTGTGTATGCCCAGCAGTGGGATTGCTGGATCATAAGGCAGGTCTATTTCCAGTTTTTTAAGGAATCTCCACACTGTTCTCCATAGTGGCTGTACTAGTTTGCATTCCCACCAGCAGTGTAAGAGGGTTCCCTTTTCTCCACACCCTCTCCAGCATTTATTACTTGTAGACTTTTGGATCGCAGCCATTCTGACTGGTGTGAAATGGTACCTCATAGTGGTTTTGATTTGCATTTCTCTGATAATGAGTGATGTTGAGCATCTTTTCATGTGTTTGTTAGCCATCTGTATGTCTTCTTTGGAGAAATGTCTATTTAGTTCTTTGGCCCATTTTTTGATTGGGTCATTTATTTTTCTGGAGTTGAGCTGTAGGAGTTGCTTGTATATTCTCGAGATTAGTTGTTTGTCAGTTGCTTCATTTGCTATTATCTTCTCCCATTCTGAAGGCTGTCTTTTCACCTTGCTAATAGTTTCCTTTGATGTGCAGCCAGTTTTAACCCATCCTATTTCCAGGCCTTCTGGTGCTCCATATTTCTGTATAATCAGTTCAGCTCAGTCACTCAGTCATGTCCAATTCTTTGCAACCCCATGGAACACCAGGCTTCCTGGTCCATTAGCAACTTCCAAAGTTGGCTTAAACTCATCTCCGTAGTCACTGATGCCATCCAACCATCTCATCCTCTGTCATCCCCTTCTCCTCCTGCCCTCAATCTTTCCCAACATCAGGGTCTTTTCCACTGAATCAGTTCTTCACATCAGGTGGCCAAAGTACTGGAGCTTCAGCTTCAGCATCAATCCTTCCAATGAATATTCAGGACTGATTTCCTTTAGGATTGATTATTTTGATCTCCTTGCAGTCTAAGGGACCCTCAAGAGTCTTCTCCAATACCACAGTTCAAAAGCATCAGTTCTTTGGCAATCAGCTTTCTATATAGTTCAACTCTCACATCCATATGTGACTACTGGAAAAACCATAGTTTTGACTAGACAGACCTTTCTTGGCAAAGTAATGTCTCTGCTTTTTAATATGTCGTCTAGGTTTGTCATAGCTTTTCTTCCAAGGAGCAAGCATCTTTTCATTTATGGCTGCAGTCACCATGTGCAGTAATTTTGGAGCCCCCCAAAATAAAGTCTCTCACTGTTTCCATTCTTTCCGCATCTATTTGCCATGAAGTGATGGGACCGGATGCCATGAGCTTAGTTTTTTGAATGTTGAGTTTCAAGCCAACTTTTTCACTCTCCTCTTTCACTCTCATCAAGAGGCTCTTTAGTTCTTTTTCGCTTTCTGCCATAAGGATGTCATCTGCATATCTGAGGTTATTGATATTTCTCCCGGAAATCTTGATTCCAGCTTGTGCTTCATCCAGCCCTTCTTTTCGCATGATATCCTCTGCATATAATTTAAATAAGCAGGGTGACAATATACAGCCTTTACGTACTCCTTTTCCTGTTCGGAACCAGTCTGTTGTTCCATGCCCAGTTCTAACTGTTGCTTCTTGACCTGCATACAGATTTCTCAGGAGGCAGGTCAGGTGGTCTGGTATTCCCATCTCTTTCAGAATTTTCCACAGTTTACTGTGATCTACACAGTCAAAGGCTTTGGCATAGTCGATAAAGCAGAAATAGATGTTTTTCTGGAACTGTCTCGCTTTTTTGATGATCCAACAGATGTTGGCAATTTAATCTCTGGTTCCTCTGCCTTTTCTAAATCCAGCTTGAACATCTGAAAGTTCACAGTTCACATACTGTTGAACCCTGGCTTGGAGAATTTCCAGCATTGCTTTGCTAGCATGTGAGATGAGTGCAATTGTGCAGTAGTTTGAGCATTCTTTGGCATTGCCTTTCTTTGAGGAATTGGAATGAAAACTGACCTTTTCCAGTCCTGTGGCCACTGCTGAGTTTTCTGTATATTATGCTTGTGCTTTTATTTGGTGATTTACCGCCTTTAAACAACATCTGTCAGCTTCTTGCTGTGTTAGATGAGCATTTAATTAGTGCCATCACAACTTCCCTTTTGCTCTTGCTTCATCATATTTTGGCTGTTGAGAATTCTAATGCCAATCTGATTTTAAGTCCTTTATGGGTGGTCTATTTATTCCCTGTAGAAGCTTTCAGGATTCTCTCTTCACTTTTATGGTTCTGAAATTTCACTGTGATGTACAAGATTTTAATGAATAAGTGTTTTAGATTTTCTTAAAGATTCAATTCAGCAATCTTCAGTAATTTCTTAATACTTTCTATCTTTTCATGGTGTTTTGAAATTTCAATTTCTGATGATTCATTGTTAGCTTATACAAATATAATTGATGTTTGCATAGTGATCTCATATCTTGCAACATTGTTAAACTCACTTGTTAGTTATAGAAGCATTTTTGTACAGTATGCTGGATTTTCTACACTGACAATTATGTTATCTGTAAATAAAGACAGTTTTACTTCATCTGTCCAATCTAGCCTTTTATTTCTTTTATAAAAGTCACTTCAGTCATGTCTAACTTTGTGACCCTATGGACTATAGCACTCCAGGCTCCTCTGTCCATGGGATCCTCCAGGGATGAATATTGGAGTGGGTTGCCATGCCAGCCTCCTGGGGATCTTCCCAACCTGGGGATCAAACCCATGTCTCTTTTGTCTCCTGCATTGGCAGGTGAGTTCTTTACCACTAGTGCCACCTGAGAAGCCCAATAGAAGCATTTTTTTGTACATTATATTGGATTTTCTACATTGACAATCATGTTACTTATAAATAAAGACAGTTTTATTTTTCTTTCCAATCCAGCTTTTTATTTCTTTTCCTTACCTTATTCTTTTGGCCAGGAGCCCCCATGAACTATTGAACAGCAGTGAAAGTGGATGTCTTTGTCTCATTTCTGATCTTAGGGGAAAACATTCACTCTGTTACTGTTAAGTACGATGTTCAGTTCAGTTCAGTTGCTCAGTCGTGTCCGACTCTTTGAGACCCCATGAATCCCAGCACGCCAGGCCTCCCTGTCCATCACCAACTCCCGAAGTTTACCCAAACTCGTGTCCATCGAGTCGGTGATGCCATCCAGCCATCTCATCCTCTGTCGTCCCCTTCTCCTCCTGCCCCCAATCCCTCCCAACATCAGGGTCTTTTCCAATGAGTCAACTCTTCGCATGAGGTGGCCAAAGTACTGGAGTTTCAGCTTTAGCATCATTCCTCCAAAGAAATCCCAGGGCTGATCTCCTTCAGAATGGACTAGTTGGATCTCCTTGCAGTCCAAGGGACTCTCAAGAGTCTTCTCCAACACCACAGTTCAAAAGCATCAATTCTTCAGTGCTCAGCTTTCTTCACAGTCCAACTCTCACATCCATACATGACCACTGAAAAAACCACAGCCTTGACTAGACGAACCTTTGTTTGCAAAGTAATGTCTCTGCTTTTCAATATGCTATCTAGGTTGGTCATAACTTTTCTTCCAAGGAGTAAGCGTCTTTTAATTTCATGGCTGCAATCACCATCTGAAGTGATTCTGGAGCCCAAAAAAAATAAAGTCTGACACTGTTTCCACTGTTTTCCCATCTATTTCCCATGAAGTGATGGGACCAGATGCCATGATCTTAGTTTTTGGAATGTTGAGCTTTAAGCTCAACTTTTTCACTCTCCTCTTTCACTTTCATCAAGAGGCTTTTCAGTTCCTCTTCACTTTCTGCCATAAGGGTGGTGTCATCTGCATATCTGAGGTTATTGATATTTCTCCCAGAAATCTTGATTCCAGCTTGTGCTTCCTCCAGTCAAGCATTTCTCATGATGTACTCTGCATATAAGTTAAATAATCAGGGTGACAATATACAGCCTTGACGTACTCCTTTTCCTATTTAGAACTAGTCTGTTGTTCAATGTCCAGTTCTAACTGTTGGTTCCTGACCTGCATACAAATTTCTTAAAAGGCAGGTCAGGTGGTCTAGTATTCCCATCTCTTTCAGAATTTTCCACAGTTTATTGTGATCCACACAGTCAAAGGCTTTGGCATAGTCAATAAAGCAGAAATAGATGTTTTTCTGGAACTCTCTTGCTTTTTCAATGATCCAGCAGATGTTGGCAATTTGGTCTCTGGTTCCTCTGCCTTTTCTTAAACCAGTTCGAACATCTGGAAGTTCACGGTTCACGTATTGCTGAAGCCTGACTTGGAGAATTTTCAGTATTACTCTACTAGCGTGTGAGATGAGTGCAATTGTGCGGTAGTTTGAGCATTCTTTGGCATTGCCTTTCTTTGGGATTGGAATGAAAACTGACCTTTTCCAGTTGTGTGGCCACTGCTGAGTTTTCCAAATTTGCTGGCATATTGAGTGCAGCACTTTCACAGCATCCTCTTTCAGTATTTGGAATAGCTCAACTGGAATTCCATCACCTCCACTAACTTTGTTCATAGTGATGCTTTCTAAGGCCCACTTGACTTCACATTCCAGTATGTCTGGCTCTAGGTGAGTGATCACACCATCGTGATTATCTGGGTTGTGAAGCTCTTTTCTTTTTTTTGATGTTAGCCTATGTTTTTTGTAGATGCCA
Organism: Bubalus kerabau; assembly: GCF_029407905.1. NCBI lineage: Eukaryota > Metazoa > Chordata > Mammalia > Artiodactyla > Bovidae > Bubalus > Bubalus kerabau. The sequence continues at coordinate 20,919,803 of NC_073640.1, forward strand.
TTTATTATATTGGGGAAGTTCCCTTTATTTCTTAATTCCTTTATTGAGAGCTCTTATCAGAATCTATGTTAGATTTTATCAAAGCCTTTTCTGTATCTATTAAGATGAAAGTGAAAGTTAAGTCACTCAATTGTGTCCCACTCTTTGCAACCTCATGGAATGTAGCCTACCAGGCTTCTCCACCCATGGGATTTTCCAGGCAAGAGTGGTCGCCATTTCCCTTCTCCAGGGAATCTTCCCAACCCAGGGATCAAAGCCGGGTCTCCCACTTTGCAGGCAGACACTTTACCCTCTGAGCCACCACTTTTAAGATGACCGTATGTTTTTTCATTACAGCTTAACAGTGGATTATAGTGGTTGATTTTTTAATAGTAAACAACTTTGCTTTCCTAGGATAAACTCTACTTTATCATGTATATTATACTTTTTATGTATTATTGCCTTTGATTTACTAAAATTTTGTTTAGAATTTTTCTATGTTTGTGAAGGATATTGTTCTGTTTTCTGTGGTTGTAATGTCTTTGTCTAGTTTTGGTGTTGGGGCAATGCTGACCATATAGAATAAATTGAAAAATATTACCTCCTTTCCAATTTCCTGAAAGAGTTGTGTAGAGTTGATATTATTTCTTTCTTAGTGATTTATATAATTAACTAGTGAAGAAGCCATATGGACTGGACTTTTCTTCATGGGAAGATTTTTTTTATAATTAAAAATGTCTTTAGTACATATAGGGCTATTAGTTTATCCATTTCTTCTTGAGTGGGTTTTAATAATTTTTTGTCTTTAAAGGAATCTGTCCATTTCATCTAAAATGTCAGATTTGTTGGCCTAAAGTTCTTGACAATATCCCCCTGATTATCTTTTTAGCATCTGTAGAGTATATAGTGATGTCAGTCTCTTAGTCCTGTTATTGGCAGTTCTGTCTTCTCATTTTTTTTTCCTGAAAAGACTGTCTACAGGTTAATCAATTTTATTGATCTTTGCAAAGAACCAGCTTTGAGTCTCATTGGTTTTTTTCTATTGTTTTTCTTTTTTCCTGTATCATTGTTTTGTGTTCCTATCTTTATTATTTCCTTCCTTCTATATACTTAAATTTTAACTTGCTGTTTCTTTTTAAGTTTGTTTAAGGAAGAAACTGAGAGTTTTCTTCCTTTCTAACACAGGCAGCTGGTACTATAAATTTACCCCTATGTACCCAACTCCAGTACTCTTGCCTGGAAAATCCCATGGACAGAGGAGCCTGGTAGGCTGCAGTCCATGGGGTCGCTAGGAATCGGACACGATTGAGCGACTTCACTTTCACTTTTCACTTTCATGCATTGGAAAAGGAAATGGCAACCCACTCCAGTGTTCTTGCCTGGAGAATCCCAGGGACGGGGGAGCCTGGTGGACTGCCGTCTATGGGGTCGCACAGAGTTGGACACAACTGAAGCGATTTAGCAGCAGCAGCAGCAGATGTTTTAATGGCATCTCTAAATTTTGATATGTTGCTATTTTAATTTATATTCAGTTAAAAATAATTTCTAAATTCCCTTTTGAATTCATCCTTGGCCCATGAGTTATTATAAAGTATGTTGTTATTTCCTTTCCAAAATCTGAATATTTTCTAGAGATCTTTCTGTTGTTGATTTTTTAACTTAATTCTGTTATCATAGAGAATATACTTTGTGTAACTGGAATCCTTTTTAATGTACTGAGCTTGTTTTATGGCCCACAATATGGTCTATCCTTATAAATGTCCATGTGAAATGAAAAGGATGTTTATTCTGTTGTTGTTGGGTCAAATGTTCTGTAGTGTGAATTAAATAAGTTTTTTGAAAGTGTTGATTAGATATTCTATTTCCTTGTTGATTTTTTGGTCTATTTGGTCTATATATTATTGACCAAAGTACCTTTGATACAGGAGTATCAAAGTACCTTACTATATTTGTGAATTAGTCTGTATCTTCTTGTAATTATTCCAGTTTTTGTTTCTTGTATTTTTAAGATCTGTTACTAGGTGCATAGACAGTTATGACTTGTAATTGTTATGTCTTTTTGATGAAGCGACCCCCTTATCATTATGAAAGCACATTCCTCATCCTAGGTAATATTCTGCTCTGAAATCTTCTCTCTCTCTTTTTTTTTTTTCTGCCCTTTTTTTTTTTTTATGGCTGATTCATGTTGAGGTTTAACAGAAAACCACAAAGTCCTGTAAAGCAATTATCCTTCAATTAAAAAATAAATGTTTTTTAAAAAAGACCTTATCTCTCTTTTGATTGGTTGTTAGCATTGTATTTCTTTTTATCCCGTAAGCTTTTAACCTATTTGTGCCATTATATTTGGGATGTGTTATTTACAGGTAACATATAGTTGGGTCTTTTTAAAATTCAATCTCTGCCTTTTGACTGTGGCATTTAGACCACGTGTATTTAATGTGGCACAGTTTAAGTGCTATTTGTTTTCTATTTGTCCCATTCTCTCTTTGTTCCTCTTTTTTCTTGCCTTATTTTGGATTACTTGAATATTTTTTTACAGTTCCATTTTGTATTAGTTATTGGCCTTTCAGCTGTGACTGTTAAATTAGTTTTACTTAAAGGTGTATGTGTGTGTGTATTGTTTATCACAGACTACTTCAAGTGATTCTATGCTCCTTCACATGGAGTGTAACAATCTTGCAATAGTATATTTCTGTTTCTCCCCCTCTAACCTTTTTGTGCTGTTATTGCCATACATTTAACCTCTATAGATATAAATCTCACATTATTTATTACTTTTGTTAAAAAATATGTTTTAAAAAATAATTGTTTTCAATTAGGGGCAAATTTTATTTATGTACCCATTCAGTGTTCTTCATTCCTTTGTGTAGATTCCATTTCATATCATTTCCTTCTGCTTAAAGGATTTTCTTTAACATTTCTTACAGTGCAGTCTGCTGGTAATGAATTATTTTAGCTTTTGTTTGCCTGAAAAAGTATTTATCTTTTTTTAAAAAAATTATAATGACAGATTTCATTGCTGTAAAGCTGAATGAAGTGTCCAAATGAAAACTCATGTCCACACAAAACCCTGGACGTGAATGTTTTAGCAGCTTTACTCATAATTGCTAAAACACAGGAGCAACCAATATATCTTTCAGTTGTGAATAAATGAACTGTGGTACATTCATACAATGAAATATTATTCAGAAATAAAAAGAAATGAGCTATCAAACCACAAAGAGACATGGAGGAAACATAAATGCATACTACTAAGTGAAAGAACCCAGACTGAAAAGGTTACGTATTGTGTGATTCCAACTATATGACGTTCTGGAGAATGTAAAGCTATGGAGACAATAAAAAGATCGGTGGTTGCCAAGGGTTAGCAGGGAGGAAAGAATGAATAGGCAGAACACAAGAGTATTTTTAAGGCAGTGAAACTATTCTGTGTGGTACTGTAACAGTGGACACATGCCATTATACATTCATCAAAACCCATAGAATGTACAACACAGACAGTGAACTCTTATGCAAACTGTAGACTTTAGGTAATAGTAATGTATCAGTGACTTCATCGGAAATAGATGGGGAAACAGTGGAAACAGTGTCAGACTTTATTTTGGGGGGCTCCAAAATCACTGCAGATGGTGATTGCAGCCATGAAATTAAAAGACGCTTACTCCTTGGAAGGAAAGTTATGGCCAACCTAGACAGCATATTCAAAAGCAGAGACATTACTTTGCCAACAAAGGTCCATCTAGTCAAGGCTCTGGTTTTTCCAGTGGTCATGTATGGATGTGAGAGTTGGACTTTGAAGAAAGCTGAGTGCCGAAGAATTGATGCTTTTGAACTGTGGTGTTGCAGAAGACTCTTGAGAGTCCCTTGGACTGCAAGGAGGTCCAACCAGTCCATCCTAAAGGAGGTCAGTCCTGGGTGTTCATTGGAAGGATTGATGTTGAAGCTCAGACTCTAATACTTTGGCCACCTCATGTGAGAGCTGACTCATTGGAAAAGACCCCGATGCTTGGAGGGATTGGGGGCAGGAGGAGAAGGGGACGACAGAGGATGAGATGGCTGGATGGCATCACTGACTCGATGGATGTGAGTCTGAGTGAACTCTGGGAGTTGGTGATGGACAGGGAGGCCTGGCGTGCTGCAATTCATGGGGTCGCAAAGAGTCGGACACGACTGAGCGACTGAACTGAACTGAACTGAATGTAGTGCTTCATCAGTTGTAACAAATACATCACGCTAATGCACGGGATAATGGGGTAAACTGGGGTGAGGAGTGACAGAGTATATGGGAATTCTGTACTCAATTTTTCTGTAAACTGAAAACTAATTTTAAAAGTCCATTAACTTTTTCTAAAGCTGAATGAGGCAATATATGTAGTAGTTTTATAGTATAACTGTTATATAAATCTGGGTTCAAATCTTGACCTTGCCACTTAAAAACTTGGTAACTTTTGGGCAAGTAACTTAATCTGTGTCTCTGTTTCTCCATATAGAAAATGGAGACAATAATAAAATCCACTTCATAGAGTTCTTATGAGGATGAAATGGTATGTGAAGGCTTTAAATAGAGCCTGGTATGTACTAAACAGACAATGCATGCTAAGCTGCTTTGGTCGTGTCCGACTCTTTGTGACCACATGGACTGTAGCCTGCCGGGCTCCTCTGTCTATGGGATTCTCTAGGCTGGAATACTGGAGTGGGTTGCCATGCCCTCTTCTAGGGGATTTTCCCAACCCAGGAATCGAACCCGCATCTCTTATGTCTCCATTGACAGGTGGGTTCTTTACCACTGGGACAATGATTATTTGTTTTAATAGTAGTGCCACCTGGAAAGTGATTATTTGTTCATGAATACTCACTTGAAGAAGAGGAGATGGACGTATTTTGGAAACCATTCCATGTATGCACTCTATGTGGTGAAGAGTGGGGAATAAAATATGAGAATTTTCATGTGCAGGGATACAAAGTACAGCAGTCTGATGTCATTGCCACTTTGCATGTTAAGTCCCCGGCTTTGGTACTGCCTGATTTGGTGATGTTGGCTGTGGTGGCATTTGTCTTGGTGCTACTTAGCTTGATTTCCTTCAAGAGGAAATACTTCTGAATCCTGTAGAGAAGTTTTATTAAAGCAATTCTCTTGTTAACAGCCAGAGGCCTGACACCAGATTCTTGCTCTGGGCAGGCACCAAGCTACTGAATATCTTGCAGGAGCTGGTTGTGTCTCCCTGTGCCAGTCAGCCATTTGGGTTCACAGCACGGGTGCTGGAGAGAGCTCCACAGTGGATGAGGCACATGGCTGGGCCCCATTCTCCATTCTCTGCCCCCAGAGACCACACCTGCATGCTTGGACCCAGGCCACTCAACTGCACCAGTCCAGCCTGTTCAGCTTCTCTGCTCTCTGTCTTCATTTTTCAAAGATACTTTTGACTAAATATAGAATTCTAGGTTGACCGTTCTTTTCTTTCAGGAGTTAAAAAACGTGACTCCACTCTTCTTACATGCATTATTTCTGTCTAGAGAGCTGCCTTTATCTTACTTTGATCCTCTCTATGTGATATGTCTGTCTGAAGCTGCTTTTAAGGTTTTCTTCTCATCACTGGCTTTGAGCAAGTTAATTATGATGTACTTGGCTGTCATTTTCTTCATGTTTCTTGGCTTGGAGCTTATTGAGCTGCATGGATCTGTGGTCATATTGTCTTTATCAAATTTGGAAATTTTTAGCCATTATTTCTTCAGTTTTTTTTTTTTTCTGTCCTGCCCTCTCTGTCCCACATTTCAGGGACTCCACTTTCCTATGTATTTAGCCTCTTGAAGTTAGCCCACAGCTCACTGATCATCTGCTCATTTTATAAAATTCTCTTTCTCCTGGTCTTTCATTCTAAATGCTCTCTATTGCCATGTCTTCGAGTTCAATAAGCTTTTCTTCTACAAGGTCTTGTTTTTTGTTGTTTAGTCGCTAAGTCATGTCCAGCTATTTTTGACCCCATGGACTGTAGCCCACCAGGCTCCTCTCTTCATGGGATTTCCCAGGCAGGAATACTGGAGTGGGATGTCATTTCCTTCTCTAGGGGATCTTCCCAACCTAAGGATTGAACCTGGGGTTCCTGCATTGGCAGGCAAATTCTTTTCCATTGAGCCACCAAGGAAGCCCTCTGCAAGGTCCAAGCTACCATGAATCCTATCCAGTATAGTTCTTATCTTAGATATTGTAGTTTGCTTTAAACCAAAAAAGTGTTTGGTTTGGGGGTAATTATTTCCCACAGTTGAAGCAAACTGTTCTGTGGATGTACACACAGCCCATCAAATCTTGAGGTTTCTGATCTGAGTGTTTTGGATTAAGGACTGTTCCCAAGTCTGTGCAAGCAGTCAACAGTGTTTTAATTCTTTAATTATTTTTTTTTTTAACCTGACCTTGGGTAGTTTCCTCTGAGCATACACTTTTCAGTCCTCAGCTGAATGCTTATAGAGGACCATCTTCTGGTCTCTGGATCTCTCTCACTATGCAGCACATCCTTCTCCAGGACTGTCCTCTGTTAACTCTAGCTGCCTACATCTCCAGCGCTTAGCTTCAGCCACTCGACTCCAGGAGTCCACCAGGCCTCACCTGAGTTGCCCTCTTCCTGCTATGGCCTGGAACCTACTTTGTATATCGTTTGGCTTAGGGCTCATCTCATTGGTGTCCTTTTTCTCAAAGACCATTGTGTTTGTTGGCTGATGTCCAGTGTCTTCCATCCTGTTATTTCATATATTTTGCTCCCCCTCCCCCCTCCCCGCTTTTTTTTTCTTTTGGTTGTTTTAGATGGGAGGGCAAGTCAAGTCCCTGTTACTCGGTATTGGCCAGAAGTAGGAATTTGGCATTTACTCTCATTTTAGTGGTGTTTTAGTCAGAGAAAACAATGCATGTCGTCATTCCACCATATTGACCCAGAAGCACATTACACATTGTTTAAAAGATACTTTTTCTTGTGGTTTTGGAATCTCTGTTAACAGGAACTTGTGGCCTTGTAATTATTTATTCCAATTCATAATCTCTAAATGGATTTCCTGAAGAGTGGATGATTGTCTCTCACTTGTTCTGGAATTACCTCCACCGGAGCTCTGTAAAGGTTTGATAAATGAATGAGTGAGAGGGTGATGTTCTTATTGGTAAGGCCGTGAATATGAGTCAAGACTGAACGTAAGCGTCCTTATAGTTAAGCCTTTGTAGGGAAATACAGTTTACCCTTCAAGACATTATTCTTTGAGGCTACAGCTTTTTTGGACCTGTTAACATTAGCACTTCTGTGGCAGGAAACACTTCTTTAAAAATGCTGTCACAGACTGTTCTGCTAGAATGTGTCTGCACATTTGGGGGAATTTTATTTGTGGCCATTTATCCTGATCATTTTCTAATCTGATCTCAGTGTGAAAATTATTGTGGAATAACAGAAAAATATATCTTTCCAATTCTCTACTCTCTTGTTTTATTTTTGTGTAATAACAATTTAATCCTTTAAAGAACCCTTCAGGTTCAATGTATAATTAAAAAGACAAATGGACCTCAAAGGCCAAATTTCCTCAACTTTTTCTAGATAATGTGGAACTCTATTATATATTCATGAAATCTTTCAAAGATTCAGAAGCTAAGAAATTTGAGCATGTTAATCACAGCATGTTACTTACTAATTCCTTGCCTTATAAAAGCAGCATGGCACAGAGGTCTCATATACTGTGAAGCCTAATTGCCTGTGGACAGCCTCATCTCTTACTAGTGCTGTGATCTTGGGCAAGTAACTCGATTCCTCTGGGCCTCAGTTTTCTCATCTGCAAAATAGGGTAACAACAGTATTTTCTCAGGTTGTTTTGAAAATTAAATTGGACACAGATGTATAGAACAGTCTTTTGGACTCTGTGGAAGAAGGCGAGGGTGGGATGATTTGAGAGAATAGCATTGAAACATGTATATTATCATATGTGAAACAGATCGCCAGTCCAGGTTTGATGCATGAAATAGGATGCTCAGGGCTGGTGTACTGGGATGACCCAGAGGGATGGGATGGGGAGGGAGGTAGGAGGGGGGTTCAGGATGGGGAACACATGTACATCTGTGGCTGATTCATGACAATGTATGGCAAAGCCACTACAATATTGTAAAGTAATTAGCCTCCAGTTAAAATAAATAAATTTTAAAAAATAATAATAAATTGGTGTTTGCTTATGAAATACTTTAAATGGTGCCTTATATATGGTAAGTACTATATAAACATTTTTGTTGTTGAGTTTAGTTGCTAAGTTGTGTCTGACTCTTTTAGAGCCTGTAGACTATAGCCCACCAGGCTCCTCTGTCCATGGGATTTCCCAGGCAAGAATACTGGAATGGGTTGTCATTTCCTTCTCCAAAGAATCCTCTTGACCCAGGGATCAAACTCACGCTTCCAGCATTGCAGGAAGAGTCTTTGCTTCTGAGCCACTGGGGAAGCCCATATAAGTATAAGTAAATTAAAAATAAGATAAAATGAAGTGAAATAGAATAAAATAAAGATAAAGCTTTATTCCATCTTTCAGCATTTTATCTAATCTGCCTTTCCCAAGAAGTAAATATTCTACTTTCTGTTTTATGAAAATATTTCCTACTTCAGCAGGCTTCATTTTTGGAAAACAGTTGAATATTGAGGGAAAAGAAGCTTTCCTAATTTCCTCTTATAGATCTTTTATGCAGCCATGATTCCTGTCTCCCTGCCTTTCTCACTGGGTCATGTTCAGTAGGATTTTTCCTTGGTACCTTTAGTAGCAACCTTCAGTTTTCCTCAATTCTACTTAAAACTCTGCTCTGAAGCAGCCTCTTCTCATCACCAATACTAGGAATCATCCATCATACCATTCTGCATCTACTCTCACCTTTGTTATGTACCTAATGCCTGGGATACCTTCAGTTCAGTCCAGTCGCTCAGTCATGTCCGACCACTTGTGATCCCATGGACTGCAGCACGCCAGGCTTCCCTGCCCATCACCAACTTCTGGAGCTTGCTCAAACTCCTATCCATCGAGTTGGTGATGCCATCCAACCATCTCATCCTCTGTTGTCCCCTTCTCCTCCCGCCTTCAATCTTTCCCAGCATCAGGGTCTTTTCCAGTGAGTCAGTTCTTCGCATCAGGTGGCCAAAGGATTGGAGTTTCAGCTTTAGCATCAGTCCTTCCAATGAATATTCAGGATACCTTAACACCATAAATATATTTTCCAACTGTGGCATTCTTCCTAATTTAACATTTTATTTTCTATAATGTTCCAACTTCACAGGTATCTAAGGCTTGCAGAATTTTTTCAAGTTGTTAGAGAACTACTTTTGACTTATCATTCCTTTTCCATTTTTAAGTTATTTGGTGGTGGTTTAGTCACTAAGTTGTGTCTGACTTTGTGACCCCACAGACTGTAGCCTGCCAGGCTCCTCTGTCCGTGGGATTTCCCAGACAAGAATACTAGAGTGGGTTGCCATTTCCTTTTCCAGGGGATTTTCTGGACCCAGTGATCAAACCTGCCTGCATTGTAGGAAGTTTCTTTACCCCTGATTTATTTAGATATTGCATTAATTTGTAATTTATATTATATATTTTATATTAAAAGATACATTACTTTCAGTTCAGTTGCTCAGTAGTGTCCAACTCTTTGCGACCCCATGAACCACAGCACGCCAGGCCTCCCTGTCCATCACTAACTCCCTGAGTCACCCAAACCCATGTCCATTGAGTCGGTGATGCCATCCAGCCATCTCATCCTCTATCATCCCCTTTTCCTCCTGCCCTCAATCTTTCCCAGCATCAGGGTCTTTTCAAATGAGTCAGCTCTCCGCATCAGGTGGCCAAAGTATTAGAGTCTGAGCTTCAACATCAGTCCTTCCAATGAACACCCAGGACTGATCTCCTTTAGGATGGACAGGTTGGATCTCCTTGCAGTCCAAGGGACTCTCAAGAGTCTTCTCCAACACCACAGTTCAAAAGCAACAATTCTTTGGCGCTCAGCTTTCTTCACAATCCAACTCTCACATCCATACATGACTACTGGAAAAACCATAGCCTTGACTAGACAAACCTTTGTTGGCAAAGTAATGTCTCTGCTTTTCAATATGCTATCTAGGTTGGTCATAACTTTCCTTCCAAGAAGTAAGCGTCTTTTAATTTCATGGCTGCAATCACCATCTGCAAAGATTCTGGAGCCCAAAAAAATAAAGTCAGCCACTGTTTCCACTGTTTCCCCATCTATCTGCCATGAAGTGATGGAACCAGATGCCATGATCTTAGTTTTTTGAATGTTGAGCTTTAAGCCAACTTTTTCACTCTCCTCTTTCACTTTCATCAAGAGGCTCTTTAATTCTTCTTCACTTTTTGCCATAAGGGTGGTGTCATCTGCATATCTGGAGTTATTGATATTTCTCCCAGAAATCTTGATTCTAGCTTGTGCTTCCTCCAGCCAAGCATTTCTCATGATGTACTCTGCATATAAGTTAAATAATCAGGGTGACAATATACAGCCTTGACGTACTCCTTTTCCTATTTGGAACCAGTCTGTTGTTCCATGTCCAGTTCTAACTGTTGCTTCCTGACCTGCATATAGGTTTCTCAAGAGGTAAGTCAGGTGGTCTGGTATTCCCATCTCTTTAAGAATTTTCCACAGTTCATTGTGATCCACACAGTCAAAGGCTTTGGCATACTCAATAAAACAGAAATAGATGTTTTTCTGGAACTCTCTTGCTTTTTCCATGATCCAGCAGATGTTGGCAATTTGATCTCTGGTTCCTCTGCCTTTTCTAAAACCAGCTTGAACATCTGGAAGTTCATGGTTCACGTATTGCTGAAGCCTGGCTTGGAGAATTTTGAGCATTACTTTACTAGCGTGTGAGATGAGTGCAATTGTGCGGTAGTTTGAGCATTCTTTGGCATTGCCTTTCTTTGGGATTGGAATGAAAACTGACCTTTTCCAGTTGTGTGGCCACTGCTGAGTTTTCCAGATTTGCTGGCATATTGAGTGCAGCACTTTCACAGCATCATCTTTTAGGATTTGAAATAGCTCAACTGGAATTCCATCACCTCCACTAGCATTGTTTGTAGTGATGCTTCCTAAGGCCCACCTGACTTCACATTCCAGGATGTCTGGCTCTAGGTGAGTGATCATACCATCATGATTATCTGATAATAATAAAGAATATAATTAAGTAATTAAATAATGAAAATGATAATAAAAAGTATTTATTACTTTATTACTTACTTAATTTAATAACAGTATGATATTATTATTTAGCATCATCTGTCTGGCTCATTACCCTAGCATCTTTTGTCCTGACTACTAAGAAGTTGTCGAGAAAAGCTTAAGCAACAGTAAATGCTTGACTTTATTTTGTAAATAATGACTTTAATCAGTTTTTTTGAAAGGCTAGAATTTTTTAAAATTTCTTTTTAATTGGAGGATAATTGCTTTACAGTGTTGTGTTGGTTTTGTGCTGTAAAACAGCATGAATCAGCTATAAGTATACATAAGGGCTTTTCTGAAATTTATATTAACCTATGTCTTTTATTCCATGCTCTCAGTCCTTATAATGCCATCCATGGGGACTTCTGTGCACAATGCCATATTCTTGTATTTGTTTCCGGCTGGATATGTGGGGCAAGGGAGGGAGACTCACAAGTAGTTTTCAGAAACAATGATGTTTCTAAGACCTAAGTATCCTAGTTAGAGGTGCTGTTAGTGCTGCCCAGTCCTGTTCCGCATCAGAAGACCTGACAAGGGGATCTCAAACCACACTGCACAAACCTCTGCGTCCCTCCCCACGTTGGGGCTGCCATTGCTCTCATATGTTGAAGGCAAAGGCGCTGGGGCTGTCTAGCTAGAGAGCAGGCTGCACTTCATCACGCTGCAGCAATCACTTATTATAAGGGTCAGATAACATGTAGATTAAATAGTCACATTATGACCAGTCCCAATCCCTAAATATATCCTCCTGACTTATTGGGTCTGACAGATTGGGCCTGACACAGCCAATGCTGCTCTTAGTACTGAACACAATCATGTGGAAAGAATAAGTGAAGATAGAATGATGGAATTCTTGAGTGGTTTAGCTTAAAAGTGTATATTCTCTTCTGTGTGTGGGTATAGATATACATATCCACACACACACACACACACACACACACACACCCCGGACACACATCCACACTTGCGCACATAAGCTGTCCCCAGGTGCGCTTTCAGTATTTCATCCAATATAACTTTGGTAGATCCTGCTGTGGGCCTTCTCTAGACTAATTCTCTAAATATTTAGAGAAATAAGAGGGTCTTTTATGTGTGTGTAGTAGTTGATTTTGCTGGCTCTCAAAGCATTATCTTTTATAAATCCCTAAGTGTTAGAAGTGGGAAAACCATCTTTCTTTTAAATTTAGCAAATAGCATTTATGTGCATATGTGCTTATGCCATCTACACACTTACACTGTAATAGAAATACCATGGAAAAGCAAACCATAAGCTTTTAGCACTGTCAGGCATGAGCTTTTTCCCTCTCATCTCTTCCTGAAGAGATGTTTAGAAGCATGAGAGGCCTCTCTGCCTCTGCGTTTATAAGCTGCACCAGAAAAAAATGTCAATTCTTTTTTAGGCACGGGATCACACTGTAATAAATGTGAATCGAAGCAATTGCTCAAGTGCTTTCTAAGTAGTGGTTCCATCTCGCATCACACACAGAGCCTTCTTTTCTTTAGGAAATGCCAATAAAAGCTAATACGAAGGCAGTGGTATTTGCATGTTTCATAGTTTTACTCAGTATGGAGACCAGTAGTTGAATAGTCTCACTTGGGAGCTGAGAGAGGTGAAGAGAGTTGATTTCCTGCATCTCACGTGGTCTCTGTAGATTTAGAGAGCAGTGTTTTGGGTGTGAGATAAAACCGAAATGGTTTTATTAGTACAGTGACCTGGGCGTGCTGCTGGAGAAACCAAATGTGGCCCTTGGGAAGCTGAAGCTTCTCTTCTCTTTGAATGGCTTTGTCCTAGGACATTTCATGTGAAGGTGTTATACTTACCATGGAATAAAATGTCAAATATCTTCACAGTCTTGGGCTATAAGCAAATAGGACAGGATTTATGTTTATCAAAACACTTGGTTATTAAAGAAATAGGGCACATGGAAGAAAAAGAATGCACAGATGTGGGTCTGGAATCAGAATACCTGGTTTGAAATCCTGACTCCACTTGCTGAGTGAGCTTGGGTTAGTCACTTAACCTCTCTGAGCCTTGGCTTCTTTCTGTGTTAAATTTGGGAAATGATAGCTAACCATATGTTTGTTATATTTGATAATACATACAAAACAGTTCATGAATAATAAGGACTAAATAAATGCTAAATAGTGCAATTTTTATTATTATCTGTTAAGAATGGATTTTCACAACTAAGATACCCAAAGAAGTAGAGACACTGAGGAATTCTTTGGCTTTAAAAGATAAATTCTAGTACAAAATGAGGTCTTGACAACCAGACTCAAGGTGACAATCAGAATGTCCCAGAACAGGTATATTACATTGGGCTTCATCTGGGGAAAATGTTTAAAGGTACCAAAATTATTTGGGGCTTTTTTTTTTTCAAATTATAATAAATGAAATCTTCATTTCCCTCTGCCCTTCTCTCCTGTCTCTTTGCACTGTCTCTTACTCTATGGTCTTTGAATGTATTTCTCTTCTGAGTTTGGCTCTTTTTATAGAACTAGTTGTGAATTCTTTATTCTCTCACATAGACATATGACAGTGGGGGAGGAGGGCATGTGTATTTCCTAAATTTTAGCAAGAAATCTGTCTTGCTGTCTCCATAGAGTGGAAAATTCAGCAAAGAGTCTGTAAGTTTCATTCCCCTTTCAAATCACATTCAGCAGTGAACTCAATGCCCAGTGTATGTCTATCAGACATGTTTATCATGAGTAATGGCGGAGCTTCCAAAGTTTGGGGGGTGGGCTGTGGATCTTGTATCCACCAGAGGGAATCCTTAGCCCTGGGGGTGACTTCTGAAGCCAGCTCTGTTAGTGCTTCACCCACATACACTTCACATTGTCAGACAAAGTACCTGGGAATTAATACGTCTCTGGGGCATCCTTAACCAATGACTGTGGAATATATGGGGATAAATAACCTGCCCCCTCACCCTCCTTGACCAAGGTCATTCCAAGGCATGTGTTTTGCACAGTTTTCCAGTTTCCCTCTGAGGTTAAATTGCAGTCACCCACCATGTAGGTGACTTAGGAATGCCCCCTCCCCTATGTTGTCCATCCACCTTCTCTTCCCTGTCTCCCTATTTCCTTCAACTTTCCAGGCTCCCTCTACTTCCCAGTAAACCACGTGGTTCTCACATCCTTGGCTCTGGGTCTTTTCTGGAGTTTCCAACCTAAGATGGTGCACACACTTAAAATACAGAAGGGAATCTGTTAAGCCTGGTTTGAACTGAGTGAAGTCACTCAGTCGTGTCCAACTTTTTGCGACCCCGTGGACTGTATCCCACCAGGCTCCTCTGTCCATGGGATTCTCCAGGCAAGAATACTGGAGTGGGTTGCCATTTCCTTCTCCAGGGGATCTTCCTGACCCAGGGATCGAACCCAGGTCTCCCATATTGCAGGCAGATGCTTAGTCTTCACCAAAACCACTGTGGGTCTCAGGTTGGCTGGGCACACTTTGGCAGACCCCTGCTTCCCCTGGGTTTGGAGTTCTACTCACTCAGAGCTCAGCTAGTCATGGATGCAGACCTGTCAGGGCTTTGACTGCTGGGGAGGTAGGCATGGACCATAGCCAGCCATTCACTCACTCAGCCTTCCTTCTGCAGCACAGCCAATTTGTATGGGAGGAGGAAGATTTTAGTAGCAGTGGTCAGGCTTGTAGCATCAAGCCTGCTGTGAATGCTGGCTTCTAAGTACAAGTGGGCCTCAACAAATGCTCCTATCCATCTCATCCACTCTCTTTACCGACCCATCAGACAAGCGCTCGACTGTTTTCCCAGTACCAATCAAGCTAAACCAGCCAGCCTCCCCACCAGTGTTTCACAGGACACACCTGCTTCCCAGAAGGTTTTCTACCTAGTGGGGAGAAGAAAAGATTGGTTCCCACGGCCTCTCATTGCAAACCAGCTCATCCTTTGGCAATCTGAGACCAAGACTGCACGTTTAGCTAGGTGGATCTCTTAAAAGCATCTCCTCTACCATATTCTCCATTTCAGACTCTAATCCCTTTCTTCTTTCTTGTTTTGCTTTATCACCTTTGTGATGCTTTGATGCTCAGCCCACCAGCTGAAGCTATGTGAAATCTGTATCATAGTATATTAGCATTCCAAAAAACATGCAGTCCCTCAGTAGACAGTAAATTTGATTTTGCACAAGTGGTGTCCTTTATACTTTGTTCATAAAGCAATCTCTCAAGTGTATCTGTTTTTTTTGAAACACAACACAAATAGTCTGGTGGATAAAAATGGATTGTGTGATGGGTTTTGTATTCAGCAAAAAAGAACTTGGACAAAGCAGCCATGCTGATGTTCTTATTTACAAAGGTTGCCGTCTGGGAAATTAATGTCTGCTGTTGCTCAGTAATTAGGAAAATTTAGGACCCCTAGTGCTCCAACATCTTGCATTAAAGGTTGTATGTCATCGGTGTTTTCATGAGAATTTGCTGGATTTCTGTCATTAATAACAGGCATAAACCCAGCAAGCAGTAGAATATGCATTACATTTAATCAATTTGCTATTTGTATTCATTATGTATGTCCTCCATTTTGAGTCATGAAAAATTGAAAGACCGTTACAAATAGAAAGAGCATCGTGGATTACAAATGATGTAACAAAAGCATAAGCGCTATTAATTGGTCAATTGTGCTTGTCAGTACATTTAAAGTGATTAAGGCAGAAAGATTAGAAGGGACACGAATGTGCTGGGCAAATAGAAGCCTAAGAATCCTAGGACTCTCCCAAGTCCCTCATGCTCAAATGGATGCAGCAAAAATCCAATGGTGTTTATTCCCAGAAATGTATTTTCTAAGTGTTTGTTGTGCCAGAGATTATGCTGAGTGTTGGGAATATAGCAGAAAACAAAATATAAAACAAAACAAATGAAGTCTTTGACCTCAAGGGCTTATATTCCAGTGGGGAGGGGGAAATCTGAAATAAACAGATGTATAATATCCAGTAGTGGTCAGACTTGTAAAGACCACCAGAATGAGAGTAGGGAATTTAGAGAGATGCATGGTAGGGAGGACAGGCCTCTTTGGGGAAGCAACATTTGAACAAAGGTTTACACGAAGAGAGAAGGCAAACCATAAGGCTATTTATGGGGAAGAGTGTTTCATTCAGGTGAATTGGCACAACACCCCAACTCCCATTCTGACACTCCAAAAGAAAAGAAAATTCTTGTAATAATTTCTGTTGGCTTGATCCAATGGAATGGCTTCCCAGAGCTACAAAACTCACACAATCAACCTTCTCACTGTAGCCCCCTTCTGTGGTAGCAACTCTGTTACAGATAAAATTGATGAGATCATTGCCCATCTTAATTGCATCCACCCAAATTCCCTACCCCTTGGAGCAGGGCATGGCAACCCACTCCAGTATTCTTGCCTGAAGAATCTCATAGACAGAGGAGCCTGCCAGGCTGCAGTCCATAGAGTCACAAAGAATCAGACACAACTGAAGCGACTTAGCATGTATGCACACAAACTCCTTACCACGGTGCACAAAGCCCTATGTGATCAGGCTCCCACTTCACATTTCATACCACCCCTTCCTAACTTGCTAAGCTCTAACCCCTGGCCTTTCTGCTGCTCGAGCTGCCAGCCACTTCCAGCCTATGCCTTTGCATCTCCTTGCCCAATACATTCTGCGCTCTGACACTCAGACCTCACCTGCCCAGTCACCTCCCAGAGAAGCCCTCCCTGACCACCAGGCAGAAGTGGACCCCTGGCCCCTCAGTGTTAGGTCTGCCTGCTTTGTTTTCATCATGGCAGTTGTTACCTGCTGCTGCTGCTGCTGCTGCTCAGTCGCTAAGTCATGTCCAACTCTGTGCGACCCCATAGACGGCAGCCCAGCAGGCTCCCCCGTCCCTGGGATTCTCCAGGCAGGAATACTGGAGTGGGTTGCCATTTCCTTCTCCAATGCATGAAAGTGAAAAGTGAAAGTGAAGTTGCTCAGTCATGTTTGACCCTCAGCGACCCCATGGACTGCAGCCTACCAGGCTCCTCCGTCCATGGGATTTTCCAGGCAAGAGTACTGGAGTGGGGCACCATTGCCTTCTCCGGTTGTTACCTGAATTGCATGCTATTCACTTCTGTCCTGTCTAGTTCCCACAACTGAATATGAACTCCCTGAGATCAGACACAAGCTGCCTGTTTTCACCACTGTTTCGCAGTGCTTAGGGCACTGACCAAGAAGGGCACCAAGAAGAGGCTCAAAGGCCTGAGACAAATGAAGAAACACATGACTCGATCCATCAGTCAGTCAGTCAGTCAGCTAACCAGCCAAAATGAGGCCAAAAATGGACAGTTTGGCTGCTTGCTTTTGAATTCAGGAAGCTATTTCAAAATTTTGTCTGAAAGCCACATGGAAGAAATGGGTGTTTATTCTGAGTAGTGTTCTCTACAGTTTTGGGTGAATGAAAGTAATTAGGTACCATTGATATTTGTGCTGCTTGGGTTTATATGTCTAGGATCTATTGCTGTGCCTTTTTAAATGACTTAATAATTCTTTTCAATATATTGACTCATTTTTATAGGCTAAATGCAATGTCATTGTCTTTGAGTGTTTGCAAGTAATGGCATGTGACCCAGGGTGAACCATGACACGTTAGTATGACAGCAATCCTGCCTCTTTAGAATTGATGACCCTAAGACTCCTTGCTTAATAGTAGCACCTGGGAAATACATCAGAAGAGGTGGTATTGTGGTGGTATCGGGATTCCAGCTTCCATTTGGGATATAATTCACAGCAGACTTGTGAATGCTTGTCATGTACCAGACTCTGTGGCAGATGCTGGGGTACCAGGTGAAGGAGGTAGTGTTGCTACCAGAATGAGCTGACGTCAACCACAGCTGTTCTAAACCCACCTGCATGTTACCATCCCCTAGGGAACTACTGTGTATCCCTAGGCCGAGCTGCCTCCCAGGCCAATTGAATCAGAATTCCAATTCTGTGGCCAGGGGCTTACACACTCATATATTTTTAAGCCCCAAGTTCTGGGCAGACAGAGTTGAAACCCATTGATGTAGAAGAAGGACGAATGCATAAGGAAAGAACCACAGGCAATGGGACAAGGGCCAAGTAACACCTGGTATCTGTGCACCAGAAAATGGTAATTATTTCTCTGTGGTGCATAACTCCAACTCAGAAATGTTTTTCAGGGTCAAGAGGCTAGATGACCTGGTATCATACAGTACATAAATGTTGCGTGTATTCATTCCCTCCCCCACCAAACTGATAAAAAGTGGCAGATACCATTTGTCAAATGATTATTTTTTCTACATAGGCTCAAATAAGTGATTTTATTTTTCTATGTAAGCCAAGAATTAGATAAAGTATCTTTAATCAAATAAAGAAGCCGCATCTTTCCTAACTGGTAGACATGAGAGAAAGGAAAATATGAGAATCCACAGGGCAACCATCAAAGGGAAGGAATTAACACATCCCCTAAAATTATTTTAAAGGGTCAGAATTTCCTGAAGTGTGGTGGTGGAGGTGATCTGAAACTCCCTCAGACTACCTGTGCCTTTGATAGAGGGCATTAAAGTGTTTAGACTGAGGGGGAAATGCAAATCTTTCTAGGTAATTAATGGAGGTTTATGTTATTCAGCTGAAGATCAAGCTTTGCTTTTTTCTCCCTGAATATAGATGAAAAGAACAGGAAAGTGAGAATGATTTTGAAAAGGCTAAATTGTTGTTCAGAGTGGCACTTCTGACTGCCTTGGTAAAATATTTCTGTCTGATATCTAAGTGATAAACTGAGTTTTATAAAAAAAAAAAAAAGCAATCTTTGCAATCCAATAGGCTTTTCACAGGTCTTCCCAGGTGGCTCAATGGTAAAGCATCCACCTGCAATGCAGGAGACACGGGTTTGGTCCCTGGGTTGGGAATATCCCCTAGAGAAGGAAATGGCAACCCACTCCAGTATGCTTGCCTGGGGAATTCCATGGACAGAGGAACATGGCAGCTATAGTTCATGGGGTCTCAAGAGTTGGACATACTTAGCAACTGAGCATGAGGCCCTTCAAAAAAGTAAACCAGCAAGTTCTAACAAAGTCTGTAAGCAGAGTGTCTAAGCCTCAATGTTAGGCCCTCCTTCCTCTAACACACTCTCCGCTCCTCTGCTCATCAGGAAGACACAAGTTTCCATCAAAGCATAAGTTCAGGTGACGCCTGACACTGGGAAGAATGCCTTTCTCCCCATATCCATCCTCAGACTCTGCTTCCTTGGATATTATGGTGACCAACAATTGATGATCTTCAGAAATGCTCACAGTTTCAGAGAAGCCCTATACTTGAATATTTAAAGAAACAGACACTTTACAAAGTAGAGGTAGGACCTAGGAGAGCAGCAGGAAAGAAGCCAGGAGCATCCAGCAGCCTCTTATCCAGAACAAAGGTGACCAACGACCCCAGGTGGAGAGAAGACTGGTCCCTTAGCAGTGACTCCCCGAGGACACACTCCTTCCTGCACAGCAGCAGTTCTCAGTCCTGGCTGCACACTGCAGTCACCTGGGCAGGGGGCGGGCGGGCGGTGGAGGTTGAAGAATGCTGACGCCTAAGCCCCCTGCCCAGTGATCCAGGAGGGGAGGACAGTGGGGGTAGGTGCATTTAGAAAAGCTCCCAGGGGAGTCTAAGTAGCATTCAGGATTGGGAACCACTGATGTAGTCCCAGATTAGTGACCAAAATGTGTAATCAGGGAAGTCACGTTGGTGGCACAGTCTGCCAAGCTCAAGGTCTTAGCATGTCCCAGGGTCAGCAAAGGGCAAGGATTGATTGTGAAGGGAGAAACTTTAGCAGGAAATGTTAAAGACGTCTGTATTGGAGCAGATGTCCCCTTCCTTCTGTGACTTCCTGACTGCTTCTTGCCCTGCAGAAACCGCATCGAGCAGGACAGACATCACTGTCAGATAAATGCCTGGCTTTCAGGTCCCTCCTGGAGTTAATGACATTATGGTGAGGAAAAAACACTTGCAAATGAAGTAAGTACTTGAGAGAGGATCAGGAGCTGGGCAGTAGCGGGCCTGGGTGGCCCCACTGCAGAGGAGGGGCAGTGAGGGAGGTCTGTGCTAAGGTCAAGGGCAGCTGAGAGCCCACAGGCTGGTGCTGGCCAGGGCTCCCAGGTACAAAGACTCCAGAAACCTCCGCCAGGTGATTCACACCGTCATGGCCTACAGTGCTCCCCGGAGGCAACAGAGTGGGGCGGGAGCAGGATGGGGAAGGGGAGGAAGCCAAACCAGTTTGGTGAAATCCAAAGCAGTTGAGGTGAAATCCCAGATGCAGCCTGGTCACAAGAGAGGCTTAGGCACAAATGGCATCTCCGGGTTTGTCCAGCCTTGGGACAGAGGATGCGAGGCTTGTTAGTTTTCACAGGGACTGGACGTTGGCTAAAGGCCACCTTGGGTGCTTCAGGCTCTCTGCAGAAGGGGTGCAGCTCTAAGGCACAAGGAGCATCCCCTGAAGGTCACAGGTGGGAAAAGAGCCTATAGAAGCTGGGAAATGGGTGCACAGTTGATTAAGGGACCTGGGAGGTCTGGGCTAGATCTGACAGCATTTGCTACACAGGCCACAGCAATGTCTCCTAAATCCATTAGCTTAGTGCCCTTGTATGTCTATCACCAAATAATAGAGCGTATTTCTTTATTTTAACTAATCTTTATTGGAGTACAGTTGTTTTACAATAGAGAGCATATTTCTACATTTTCCTCCTCTGATTCACTAGATTTCCTCTCAATACCTTTCTCTTGCTTATTGCCCATTCCCTTGTTGTCTTTGTTTTGTGTCTTTTGTTGCCATCAGGGTGGAAGTTCTAGAAGGTGAGGGGAAGGATGTGACTAAGACAAATGGAACAAACAGGCCACTTTAACTTGTTCCTTAGTTAGGATGCTCCTGGGAGCCAGAGACCAGATGTCCAACCAAGGGGCTTCATAATGGAAGACCTCCTCACACACGAAGAAGCCTGGCAGTGGGTGACCCAGGTTTGACCCAGGTGTTCAACAGTGTCAGGGCTCTTAGTAAGGGTGTGATACTGTGATTTATATGAAGAAATATGTTATTTGGTCCTGTTTCCTGCACAGAGCTCCTAAAACTCTTGGAATCTCCTAAGAAATAGGAGCAATAAAGATGCCTTGTTATGTTGGTGAGGA
Source organism: Bubalus kerabau (assembly GCF_029407905.1). NCBI lineage: Eukaryota > Metazoa > Chordata > Mammalia > Artiodactyla > Bovidae > Bubalus > Bubalus kerabau. Next base: position 20,941,140 of record NC_073640.1, read on the forward strand.
TGGAGGCTGATTGCCAGGAGAATCACAGCCCCAACCCCCATCCCCACCCCTAACCTCCTAGGAGGGCAGAGAGTGTGGAGATGGAGTGCAGTCTCCAAAGGTCAATGAATTAATCAACCTTGCCTATGTGATGAAGCCTCCATAAAAACCTGGAAGGTTGGGGTTCAGAGAGCGAGCACATGGAAATTTGGGGAGAGTGGTGTGCCTGGAGAGGGTTTGGAAGTCCCCTGCCCTTTCTCAACCCTGCCCTGTGCATCTCTTCTGTCTGACTGTTCCTGTATTTTATCATTTTATAATAAACCTGTAATCTAGTAAGTAAACTCTTTTTTCTGAGTTTTTTGAGCCACTCCAGCAAATTAATGGAACCAAAGCAGGGGGTCATTGGAACCTCTGACCTACAGCCAGTCAAGAGCAAGCTGGGCTGTGATTGGCATCTGAAGTGTGATGTGAGGCAGCCTTGGAGGATGGAGACCTTAACCTATGGGATCTGATGCAGCATCAGGAATTATGGGACACATGCCTGGTGT